>NC_053026.1:302465974-302825810 GCF_003073215.2 Triticum urartu
GAATTCTCAGTCTGTCCCCTCTTTTGGTTAATTGACTGTGTTATGTTGGAAAAAATAGCACTTACAGGGGAGGCTGGATGATTGCAGTCGAGGCCGATGTCTTCGGACGTCTCCGGCCATGACTTTTGAGTCTTGAAAAGTAGCTTCCAGATCGCTTTATGCGTCGTGCCGAAGAATCGCGTCAGGATCCGTGGCCCTTCTGGATTGAACTCCCACATGCAGAGAGGCTAGCGTTGGCAAGGTAGAGACCGGCGGATGAGCATCACCTGAATCACATCTGTGAGGCTGTTGTTTTATTCTACGATATTTTTGATGCGCTTCTTCAGCATCAAAACCTCGTCGGATGATCCCCCAATCCAGACCCTTCTTGGTCCAGGACGCGAGCCGCAGCGGGGGTCCGGAACTGAACACAGGGGCGGCTGCCCATTTGGTGTTGCGGGGTTCGGTAATGTAAAACCACTCCTGCTGCCATATCTTGATGGTATCCACAAAGGCCCCTTTGGGCCAGATAACTTTGGGAAGTTTGCTTATCATGGCACCGCCGCAGTCTGCGTGTTGCCAGTCGACCACCTTCGGCTTCACATTGAAAATTTTGAGCCATAGGCCGAAGTGTGGAGGGACGCAGAGGAATGCCTCTCACATGATGATAAATGTCGAGATGTGGAGAAAAGAATTTAGGGCCAGATCGTTAAAATCTAGCCCGTAATAGAACATGAGACCTCGAACAAAGGGGTGTAGGGGAAACCCTAGTCCGTGGAGGAAGTGAGGGAGGAATACGACCCTCTCACCAGGTTCTGGAGTGGGGATAAGTTGCTCTTTGGCAGGAAGTCTATGCCTAATCTCCGCTGTCAAATACCTCGCTTCCCGAAGCTCTTTGATGTCCTTCTCTGTCATGGAGGAGGCCATCCACTTTCCTTGCGAACGGATCCGGACATGATTGGAGTACTTGGTCGCGAGGGGAAAGCTTGGAACTTGGGCGCTGGAGCTTGAGGATGGGTGGGCCGAGGAGGAAGAAGGCATGGGGTAAAAAGGTGGATTCTTATCTTCTTATAAAGGGAGTGAATGTCGAGCGTCCCGCCACGAGCCTTAAAGCTCGCCTATTCCCAAGGTGTCGTGTAAACGGCACTGTTGGGTTACCCAAAACCGTATTGATGAGAATCCCACAATAAGGGGACACGATCTCTGCTTGGACAGGACGTGTGAATGAAAACCGCGTCTCGAATCGCGAAGTGGGAGGCTAAAAAAATGGTTCGAAATGATAATGATAAGCCTGGTATAACGCCTCGCTAAAAAAGTTGTCAGAAGATATGACCTATTTTTGTTTAAATATTTCGCCCTTGTGGTTTAGGGTTGTAAATATTATACAAAGCCGGATATAGTTCTTTTGATCAACTACTTTGAAGTATTCGGAGTAGGAACCCGCCTTGCAATGCCGAAGACAATATGCGCGCTAGACACATTGTCATTGAAGCCTGGTTCAGGGGCTACTGAGGGAGTTTTGGATTAGGGCGTCCCCGGGCGTCCGGGCTATGTGACATGGGTCGGACGGGTGGGCCATGAATATACTAGATAGAAGGTTTCCCTCTGTGTCCGGATGGGACTCTCCTTTGCGTGGATGGCAAGCTTGGCGTTCAGATATGAAGATTCCTTTCTCTGTAAACCGACTCTGTATAGCCCTAGGACCCTCCGGTGTCTATATAAACTGGAGGATTTAGTCCATAGAGGCAATCATAATTATACAGGCTAGACATCTAGGGTTTAGCCATTATGATCTCGAGGTAGATCAACTCTTGTAACCCTATACTCATCAAAGTCAAAAAGGGTATTACCTCCATTAAGAGGGCCTGAACCTGGGTAAACATCGTGTCCCCTGCCTCCTATTACCTTTGATCCTCAGACGCATAGTTCGGGACCCCCTACCCGAGATCAGCCAGTTTTGACACCAACAAGCACCCCAAAGACACAACAACTCTTCTCTAGCCGTGTGCGGTGCCCCCCTCCACAGTTACACACCTCGGCCATATCATCATAGTGCCTAGGCGAAGCCCTACACCGGTAACATCATCATCACTATCGCCACGTCATCGTGCTGACGGAACTCTCCCTCGTCCTCAACTGGATCAAGAGCTCGAGGGACGTCATCGTGTTGAATGTGTGTTGAACACGAAGGTGGCGTACGTTCGATGCTTGGATCAGTTGGATCACGAAGACGTTTGACTACATCAACCGCGTTACAAAATGCTTCCGCTTTCGGTATACGAGGGTACATGGACACACTCTTCCCACTCGTTGCTATGCTTCTCCTAGATAGATCTTGCGTGATCGTAGGATTTTTTTGAAATACTATGTTCCCTAACACGAAGCGCTGCGTGGATCACATCACCATCACCGTCACCATGCCGTCATGCTGACGGAACTCTCCCTCGACCCTCTACTAGATCAAGTGCTCCCTAGGTGGTTTTGATAATTGATGACAACATATCTCTTGTTGGACTAACATTTCTATCTAGCATGTTTCAGGTAAGTTCAACAATGGAGTGGCATGGACTAAAGGTTGTGGGAACTCCTTCAAAATGCCAAGGACAAAGGATTGGCTAAAGCTTCAAGCTCAAGACTCTTCATTTTACATTTTAGTGATCCAAGATCACATTGAGTCCATAAGGAAAGCCAATACTATCAAGGAGGGATGAGGTGTTGCTTAATGAGCTTCTTGCTTCATGTGCTTAATGATATGCTCCAAAATCCTCAGCTACTTTCCCACTTCCACATATGACCTAAACCCTAAGCCAAACTCGGTCCTACCGATTCTTCCTATCCGGCGCCACCGAGTTTCACTTGTCATAAGCCACTGCCAAACCCTAATCATTTCAGTCTCACCGATGGGATCTCGGTCTCACCGAGATGGGCTTGCAAACTCTCTGTTACCCATTGCAATATTCTCGGTCCCACCGAGATATGCAATCGGTTCCACCGAGTTTGCTTGGCCAAATCTCAGTTTCACTTATTACCCAAATCGGTCCCACCGAGTTTGAGTAATTAGTCAAACCGAGTTTTGGATTTACCCTAACCCTAGCACATCGGTCCCACCGAGTTGATCCAGTCGGTCCCACCGAAATCTCTAACAGTCACTAGGTTTACATTTTCGGTCCGACCGAGTTTATGATTCGGTCCCACCGAGATTGGAAAACTATGTAAAGGTTGGATTTTGTGTGGAGGCTATATATACCCCTCCACCTCCTCTTCATTCGATGAGAGAGCCATCAGAACACACACACCATTCCAACTCATATGTTCTGAGAGAGAACCACCTACTCATGTGTTGAGACCAAGATATTCCATTCCTACCATATGAATCTTGATCTCTAGCCTTCCCAAGTTGCTTTCCACTCAAATCTTCTTTCCACCAAATCCAAATCCTATGAGAGAGAGTTGAGTGTTGGGGAGACTATCATTTGAAGCACAAGAGCAAGGAGTTCATTACCTACACACCATTTGTTACTTCTTGGAGAGTGGTGTCTCCTAGATTGGCTAGGTGTCACTTGGGAGCCTCCGACAAGATTGTGGAGTTGAACCAAGGAGTTTGTAAGGGCAAGGAGATTGCCTACTTCGTGAAGATCTACCGCTAGTGAGGCAAGTCCTGTGTGGGCGATGGCCATGGTGGGATAGACAAGGTTGCTTCTTCGTGGACCCTTTGTGGGTGGTTGCTTCTTCGTGGACCCTTCGTGGGTGGAGCCCTGTGTGGACTCGTGCAAACCGTTACCCTTGGGTGGATCCCTGTGTGGACTCGCGCAACCGTTACCCTTCGTGGGTTGAAGTCTCCATCAACGTGGATGTAGGATAGCACCACCTATCCGAACCACGGGAAAAACATCTGTGTCTCCAATTCCGTTTGATCTCTCCAAACCCTTCCCTTTACATTCTTGCAAGTTGCATGCTTTACATTCCGCTGCTCATATACTCTTTGCATGCTTGCTTGATATGTATTGTGTGTGTTGAAATTGTGCCTAAACTCCACTTAAACCAAAAAAGCTTAAAAATTGCAACTTGAGCATTATGTGTCTAATCACCCCCTCTAGACACATCTACTTCTAGATCCTACAAGTGGTATCAGAGCTTTGGTCTCCATTGCCTTGGTTTAATCACCATTGGAGGAAGATGTATGTGTCTACATTAGGGAGTCTTAGACATAGAGTACCTATTCTTGAGGGAGAGTATTTTCATGAGTGGAAAAATGAGATGCTTGTAATCTTCAATCAATATCATTTGAACAAGTATATTGCTAGTCCTTGTGCACCCCATATTGATACCTTGCATCCTACCCTAGATGAAGATATTGACATGATTCGCAATCTTAGAACTATTGAGCTCATCATTAGAGGATTGCCAAAAAATTTGATTGCTAGTTTGCCTACTCACAATTGTGCCTATACCATATGGAAATTTCTTGAGGAACGATTTCCCGATTATTCCTTGAAAACTTTGGATGAAATTCTCCATAAATCTATTGCCTTGAGTAAGATGAACTCTAGTGATCCTAGTTTTGGTAAATGTCTTTTTGAACTTGCCAATCTTAAGCATGCTAAAGGAGATGTTGGAATCATTAATGATATCATATTCAAAGCTATAAGAATTCATAAAAGTAACCACTTTGATCATTTATCTAATGAATTACCCTCTCGAGGAAATGATGAGTCACAAGATCATGATGAACATGAATATTATGATGATGATGATAGTGACTTCGATCTTGATGATGCAATGAGACATTTTGGTCTTATGGCAAATCTTCGGGGATATGAATCAGGAGGAAAGGAATGGGTTCTTGATAGTGGATGTACTGATCATATGACCGGAGATGAAGAGATGTTTCGTGAGCTTACTGAAAACAACGGCCCTCGAAAATATGTCACCTTTGGTGATAATTCAAAGGGTAAAGTGGTTGGCCTTGGTAAGGTGGCCATCTCACATGATAGTTCCATTCAAAATGTCATGCTTGTTGAATCTCTTGGCTACAACTTACTTTCAGTATCTAGACTTGCTGATTTCGGTTTGAATGTCCTATTTACTGAGGTAGATTGCCAAGTATTTCATCGAGACAATCATAAAATGGTCTTTACGGGTATGCGTAGAGGTGATCTTTACATTGTCGATTTCTCTAACAAGGCACAACCTAAAACTTGCTTTGTTGCTAAATCCTCAAAAGGTTGGTTGTGGCATAGACGACTAGGTCACGTTGGCATGAGAAACCTTGACAAGCTTATTAAAGGAAATCATATCCTTGGAGTCAACGACGTCATATTTGATAAGGATAGACTTTGAAGTGCTTGTCAAGCAGGTAAACAGGTTGGAGGAAGACATCCCGTGAAGAGCATCATGACCACAAGGAGGCTACTCGAGCTACTTCACATGGATCTTTTTGGTCCCAACGCCTACAAGAGTCTCGGTGGAAATTCTTTTGGTCTAGTTATAGTTGATGACTTTTCAAGATTTACGTGGGTGTTCTTTCTTAATGACAAATCGCAGGTCCAGAAGATCTTCAGAAACTTCGCTAGGAAGGCCCAAAATCAGTTTGATGTGAAGATCAAGAAGGTTCGGAGTGACAACGGAACGGAGTTCAAGAACGCAAATGTGGACACCTTTCTTGACGAAGAAGGGATTTCACACGAGTTCTCGGCTACGTACACACCTCAACAAAATGGAGTTGTTGAGAGGAAAAACCGTACGCTCATCGAAATGGCAAGAACGATGCTTGATGAATACAAGACGCCAAAGCATTTTTGGGCAGAAGCGGTTGAGACAGCTTGTCACGCAACAAATCGCTTATATCTTCACAAGCTACTCGGCAAGACGGCATACGAGCTTCTCACCGGTAACAAACCCCAAGTTGGATACTTTCGAGTATTCGGCTCAAAGTGCTACATTCTTGATAAGCATCGTCGTTCAAAGTTTGCTCCTAAAACTCATGAAGGTTTTCTACTTGGTTATGGCTCAAACTCTCACACTTACCGTGTCTACAACAATTTCACCCGAAAGTTTGAAGAGACGGTAGATGTGAAGTTTGATGAATCTAATGGCTCGCAATTAGAGCAATTGCCAATTGATGTAGGAGACAAAGACTCTTCAGAAGCAATTCAAGACTTGTCCATTGGCAAAATTCGTCCAACAGAGGTGAAGGAGAGTACTTCATCCGTCCAAGTGGAAGCTTCTACTTCACGACAAGGTGAACTAAGAATCGACACGGAAGCATCCACAAGTGGGACACACCAAGATGAAGAAAACGAGGAAGTACGTCAAGATGAACATCAACAACCTCCTTCTCCACCATGACAAGAGAACGACAACATCAACAATGAAGAAGGCCAAGAAGAAGAACAAGATGAAGAAGATGTTCAACAAAGACCCAAGCAAAAGCTCTCACGAGTTCGAGCAAGAATTGCCAAAGATCATCCCGTCGAGAAAATCCTCAATGATATACAAACCGGGAGAATCACTCGCTCAAAAACTCGTTTAGCTAACTTTTGTGAAAACTATTCATTCATCTCTAGCATTGAACCAATGAAGGTTGAAGAAGCATTGGAAGATCCGGATTGGATAAATGCTATGCATGAAGAGCTACATAATTTTGAGAGAAACCAAGTTTGGACATTGATTGAGAAGCTAGACAACAACCACAACATCATTGGTACCAAATGGGTGTTTCGCAACAAGCAAGATGAAGATGGACAAGTGGTTCGCAACAAAGCACGTCTCGTCGCCCAAGGGTACACACAAGTCGAAGGTATGGACTATGGTGAGACGTATGCTCCCGTTACTAGACTTGAGTCCATTCGCATCTTACTTGCCTATGCTAATCACCATAATATCACCTTGTACCAAATGGACATTAAAAGTGCTTTTCTAAATGGTGAAATAGAGGGGAAGTTTATGTCAAACAACCTCCCGGCTTTGTCAACCCTAAGAAACCAAATCATGTTTACAAACTTCACAAAGCTCTTTATGGTCTTAAACAAGCTCCTAGAGCATGGTATAAATGCTTGACCAAGTTCCTTACTACAAGTGGTTTTGAAATTGGTAAAATTGATTCTACTCTTTTTACTAAAAGGGTTAATGGAGAACTATTTGTATGCCAAATTTATGTTGATGATATCATATTTGGTTCAACTAACCCTCTCTTTAGTGAAAAGTTTGGAAAGCTAATGTCAGAGAAGTTTGAGATGTCTATGATGAGTGAACTCAAATTCTTTCTCGGGTTGCAAATCAAGCAAACTAAGGAAGGTACATTTGTCTCTCAAACAAAGTACACCAAGGACTTATTCAAGAAGTTCAATATGCAAGAATGCAAAGGTATGTCTACACCCATGCCTACTAGTGGACATAATGATTTGACCAAAGATGGTGAACCTGTTGATCAAAAGGTTTATCGCTCTATGATTGGTTCATTGTTATACCTATGTGCTTCACGTCCTGATATTATGCTAAGTGTGTGCATGTGTGCACGATATCAAGCTGCTCCTAAAGATTGTCATCTTAAGGTTGTGAAAAGGATAGTGAGATATTTAATCCATACACCAAATTTTGGCATTTGGTATCCCAAGAGGTCTTCTTTTGATCTTGTTGGCTATTCTGACTCGGATTATGCCGGAGACAAGGTTGATAGAAACTCCACTTCGGGTACTTGTCAATTTCTTGGCAGATCTCTTGTGTCTTGGTCTTCCAAGAAACAAAACTCGGTATCCTTATCCACTGCCGAAGCGGAATACATTGCCGCTGGTTCATGTTGCGCTCAATTACTTTGGATGACCCAAACTCTTAAAGATTATGGGATTTATGTGAAACATGTTCCACTGCTTTGTGACAATGAAAGTGCTATCAAAATTGGTCATAATCCTGTAATATTCTCGAACTAAGCATATTGAAGTTCGTCATCATTTCATTCGAGATCATGTTGCTAAGGGTGACATCAATCTTAAGCATGTTCGCACCGACAAGCAATTAGCGGATATATTTACTAAACCACTTGATGAGAAAGTGTTTTGCAGGTTGAGAGGAGAATTGAACATCATTGATGCTTCGAACTTGGAGTAGAAACTCCATTGGATACATGCAAGACATGAGCTTATGACTAATCCATGATATATCTCTTATGATAACTATCTTATGTCTTGGATATATTTGCACCTTGCATGTTGTCTAACCCATGTAGGTGCTTGGTTGAATCTAATTCCATGAGATTGCGACTCACTCATATCTTGAGCAATCTCTACATCGCCAAGACTCTACACAATAGTGGTTGAAGACAGGGAAGCACAAAACCACTCAAACATATCCTTTGACAAATTCTATGTTAAGCTTCATGATTGTCATTTTTGGATACACAAGTGCTCTTCCTTGCAAGAACTAACCCATGTAGGTAGATGAACTCAAACTCCAAGTGGTGCTCCCAACTCCTGATGAACTACATCAACCTTGAGCACCCACACAAGTTCAACTACATGAGCAAGAACCACACCACCACCCAAGGTATGTTATTCCATCTTAGAGAAGCTTTACTCCAAGACATGAGTCAAAGCAACTCAACAAGATGTGAATACATCAAGATGCTTAAACGAAAAATGGTAACCCCATTTTGAGCTTAAACGATGAGTATGACCTATGATCAAGTGTTCTCACCTGACTCCTAAGTCAATATACTCTAACATAGGTGACTATGTCACCGCCCAATTCTAGATGAAGTTCTCTTGTGTTCTTTTCTGAGTTATTGCATTTGTCCCTTGCATATTTGTTTCCTTCTTTTTCAAACAAAAACAAAAACTTCATCTAGAAACTTTCACTCTTTTCTTTTTCGGTTCTTGTTCTGCATATTTCTGCATCAAATTCATTGCAAATCTTTGTGAGATCTTACTTGACTAGTGAGCTGAGGTGACAAGTGTTTTTCTCTGTGATGAACTCGGTTTCACCGAATTGCCATTTTCGGTCCAACCGAATCCCTTCGGTACTACCGAAACATGTCACTCGGTGCCACCGATTTCGCAACAGGAAAAACAGTTTGCCACATATTCTATATTTCTTCTGATCCAGCTCCACTCAATGAATCTTGTCCTCTACAAGCATCACAGTTCTATTCCCTGCTTTGTACTGAATCTCAAGGACCAAACCTATTCGACGGATTCCAGGAAAAACCTTCTTGGAAATTGATGTTCACATCAAAAGCTTATCACCTACAAAGGAGAAAGTACTAAGGGGGAGAGAATACTCAAGGATCCCATATATTAAGGGGGAGAAAGAAATCTCCAAGGGGGAGAGAATACTCAAGGATCCCAGATGCTTGATGTCAAGAGGAGAGATGCCACATGTCTTTTTGGGGAAGACATGTTCATATGAACTCATTTGAATTAAGTTTCTATATATCTTTCAGCTCTGATTTTCTGTTTCCTATCTTCTCCCAATATCCCATGTAAGATTCAGGGGGAGCAAGACACCTAAGGGAAAGAAATCAGTCAACAAATTCATTGCATATCTTTATTCTTGGGGACATGTTGAATTCTATGTGGTACCTTGTACTCACTCTCTACATGTCATCCCAGTCTTGGTATTCTTGTGGCTTCTTTTGTTTGCTCTAGCTAGTGGATGTACCTGTGTTACCTAACCTTGTTTGTGCAGGTTCATTCCATCCTAAGCCAACTCAAGACCACAAGGTAAGTATATGCATCAAAATCATGAGTATGAGGAGTTCTTGCTTATGTACATACTGTTTGCAAGAAGGACTCATGAGCATGAAGGTATTTTCCTTGATAATCTTTTGCTCTGATGTATATGGCCAAGATGCATGTAACACATTGCCTACTCTGTCATGGTTATGCTCTCACATGCCTCTATATTTCATATTTACATGAGTGCATACATGAGTTTGCTTGGCCAAATCTCAGTTTCACTTATTACCCAAATCGGTCCCACCGAGTTTGAGTAATCGGTCAAACCGAGTTTTGGATTTACCCTAACCCTAGCACATCGGTCCCGCCGAGTTGATCCAGTCGGTCCCACCGAAATCTCTAACGGCCACTAGGTTTACATTTTCGGTCCGACTGAGTTTATGGTTCGGTCCCACTGAGATTGGAAAACTGTGTAATGGTTGGATTTTGTGTGGAGGCTATATATACCCCTCCACCTCCTCTTCATTCGATGAGAGAGCCATCAGAACACACACACCATTCCAACTCATATGTTCTGACAGAGAACCACCTACTCATGTGTTGAGACCAAGATATTCCATTCCTACCATATGAATCTTGATCTCTAGCCTTCCCAAGTTGCTTTCCACTCAAATCTTCTTTCTACCAAATCCAAATCCTATGAGAGAGAGTTGAGTGTTGGGGAGACTATCATTTGAAGCACAAGAGCAAGGAGTTCATTACCTACACACCATTTGTTACTTCTTGGAGAGTGGTGTCTCCTAGATTGGCTAGGTGTCACTTGGGAGCCTCCGACAAGATTGTGGAGTTGAACCAAGGAGTTTGTAAGGGCAAGGAGATTGCCTACTTCGTGAAGATCTACCGCTAGTGAGGCAAGTCCTGTGTGGGCGATGGCCATGGTGGGATAGACAAGGTTGCTTCTTCGTGGACCCTTTGTGGGTGGTTGCTTCTTCGTGGACCCTTCGTGGGTGGAGCCCTGTGTGGACTCGCGCAACCGTTACCCTTGGGTGGAGCCCTGTGTGGACTCACGCAACCGTTACCCTTCGTGGGTTGAAGTCTCCATCAACGTGGATGTAGGATAGCACCACCTATCCGAACCACGGGAAAAACATCTGTGTCTCCAATTGCGTTTGATCTCTCCAAACCCTTCCCTTTACATTCTTGCAAGTTGCATGCTTTACATTCCGCTGCTCATATACTCTTTGCATGCTTGCTTGATATGTATTGTGTGTGTTGAAATTGTGCCTAAACTCCACTTAAACCGAAAAAGCTTAAAAATTGCAACTTGAGCATTATGTGTCTAATCACCCCCTCTAGACACATCTACTTCTAGATCCTACACAAACGTCTTACTTTGATTCGGCGGTATTGTTGTATGAAGCGGCCCAGACCAACATTACATGACCACGTTCATGAGACCAGTTCTACCGACGTGCTTTGCACGCAGGTGGCTGGCGGGTGTCTATTTCTCCAATTTTAGTTGAATCGAGTTTGACTATGTCCGGTCCTTGTTGAAGTTTAAAATAGCACACTTGACGAAAAATCGTTGTGGCTTTGATGCGTAGATAAGAACGGTTCTTGCTAGAAGCCCGTAGCAGCCACGTAAAACTTGCAATAACAAAGTAGAGGACGTCTAACTTGTTTTTGTAGGGCATGCTGTGATGTGATATGGTCAAGACGTGATGAGATATAAATTGTTGTATGAGATGATCATGTTTTGTAAAATTTATCGGCAACTGGCAGGAGCCTTATGGTTGTCGCTTTATTGTATGAAATGAATCACCATGTAATTGCTTTACTTTATCACTCAGCAGTAGCGATAGTCGTAGAAGCAATAGTTGGCGAGATGACAATGACGCTGTGATGAAGATCAATGTATCAAGCCAATGACGATGGAGATCATGACGGTGCTTTGGAGATGGAGATCAAAGGCACAAGATGATGATGGCCATATCATGTCACATATTTTGATTGCATGTGATGTTTATCTTTTATGCATCTTATTTTGCTTAGTACGACGGTAGCATTATAAGATGATCCCTCACTAAATTTCAAGGTATAAGTGTTCTCCCTGAGCATGCGCCGTTGCTACAGTTCATTGTGCCGAGACACCACGTGATGATCGGGTCTGATAAGGTCTACGTTCACATACAACGGGTGCAAGCCAGTTTTGCACGTGCAGAATACTCGGGTTTAACTTGACGAGCCTAGCATATGCAGATATGGCCTCGAAACACTGAGACCAAAAGGTCGAACGCGTGAATCATATAGTAGATATGATCAACATAGTGATGTTCCCCATTGAAAACTACTCCATCTCACATGATGATCGGACATGGTTTAGTTGATATGGATCACGTGATCATTTAGATGACTAGAGGGATGTTCTTCTAAGTGGGAGTTCTTAAGTAATATGATTAATTGAACTTCAATTTATCATGAACTTAGTCCTGATAGTTTTTGCATATCTATGTTGTTGTAGATCAATGGCTCGTGCTTCCGTTCCCTTGAATTTTAATGTGTTCCTCAAGAAAGCTAAGTTGAAAGATGATGGTAGCAACAACACGGACTGGGTCCATAACTTGAGGATTATCCTCATTGCTACACAGAAGAATTACGCCCTGGAAGCACCGCTAGGTGCAAGACCGCCGCAGGAGCAACTCCAGACGTTATGAACATCTGGAAGAGCAAAGCTGATGACTATTCGATAGTTCAGTGTGCCATAGTTTACGGCTTAGAATCGGGACTTCAAAGACGTTTTGAACGTCATGGAGCATATGAGATGTTCCAGGATTTGAAGTTAATATTTCAAGAAAATGCCCGAGTTGAGAGATATGAAGTCTCCAACAAGTTCTACAACTGCAAAATGGAGGAGAATAGTTCTGTCAGTGAACAGATACTCAGATTGTCTGGGTACCATAACCACTTGATTCAGCTGGGAGTTAATCTTCCTGATGATAGTGTCATCGACAGAGTTCTTCAATCACTGCCACCAAGCTATAAAGGCTTCGTGATGAACTATAATATGCAAGGGATGGAAAAGAGAATTCCCAACCTCTTCGTGATGCTAAAGGTTGCGGAGGTAGAAATCAATAAGGAGCATCAAGTGTTGATGGTTAACAAGACCACTAGTTTCAAGAAAAAAGGCAAAGGGAAGAAGGGGAACTTCAAGAAGAATAGCAAGAACATTGTTGCTCAAGGGAAGAAGCCCAAGTCTGGACCTAAGCCTGAAAATGAGTGCTTCTACTGCAAAGGGACTGTACACTGGAAGCGACACTGCCCCAAGTATTTGGCGGATAAGAAGGATGGCAAAGTGAAAGGTATATTTGATATACATGTTATTGATGTGTACCTTACTAACGCTCGTAGTAGTGCTTGGGTATTTGATACTGGTTCTGTTGCTCATATTTGCAACTCGAAACATGGGCTATGGATTAAAGGAAGATTGGCTAATGATGAGGTGACGATGCGCGTCGGAAATGGTTCCAAGGTTGATGTGATCGTTGTCGGCAGGCTACCTCTACATCTACTGTCGGGTGGTTGGTGCGACATATGCCAATGGATGGCTTATCATTGTGGGAGCCAATAAAACATCGCCGGTGCCTGGAAACGGGATAAGGCGAAGACATGCACGCCGGCGAATCTTACCCAGCTTCAGGGCTCTCCGTGGAGATAACACCCCTAATGCTGCTCTGCGGGGTCTCCGCATGATCACTAGCTCGACGGGTAGCTACAGGATGCTCCTTGAGCTATTTGGTGAAAGGATGAAGGAGGGCAAGGCCAGCCCGCTCCTCTTCTCCTTCTGGTGTCTAAAACTATCCGAAGAAGAGATCTCCCTCTGCATGGGAGCCCTGGGGGGTTTATATAGGCCTACCCCCAGGGGTACAATGGTAATCCGACTGGGCATGGGCCCTAGCCGTCTGTATCTATGCCCACCGTCTTCTTCGCCGACTGGTGGGGCCCGCCGACTGGTGGGCCCCGCTGGCTGCCGGTCCTCTGGTCGACAGGCCGGCCCCACCGCTCGGGGGCTCTATCGGGGGCTGGTTATTGTGGCCCCGCCCTTAGTGGCGAGGGCTTCGTCTTGGCAAGCATGGCTACAGTGCCGCCGTCGGGCGCCTTATCTCTGTAGCCTTACCTCGTCTTATCTCCTTAATGGGCCGCCTCCTTCGAGGGAGTGGATTGGCCGGCTACTGGGAATCGGCCGTACCCCAGGCCGACTGGGGGTGGCCCGGCCGCCTTCGGGTGTCTCCATGACGGATGGGAGCCGCCGCCCACGGGTTGTACTGACGGCTCGTCGTGGGTGACATCATGGTCAATATGGCAACAGTGCCGCGCCGAACGGGTGAGGGCCACCCATACGGCGTACTGTGGCCAGGCTTGCTCCGGGATTCGAGGGTGGCAGGTTTCGCTGTAGCCACGCCCCGTCTCATCGCCGTTATGTGGGTGCAGATTTTGAGGGCACGATCTGGGCCGCCTGCTGAGGGGGCGGCTTCTTGGAGTCGGCCTTCTTGTGGCCGACTTCATGGAGCCGGCCCTCTCGGGGCTTTCTTCTTGGAGATTTTTAGGCCTAGGCCGCCTTCGTACAGCCGGCCTAAGGGGCAGTCGGCTGGAGGAAGGCGGCCCCACGTCTTGGAAGCTTGAAGGCTCGATCGGCCTATAATTTTTCTGAAGTGCCAGGGGGAGCCGGCTAGGCTACCCATGGTTATTTACTCCGTCAGTAGTCCCCGAAGATGGTTGGGCTCCGAGGCAGAAAAAGGAGTCGAGAATCTCAAACAGCTTCATGTCTTGAGGAGCCGGAGCCGGCTTTGATTAGGTGTGCCGTCTTCTGGAGGGCATCAAAGTTCGTGGGCGGGAACCAAGCGGCGCGCGAGTTAGGCTGCGGGCTGACCGCCCGCCGCCCACACGCCACGCGGCACCCAGTGGCTGAACAGGCCTGCCAGCCCACGCACGCGACGGGACGCCGCCGCAGTCCAGGGCCTGCCACTACCGGGCCACGGCCCACGCTCAGATCTTCTGTGGCCCGGGCGGACTGCGCACCTCCCTGCGGCGGTTGCCACACGTCATGGAAGCGCAACAAGCGCAGGACGTGGGGGCAGTGGGCGCAGTTAATCCCATGTCCCCCATGCCTCGCCTCCTCGGCTTCGCCGTATGAGGCTTATAAGTAGGGGGAGGAGGGGGAGCGGCAAACGCTCGCACGCTCGCCCTCGCCCCGCCCCTTCTGTTTCTTCTTCTCTGTCGCCACAACTCCCCGCCGCCGCCCGGCTCCTCCGCCAACCTCCTTGGCGCGCCGTTGCTTTGCCACGGCAGGGTCGCGTGTCTCTCTGTCGCCGCATCTTTCTCGTCGCTGCGCCATCCTCATGGCGTTGTCGAGCTCCTGGGACGGCTCCAATGTCCACGACGACCACGTCGACTTTCTCCGCCGGACGCGGCGGCTGCCAGGCACGGACTACGTGTGGTCCGTCTCGCGCCGGAGAGGGAGATCTCGCCGGCACCGGAAGAGGACGAGCGGGTAATCTTCCGCTTGCATTGCCTGCGCGGCTTTGGCCTGTCGACGAGCGGGTTATTCCGCTCCTTCCTCGAATTCTATCATCTCCAGCCGCATCACCTCACTCCCAACGCGGTGATGCTGCTGTCGGCCTTCGTCACCCTGTGCGAGGGTTTTCTTGGCGTCCTCCCCACCCTTGAACTGTGGGGAGAGTTCTTCCAGTGCAAGCTTGGCACTGTTGTTGCGGGTGTGCCCGCCCCATGCGACGCCTTCATCGCCGTGCGGAGGACGGGCGACAACAACCCGTTTCCGTCCATCCCGCTGATCCAGTCGGTGAAGCTCTGGCAGAAGTCTTACTTCTACGTGAAGAATATTGCTCCGCAAGGCGACTTTGTCAACCTGCCGGCTTATGTAGCCGGCCCGCCGGCTGGGAGGCAGCCTTCATGGTCCTTCCAGTCCAGGTCGTTGTCTCCAGGCGGGGCCGCCTCCGTTGCCCGGCTCCGGGTGATGATCCAGTCGGAGGGTCTTTCTGGGGCCGACCTGGTGGCCGCCTTCGTGGAGCGCCGGGTGCTTCCGCTCTAGGGCCGACCTCACATGATCGGCCAGATGAGCGGCCGCTTCGACCTGTGCCGGCTAAGCACCAAGGAGATGCCTCACACCGAGGTGTCTTATATGGTGAATTATATTTCCAACTGCAAGCTCACCGAGGAGTGGCAGTACGGCAAGGTCCCGTGCTCTCGTGCCAATCCTCCGCCGGTAGTAAGTTTCTCTTCTTTTCTTCTTTGCTTGTTGCCGAGTTCATGGTGGCCGACTCCTGACCAGCCGGCTTTTCTTTGGCCAAACCCCGCGCTTCCGCCGGCAACCGGGATTGCGGGGGTGGAACGCCAGTTCCTCCCTGACCGCACGATGGACGACGTTGACGACCCGGACCTGGGGGTGGCTGCCATGGAAGAAGACGTCGCAGGGGAGGGCGGCGAGGCAGGCGGCTCTGGGCTCAGGGCCTCCTTCGAGGATTGGCCGGATGATGCCGAGGCCGAAGTTGTTCCGCGCCGTCAGCCGGCGCCCGATCACCAAAGCGCGGGCCTATCCGCCGCGCCGGCTCTCCATGGCGGCGCGCAGAAACGCCGGGCCGCATTGACCTACTTTGGCAGTCGGCCCAAGAAGCCCAAGAGTACCGCGGCGGCGACCAAGCGGGATGAGGCGGCCGCGAAGGCGGCCCGCTTCCGCAAGGTGGTGAAGCAGTCGCAGGTGGTCTCAGGGTAAGTGTCACTGTTCTCATGTCTTTCTTTTTTCTTCTTCTTCGGTTGATGTTTTTCCAAACCTTTTTTCTCAATTTATCAAACAAGGCCCCTCTTTCCCTTGGGCGGGTCCCGGCCGCCTCCATAGTCGGAGCCGTGGGAGGGTCTTCAAGCTCCCGTCTGGTGGATCCCCGCGCCGACCTCCTAGAGGCGATGGAGCGGAACACGCGGGAAGTGCGGGAGGAGTGGGAGGCGGAGGAGCGGAGGGCGGCTTGAGAGGCGGAGCAGAAATCGGCGGAGGCGCGAGCCGTCGCGGCCGCCAAGGCCCAGGCGGAGGCCGCAGACGCGGAGAGGGAGGCGGAGGCCCAGCAGAACCAGCCTCCGTAGTTCGTCATTCCCCTCTGCGCCGCGGCTCCCGACACCCCTGTGCCCCCGTTGGAGGAGGCCGGCCGCGGCCAGCCGGAGATGGAGAGGGAGGTGGCGCCATCGCCGCCGACTGGAGCGGGCCGAGGAAGCCGGCCTGAAGTGCCGCCCGTGTAGCTGGCTGGAGGCGAGCCGGTCATGGGAGGGGATCTTGTGATCTCGTCACCGCTTCGCCGGCGCGCGGGGAAGGCGACTTCAGCATCGGACGCGCAGAAAACTGTGGACGTCGGCTCGTCGGCCCAGGACCTAGAAGCGGCCAGCGATAGCTCGTCCGGGTGGATGCCGGGCGGCGGGACAGCCGTGCTAAATGTGGCGGCGCAGGACGTCCGGAACTGGCTTCAGGCCCAAGCCACCGCGCTGAAGTAGTACACCCAGGAGTTTCTCATGACGCGATCGGTTATTCATGTGAGTCCTCCTGCTCTTTGTTGATTGCTTTTGATTTCTTCCGTCGGGGCGCGTCAGCGCACCCACTGGGTGTAGTCCCCGAGTTCCGAGCCGGCTACTGAGCAGGCAGCTTGGAACTTCTTGGAAAGCTTGATTGTTGTCTTGTTCTTACTCGTGTCCCTTGTCTTATCTGCAGGAGTACCACAACCTCCGCGCGGCTGCTTTCAACTCCCAGGCCCAGGAGTTGAATCAGAAGGCCACTGATCTGACCGAGAGCTGGAGTAAGTGCTTTGTTTTTCTTTTAAGTGGGGGCGCGTCAGCGCACCCACTGGGTGTAGTCCCCGAGATTCGGGCCGACTACCGAGTAGTCGGGTCGGATCTTTTTCTGACGACTTCTTTCTTTATATTTGCAGGGGCCAATGCTGACTTGAGGAGCCAGCTAAGCGGAGCCCAGTCCTCCCTTCGCGCCAAGGAAGACGAGTGCGCCGCCCTGGCCCAGGAGCGCGATCGCCTGGCCAAGAAGCTGGCCGACCAGGAGGAGAGCCACAAGGCGGCCCTGAAGGCGGCACAGGACAGCGAGGCCGCCCTCAAAGCCGAATATGAGACCGAGGCGGCAAGCTGGGCCGAGACGAGGCAGGCGCTGAGCCAAGGCTACAGCTGGGTGGAAGACTTGATTGACGGTAGGCCGCCTTCTTCTTTGCTTCCTTGCCTGCCTCCTACTATCTGATTCATTTTTTGACTTTGTGCCACTGCCTTCCTCTTTGTGCAGATTACTTTCCCGGCTACTCTACCGCCGCCACCCAAGCCATCAAGGCCTACCGCGACGCGTGACGGCAGGCGGGGGCCGAGATCGCGCCGGGTGCCAGCCGGTCACTTGAGGAGCAGCTTCTAGGGCTTCAAGCCCGCCTGCAGCTGGCCCACTGCATGCTCCGCCGTCTTTAGCGCGCCGGGGCACAAGTGCTGGCTGCCCTCTAGCCTGGCGAGGTGATTCCGCGCACCCCAAGTCAGACTGCCGACTGGCTGGAGGTCGCAGTCGGTCGCTTCGAGGCTTGGAAGGCGTCAGTGGCCGGTCTGGCGCAGGGCGGGCACTGGAGTTCGTCCGAGCCTGGTATCCAGGGCTGAACTTAGACCAGCTGAGCACCTGGCGGCAGGAGGCTGACGAGGAGCTGGAGGCGGTGCGGCCGGCTATTGTCCAGCGCGCCTCGGCGATCACCGAGTACACCAACACCAGCGCCTTTGCCCTGAGGTGGATGACGCCGGTGTCGCTCAGCCAGAGGAGTGGTTCGGGCTGAACCCGGCCGAAGGTGAGGACTCGGCGGAGGAGATTGCCTCCAGTGATGAGGGCGAAGGGGAAGAGGGAGAGGATGATGAAGACGCTGCGCTGGATGGTGAAGCGACCAGCCTACCTCAGCCCGATCGTGCCTCTAGCAACGATGCCGAGACTCGCCAGCCGGTCACTCCTCCAGCCGGCACCTCCGACTCCGCCAACCTGCCCAACTCGCCCATTGTTCCCCTGGCTTGATCCGCCATCCTTGCTTTCCTGCTTGTTACTCTTTTGAACAATTTTTAAATTTGCACAGTTCCACCCACTTGGGGTGTATTCAGACTATGTTGAATGTTGGCGTTTCGAAGGTCTTTTGTGTAAATATTATGCATGTGTTTGGCTTCCGTTTATGTTTGCTTGTTATCCTTTGGCTTTTTCCTTTGCCGCCTTCCCTTGGCCGCCGCCTTCCCAGCCGGACAGCTGCTCTGCAGTCTGTGGCCGGAGAAAGACTTGGTCGTTTTGGGAAGGCAAGTACTCGAGCTTTCTCAGATTGCAGCAACGTGAACGGGAAGCCGGCCAGCCGACTGCTCTGGTAGCCGGCTGGCGGGGTGGGAGGCCGGCTCACGTTATATAAGTTCGTTGGTCCTTAGCCGTTTTTTGCGTGGGCATCCTTTCCTGCCCTTGGCTCTTGCCAGTCGGACAGTCGTTTCTTCGAGCTGCGACTTTTGGTAAGAGGGGGCTTGGGTGCCGGCACACTACTTGTCTGACTGCAAGTGAAACTTCAGATATAACTTGAGGCGGCGAGTCCCCGGGCCGACTGGTCGAACCCGGTGCCGGACAAAGAAAGCAAGTGTAGTAACATAATCGTATGCGTGATACTCATCATTCATAGATAAAAGAGGGTAGTCCCCGAGCGCTCCTCGGGGCACCCCTTGTCTCGTACTTAGTACAAAAGGTAGCATGCTACGTACTGTTTTTTAATTGTAAAATCTTCGAAGGAGATTGGCGTTCCACGGTCGTTCCGACTCCTTGCCGGAATCATCTCTCTTGCGTGCCTTTGGCTTCTGCGCGTCGATTAGGTAGTAGGAGTCGTTGCCTAAAGCTCTGCTGATGATGAAGGGGCCCTCCCAAGGGGCTGAGAGTTTGTGCTGGCCGGCTGATCAGCCGGAGCACGAGGTCACCCTCTTGGAAAGATCTTGGCTTGACCTTCCGGCTGTGGTAGCGGCACAGACCCTGCTGATAGATGGCGGACCGACTGAGGGCTAACAGCCGGCCTTCTTCTAGTAGGTCAACACCATCTTCTCGTGCTTCCTTGGCTTCCGCCTTCGTGTACATGGTGACTCGAGGCGAGTCGAACTCGATGTCAGTTGGGACGACAGCCTCGGCACCATATACAAGGAAGAAAGGGGTGAAGCCGGTTGACCTGTTTGGGGTAGTGCGCAAACTCCAGAGGACGGCCCGCAGCTCGTCGAGCCAACAGCCAGCCGAATGCTCCAGTGGCACGACCAGTCAGGGCTTGATGCCGGAGAGGATGAGGCCGTTTGCTCGCTCGACCTGGCCGTTTGACTGCGGGTGGGCAACGGACGCTAGGTCCAGCCGGATGCCGTGTGTTGCTCAGAAACGTGCCAGTGCTCCCTTTGCAAAATTTGTGCCATTGTCGGTGATGATGCTATGCGGCACGCCATACCGGGTTGTAATAGCTGCGATGAAAGTAATGGCAGACGGCCCATTCGGCTTCTTGATCGGCTTTGCCTCAATCCACTTGGTAAATTTTTCCACAGCGACGAGCAGATGTGTCATGCCACCGCGTGCCGTCTTGAACGGGCCCACCATGTCCAGCCCCCAGACGGCAAAGGGCCAGGTGAGGGGGATGGTCTTGAGTGCAGAAGCCGGCAGGTGTTGCTTGGAGCTGAAAACTTGGCACCCTTTGCAGTGTTTGACTAGTTCCTTGGCGTCTTCCAAAGCAGTCGGCCAGAAGAATCCGTGGCGAAAAGCTTTGGCGACGAGTGATCTTGAGGCTGCGTGGTGACCGCATTCGCCTTGGTGGATGTCCCTGAGGATTGCTATGCCCTTCTCTGGTTCGACGCAGCGCTGGAAGACTCCAGTGACGCTGCGCCTAACAAGCTCTCGGCTGGCGATTGTGTAAGCTCCGGCTCGGCGTTGAACCTGTCTTGCCGAGATCTCGTCGGTTGGCAGCTCTCTGTTTACTAAGAAGTTGAGGATGGGCTGGGCCCATGATGGAGCTGTGACTTCTTCTATTGTCAGGACTGCCACTGTGATAGGGGTGGGTGGGCTGGGTGGTGAAGAGTTGGAGTCGGAGTCGGCCACCACTTGTTGTGTTGATGCAGTCCCCGGGCCGGCTGCAGTAGCCCCCGGGCCGAGTTCCAGATTCCCCGGGCCGGGTGCGACTATGGCAGTCCCCGGGCCGCCTGTTGGAGTCCCCGCACCGCCTTCTTGGTTTCCCAAGTCGGATCCGACTGCGTCGGGGTTAGGCGGCATGAAGATGGAATCAGATTCTGGAGACGGCTTGACAGACGGCTTGAGGAGGCGGTGGAGAGAAACGCCGGCTGGTATAGCTTGCTGGGTGGATCCTACTCGTGCCAGGGCATCTGCTTGCATGTTGTCGGCACGTGGTACACGAAGGAACTCACATCCTTCAAAATATCCACTGATTTGCTGGACGAGGAAATGATAGCTCGCCATGTTTGCGTCCTTGGCGTCCCAGTCACCAGATGATTGTTGGACCACCAAATCCGAGTCGCCATAGCACAGGATCCGGCGGATGCTGAGCTCTTTGGCTAGCCGGAGCCCGTGTATGAGCGCCTCGTACTCGGTCACGTTGTTGGAGGCGGCAAAATGAATTTGTAATGTATACTTGAGCTTGTCGCCCTTGGGAGAGGTGAGGACGATGCCGGCTCCCAAGCCGGTGTGCATCTTGGACCCATCGAAGTGCATCCACCAGTGAGTGGAGTCCGGGGCCGGTGGCAGGTATTGGGTTTCGGCCCAATCGATGAGGAAGTCAGCCAGTGCTTGGGACTTAATAGCGGTGCGGGGCTGGTAGAAGATCGCGTAGGGGGCCAGCTCAATGGCCCATTTGGCCACCCGGCCGGATGCATCCTGGCTGCCTATGATCTCGGCGAGCGGGGCAGTACACATGACCGTGATGGGGTGCTCTTGAAAATAGGGCTTGAGCTTCTTGGCAGCGAAGTACACACCGTAGCACATCTTCTGGTAGTGTGGGTAGTTCTGCTTTGAGGTGGATAAGACTTCGCTTAAATAATACACCGGCCTCTGGACCGGCTGAGCTCGACCTTCTTCTGAGAGCTGGACTACAATGACTGTGCTGACCACCCGGCTAGTAGCGGCAATGTAAAGGAGCATGGGCTCCTTTTCAGCCAGTGCCGCCAAGACAGGCGGCGTGGTCAACATCTTATTTAGCTCATGGAAGGCTTGGTCCGCCTGGTCGTTCCACTCGAAATGAGTGGACTTCTTCATGAGTCGGTAGAGGGGGAGGGCTTTCTCTCCGAGCCGGCTGATGAAGCAGTTCAGGGAAGCCAAGCATCCGGTGAACTTCTGGACATCCCGCAGCTTGGTGGGAATCTCCATTCTCTCTATGGCCTTGATCTTCATCGGGTTGCACTCGATGCCGCATTCGAAGACCAGGAAGCCTAGGAGCTGGCCGGCTAGTACTCCGAACATGCATTTCTCGGGGTTGAGCTTGATTTGAAATCGGCGCAAGTTTTCAAATGTCTCTCTGAGGTCTTCCAGCAAGGTGCCGCGCTTCTCCGTCTTCACCACAATATCGTCTACGTAGACGTGGGCATTTCTGCCGAGCTGCTTGAGGAGGCATTTCTGCATGCAACGCTGAAAAGTGGCACCGGCATTTCTCAAGCCGAATGTCATAGTTAGGTAGCAGAAGGCTCCAAATGGTGTGATGAAGGCGGTTTTCAGGTGGTCAGTTGGATCCAACTTTATCTGGTGGTAGCCTGAGTAGGCATCCAAAAAACTCAACAGCTTGCATCCGGCTGTGGAGTCTATTACTTGATCAATCCTTGGCAGGGCGAAAGGATCTTTGGGGCAAGCCTTGTTGAGGCTGGTGTAGTCTATACACATGCGCCATTTGTTATTTTTCTTTAGCACGAGGACCGGGTTGGCGAGCCACTCTAGGAAGAAAACTTCCATAATGAAGCCGGCTGCCAGAAGCCGGGCTATTTCTTCTCCTACAATCCTTCTCTTCTCTTCCGATAGTCGGCGGAGGGGTTGTTTGACTGGTTTTGCACCTTCTCGGACGTGTAGCTTGTGCTCGGCGAATTCCTTCGGCACACCTGGCATGTCCTTGGGGGACCATCCGAAAATGTCCCGATTCTCACGGAGGAAATCGGCGAGCTCGCCTTCCTATTTGTTGTCCAGGTTTGCCCCGATGGTGGCAAACCTTTCTGGGTGATCCGGGTCCAGAGGTACCCTCTTTGTTTCTTTGGCCGGCTGAAAAGAACCTTGGGCATCACACTCCTTGGGGTCGGGGACAGGGCCGGATGCTTGCCGGCCATGGCCACGACTCGGTCCAGTATCTTCTTCTCCTTAGCAACTACAAGGGACTCGGCCAGCCGGCTGCTGGCAGCCGCACACTCGGAGGATTTCTTGTAGTCTCCGGCTATGGTGATGATGCCCTTCGAACTTGGTATCTTCATATTGAGGTAGGAATAATGGGGTACAGCCATGAACTTGGCCAGGGCAGGTCAGCCAAGCAACGCCTGGTAAGGGCTCTCTAGATCCACCACTTCAAACCACACCGTTTCTCGACGGAAATGATCCTTGTCCCCGAAGAGGACGTCTATCTTGATCTTGCCGATTGGGGAGCAGGATAGGTCAGGAACAATGCCATGGAACACAGTCCGACTAGGCATGAGCTGCTTCGTCTTGATGCTTAGCTTCTCCATGGTGTCACGGTATAGTATGTTGATACTGCTCCCCCCATCTATCAGCACGCGGGAGAAATGGGCAGCTCGCCTTTCTGTAGCGAGGGTGGCATCCAGAACCAATCGTAAGAGCCGGGAGACGGCATCACCTCTGGGTGATCTGTCCGGCTCCAGCTAATAGGCCTTTCTGACGAGTGCATGAACTCTGGGTTGATGGAGACGACTGCGTTGACTTCTTGGTGTTGTCGGCGCCGGCTATGCCGATCTTCTGGCTGGCTTATAAAGACGACATAGGCGGCATGCTCATCGGGGTACTCGTCTTGAACTGCCTCGACCGCTGGTCGAGCAGCTGGCTGCGGAGGAGCCGGAGGCGGCTGACCAGCAGGCGGAGGTGGCGCCATCCCCTCACCCTTGGAGATCCGTGTGAGCCAGTGGCATTTTCTGGTTGTGTGGTTTGAAGGCTTTGCGCCGTTGTGAAACTTGCAGGGGGCATCAAGTGCTTGCTCGTAGGAGAAAGCCGGCTACCAAGCCGGCCTACCGCCCTTCTACTTCTTGGGTGCGGGCCGCCCTTCGGGTTGTTCGTCTTCGACGGTGGCCACCTGCCGACTGGTGGAAGGCGGCAAGGGAGCCTTGCGCTTGTGGTCGTTCTGGTACGGGTGTCGGCTGGACTCTCCAGCCGGCGTCTTGGGACTTGGAGCGAGCACCTTACCGGAGGCGTCTACTCGGAACTCGGTCTTCATTGAGGAATCAGCCGTGGCCCATTTATCAGCTATGATCAGCAGCTCGTCAAGTGTAGTCGGCTCGTCACGGAGGAGTCGGTGCTTGAGGAGGGTGCCTTCTCGGCACCCGACAGTGAAGTACTCTATAGCTTGAACCTTGTGCACTCCCTCGCAGGAATTGTGGAGCTTGGCCCAACGCGTGAGGTAGTCGCGAGTCGATTCGTTGGGCCCTTGGACACACAAGGAGAGCTGTCGGGGCTTGGGAGCCCGCTTGTAGGTGCTGGTGAAGTTACGGATGAAGGCTTCGGTGAAGTCTAGCCAGCTGTTGACGCTGTAAGGCTTGAGGCTGTTGAGCCAGGTGTGCGCCGTGCCTTGGAGCATGAGGGGCACATATTTTACAACAACACGCCTGTTGCCGTTCGCGATGCTAACCGCGATGGAGTAGTCGATCAATCAATCTTCCGGCTTCACGGAGCCATTGTACTTGGGTGTGTCTCTTGGGAGCGAGAACCCTTTGGGGAAGGGCTCGTCGCGGATGCGGGGGCTGAAGCAAGGCGGGCCGACATCATCTTCTTCTTCCAGGGCCAGGGATCGCGCAAGGCGGTCGATCCGGTGGCGGGCATCATTCTCGCCGACTCCTTCGCGGCGACCCAGCCGGCCGCTGAGAGTCGGATGCGTGACAGGTGGCGGGGTAGGGTATCTCTCCCCACGAGGTGGAGGAGGAGGGGGGTTGCCCCGCCACTCCACGGCTCGAGGGTGGCCCTCTGCGTCACGCTCGATGGAGATTCGAGTCCGGCTGCGGCTGGCAGCCGGCTCCTTTTCTTTTCTCGCGCGGGTGTTGCCCGCGGTCGGTGTCCGGGAAGTCGCGCCGTGCTCTCGGCGCGGGGGAGGACTCTCGGCGCGGACGCCGGCTTCATGCCGCTCTGTGGCCGCGTTGATAAGTTGCTGGATGCGTCTGGTCATGTAGGGGAGCTCGTCAGGCCCCAGCCCATTCAACTCGTCTGCGGCCGCCTGGGCGGCGCGCAAGTTCTCGAGAGGCGTGGCATAGATTGGGCGGTCCGCTCCCAGCATGTCGGCGATAGCCGCGCCGTGTTTCTTGACGATGCCGACGTGGCTCGGCCCGTCGGGAGGCGGCATGCCGAAGGCAGCATGGTCGACCTCGCGCTGGTGAGCCTCGGTGAGGCGTCTCATGGTGGCTAGCTTCTGGCTCTCAGCAACGAGGGCGAGGCGGCGCGCCTCCAATGTCTTGGCGACCGCGTTAGCCGGGACGGGGGCGAACAAGTCGTGCAGCGCTGTCTACAGGGCGTCGTGGGCGTTTTCGCCTGAGGCGGCGCCGTGGCTGATGACCAGCACCTCGGTGATGGCACTGCCGCTGCTATCGGCTTGAGGAAGAGAGTCGTTGATGATTACCATGTTGGTGGGGAAGGCGTCAAGGGATGCCGTGTCGGAGTCGACAAGCATCGGGTCGGTGGAGCCAACCGACTCCCAAGTCCGCGGCAAGCTCGCCGGAGACGTGGAGTTGGTCGAGGAGGCTGACGAGGTGGCTCTCGGGGCAGTCTGTGCCCGCGTCGGATGCGGGCTCGTCGGAGATGCGAGCTTTGCCAAGAAGATCGACGATGCAACTCGCCGCGCAGGCGTCAGCGACGTCTTGCAGTGCGTCGGGGCAAGCGCCATCGGGCGAGCCGGGCTGGCTACGCATGCTGGGGAGGAAGAGGGTTCCCATCCAGAGCAGGTCTCCGGATGACGGTGCACCTGGCCCCACGATGGGCGCCAAATGTCGGGTGGTTGGTGCGACATATGCCAATGGATGGCTTATCATTGTGGGAGCCAATAAAACATCGTCGGTGCCTGGAAACGGGATAAGGCGAAGACATGCACGCCGGCGAATCTTACCCAGCTTCAGGGCTCTCCGTGGAGATAACACCCCTAATGCTGCTCTGCGGGGTCTCCGCATGATCACTAGCTCGACGGGTAGCTACAGGATGCTCCTTGAGCTGTTTGGTGAAAGGATGCAGGAGGGCAAGGCCAGCCCGCTCCTCTTCTCCTTGTGGTGTCTAAAACTATCCAAAGAAGAGATCTCCCTCTACATGGGAGCCCTGGGGGGTTTATATAGGCCTACCCCCCCAGGGGTACAATGGTAATCCGACTGGGCATGGGCCCTAGCTGTCTGTGTCTATGCCCACCGGCTTCTTTGCCGACTGGTGGGCCCCGCCGGCTGCCGGTCCTCTGGTCGATAGGCCGGCCCCACCGCTCGGGGGCTCTGTCGGGGGCTGGTTATTGTGACCCCGCCCTTAGTGGCAAGGGCTTCATCTTGGCAAGGATGGCTACAGTGCCGCCGCCGGGCGGCTTATCACTGTAGCCTTACCTCGTCTTATCTCCTTAATGGGGCGCCTCCTTCGAGGGAGTGGATTGGCCGGCTACTGGGAATCGGCCGTAACCCAGGCCAATTGGGGGTGGCCCGGCCGCCTTCGGGTGTCTCCATGACGGATGGGACCCGCCGCCCACGGGTCGTACTGACGGCTCGTCATGGGTGACATCATGGTCAATATGGCAACAATGCCGCGCCGAACGGGTGAGGGCCGCCCATACGGCGTACTGTGGCCAGACATGCTCCGGGATTCGAGGGTGGCAGGTTTCACTGTAGCCACGCCCCGTCTCCTCGCCGTTATGTGGGTGCAGATTTTGAGGGCACGATCTGGGCCGCCTGCTGAGGGGGGCTTCTTGGAGTCGGCCTTCTTGTGGTCGGCTTCGTGGAGCCGGCCCTCTCGGGGCTTTCTTCTTGGAGATTTTTAGGCCTAGGCCGCCTTCATACAGCCGGCCTGAGGGGCAGTCGGCTGGAGGAAGGCGGCCCCACATCTTGGAAGTTTGAAGGCTCGATCGGCCTATAATTTTTCTGAAGTGCCAGGGGGAGCCGACTAGGCTACCCATGGTTATTTACTCCGTCATCTACCGTCGGGATTAGTTTTAGAGCTAAATTACTGTTATTTGGTACCAACATTGAGCATCAGCATTATATCTAGATCTTGTTTGATGCGAGACAATTATTCATGTAAATCAGAGAATAATGGTTGTTCTATTTATATGAGTAATATCTTTTATGGTCATGCACCCTTGATGAGTGGTCTGTTTTTGTTGAATCTCGATTGTAGTGATACACATATTCATAATATTGAAGCCAAAAGATGCAAAGTTAATAATGATAGTGCAACTTATTTGTGGCACTACCGTCTATGTCATATTGGTGTAAAGCGCATGAAGAAACTCCATGCTGATGGGATTTTGGAATCACTTGATTATGAATCACTTGATGCTTGCGAACCATGCCTCATGGGCTTTTGGAATCACTTGATTATGAATCACTTATTGGAAATACTACATATTGATGTATGCAGTCTGATGAGTGTTGAGGCTCACGGCGGGTATCGTTATTTTCTTACCTTCACAGATGATTTGAGCAGATATGGGTATATCTACTTAATGAAACATAAGTCTGAAACATTTGAAAAGTTCAAAGAATTTTAGAGTGAAGTGAAAAATCATCGTAACAAGAAAATAAAGTTTATATGATCTGATCGTGGAGGTGAATATTTGAGTTACGAGTTTGGTCTTCATTTGAAACAATGTGGAATAGTTTCGCAACTCACGCCACCTGGAACACCACAGCGTAAAGGTGTGTCCGAATGCCGTAACCGTACTTTATTAGATATGGTGCGACCTATGATGTCTCTTACTGATTTACCGCTACCGTTTTGGGGTTATGCTTTAGAGACAGCTGCATTCATGTTAAATAGGGCACCATCTAAGTCCATTGAGACGACACCATATGAACTGTGGTTTGGCAAGAAACCTAAGCCGTCATTTCTTAAAGTTTGGGGCTGCGATGCTTATGTGAAAAAGCTTCAACCTGATAAGCTCGAACCCAGATCGGAAAAATGCGTCTTCATAGGATACCCAAAGGAAACTGTTGGGTAAACCTTCTATCACAGATCCGGAGCCAAGATATTTGTTTCTAAGAATGGATCCTTTCTAGAGAAGGAGTTTCTCTCGAAAGAAGTGAGTGGGTGGGAGTAGAACTTGATGAGGTATTTGTACCTTCTCCCGAATTGGAAAGTAGTTCATCACAGAAATCAGTTCCAGTGATTCCTACGCCAATTAGTGAGGAAGCTAATGATGATGATCATGAAACTTCCGATCAAGTTACTATTGTACCTCATAGGTCAAGCAGAGTATGGTCCGCACCAGAGTGGTACGGTAATCTTGTTCTGGAAGTCATGTTACTAGACCATGACAAACCTACGAACTATGAGGAAGCGATGATGAGCCCAGATTCCATGAAATGGCTTGAGGCCATGAAATCTGAGATGGGATCCATGTATGTGAACAAAGTATGGACTTTGGTTGACTTGCCCGATGATCAACAAGCCATACAAATTAAATGGATCTTCAAGAAGAAGATTGACGCTGACGGTAATGTTACTGTCTACAAAGCTTGACTTGTTGCAGAAGGTTTTCGACAAGTTTAAGGAGTTGACTACGACGAGACCTTCTCACCCGTAGCGATGCTTAAGTCTGTCTGAATCTTGTTAGCAATTGCCACATTTTATTATTATGAGCAAATGGATGTCAAAACTACATTGCTTAATGGATTTCTTAAAGAAGAGTAGTATATGATGCAACCAGAAGGTTTTGTCGATCCTAAAGGTGCTAACAAAGTGTGCAAGCTCCATTGATCCATTTATGGACTGGTGCAAGTGACGGTGTCCTGGACTAGGGGGTAATCACCACGTCATCTCCCGATCTGTTAGATTGGGCCGAGGACCCCCATGGCCGTATACTCATGTGCCAGTTCGGACAGCTGCCGCATACAAGGAAGATTCCACAAGACTTGGCGATTAAGACAAGGACTCCTCCCCACCGGCGTATTCAGCTAGAACTCTTGTTATCCTAGGCCTCTGGTGCATTATATAAACCGAGGCCAGGCTAGTCGATAGATCATAAACAAACAATTATACCATAGGCTAGCTTCTAGGGTTTAGCCTCTCTGATCTCGTGGTAGATCTACTCTTGTACTACCCATATCATCAACATTAATCAAGCAGGAGTAGGGTTTTACCTCCATCGAGAGGGCTCGAACCTGGGTAAAAACATCGTGTCCCTTGTCTCCTGTTACCATCCGTCTAGACGCAGAGTTCGGGACCCCCTACCCGAGATCCGCCGGTTTTGACACCAACATTGGTGCTTTCATTGAAAGTTCCGTTGTGTGATCGGCAAAAGGATCAATGGCTCGCCCGCAGGTCAACTGTGACGGTGGCATCTTCATCACCGGCTTGACTGGTCACCTTGGCTCGACCGAGGACCGTGCTCCAACTTCGATCATCATGTTCGGACGGGGGCCTTCTTCAATATTAACTCCGATCTCTATCATGATCATAGAGGAATCATCCATGGAGCTCGAGGGCTCAACGTCAATATTGCCTTCGGGCGGCCGTGCTGTTTTTCGAGGCAGCGAACTTGTATCCGCTGTCACCGTCTCCTCGAGCATCGGTTTGATGATTGCTTCGGTGGAATAATGCGGAATTATGTCTACAACAGACATGCAAAATTTCGTCGAGTTCCTATGGAGGAATCTCCGACAATCTATGATATACCGGAGCCCTGTCAAGTCTAGACGGGAATCTAGACGATTTTAGGGCGTGGTCTCCAGAGCCCAGCTCGGAGGTCCTTTGGAAGATCCAACCGTTCATCTACTGCGGAATCCCCATATCTACCACCCCTCCAAATTTCAGCTCGATCCAACGGTTCAAACTCCGGAAACCTTCCGATGTGTGGACCAATTTTCAGATCTGTTTTCTGCGCGAATACGGATCCGACGCGAATTCATGTTTCTTTATGAACGTGATATTGGACAACCTTTTTTAAGGAATTTTCTTCTATGTTATTGTGCATTGTTTTTAAACACGTACCCATAAAATTTTAAGCCTCCTCCGAGGTAATCTTCACCATCACGCTGGTGTCAAACCAGTCCGGCAGTATTGCTCCACGGCTGCCGACCTGCGCTAGACACGTCGCCGCTTTATTGAGCCGAGCTCAACTCCTTCGATCATCATCTCGGCAAGCCGAACAAGATTTCGGCATCGCGAAGGATAAATCATCATCAACGTCTCTGCCCCACGGACTACACGGAGTGGGCACACCGGCATCGCCACGCGGTAGCTGCATCAAGCAGCGTCGATCGCGTCACAAGTCTTGACCTGCGTCGGCATCACCATGCTGCCTCTTCTTCAAATCATCATCAAACACGTCGACCTGTTTCGACACATCGGCTGACAGGTAGACTCCGGCATCTCTTCGGCGAGCTGCTCCAACACCTCGGCTAGACCGGGGGCTTCATCATCTCTTCATCAACATACTCCGATGACTTCGGCGTCACCAGCCGACCAGCTTCATCACGTCAGCTGGACTGAGGGCTTCGCCTTGGCAACCCAACCTTTGCCAGCATCGCCATGCCGTTGCTTTATCGCCCATCTGGCAATGGGTGTGCGGATCGAGTCTCAATTTTGGGAATCACCTTTCTTCGGATCGCTACAACAAATAAACCAGGTGCTATTAATCCTAGTATTTTTTGCTTGTTTGGGTTCATTCTCCCGAAGGAATTATTACTCTGGTTTGTCCATCATATGTACACATGTCTATCAAATGGTGGCCACATTAAAAACGGTCGCGTGGTGGTTCGGTCAGTTTCCGTACATAGTTCGGCGAATGCCGCATCCGGAGCCCGGACCGCCCTGCAAATTCAGGCTTTGTCACGCCTTCACTGCGTCACGCTGACGCCCTGCATCGACATTGGCTTCGGCGCCAGGCCACATTTCTTTAAAGAAATTATTTTTGTGTAAAGCAATTATGCAAGGATTATATATATATATTATTATTATTATTTCCTGGACCGCACTGTTTTATGTGTGCAGGCAATCGATTTTGACTGCGTTAGGTGGTCACTACTCCGGAGTGCCGAACTCCTTGCTCGGACACCTCGGGCCTGGGGGCCGGGACCTTGGCCATGACGAGGACTGCGAACCTTGTCGGATCTGTCACTGATTAATGGGCGTCTTTGTCCCGCCACAAGCCCGAATCGCGTCATTAACACCGGGCACATTAACCAGCTAAGTGGCCTTCATGCTCAAAATTTTAAATTTTAACTTGTGTTCGGTTCGACCAAGCATTATACTTTTTTGGAAAAAAGTTGCTTGTAAAAAATTTCCTTGTCCAAACTTTGTTTGTGAGCACAAATTCAAATACCCAATTCATTTGGGGGCTTCCTTCATGAAGCTTTTCCTCCTGCATATGATTATACTTGTACGGCTTCGTTCCTTGTTCGTGTATTACGCCACAATATGCACCATATTGACTTAAGCGATTTGCAAGCTGGGTTGCCTCACTCCTGTGTTTATCCCTACGTTTCCGATTGTTCGGCTAGGGAGTAAAGGGAGCACCTCTGCAATTGTCACGATCGGGTCATCCGAGCCGGACCTCAGACTGGGTGAAGCCAAAAGCTAGCGCTCTTATAGTTTTCAATGATGGTCGGCACACAACCGAACTCATGAGTACAAAAAAATTATTGCACAAGTCTCATAATAACAATGAGCATCGAAGAAAGGTATCGGTGGGGGTACTATTTTCTTCGAAGATGCTTCTTACAATTCGCAGTAATATAGCATAAGTTCCCTGAGCGCGCTTTGTCTGTTACAGCCTTATGGCCTGATTGCCTGGCTATTGGAAACACCGTCGATATTCTCAACAGATGGAGTACATAACACTTTTCGGTCCTTGACCGAAGAGGGAGAAGCCGACGGTTGGTTAAGACGTGTTTAAAGTTCGGTTGAACATAGATATGATATAAGTACTTCGGTACATGCAATCATTCTTTTACCCAAGTCACTTGGGGGCTCTTAAATTTATATGGGCCGTTTTATGATAAGTGTTCTTCTTCTTAGTCGTTGCAAAGTTTTATTATTATTATTATTATTATTATTATTATTATTATTTATCACTCCTTTTTTCGACACGAGCATGTGGTCACTAGCCGGGGAGCCTAATTTCTCTCTCAAAGTCGCTAGAGTTTAGTTCGCTAAACTGGCCTAATGAGAAGTACTCCGCCCTCAGGATAGGAGGTTGAAGCCGTAGGCTGGCCCGCTTGAAGTCTTGAGATAGGATGTATCATGTTAAAGCACGACAGAAGCACTTTTTTTTCTTCTAAGGCCAATTTTCGGATTCGCACCGAACACTTGATCTTGTTCGGACGTCAAGTTTTTACTGACATTTTTTGGTTTTCGAAGCTTATGGCACTTTTAAACTATTTGTGTGTTTTCAACACAAGTCTTGCAGTGCAGCGCCGGACACCTTTAGAGATTCAGCAAAAACATTCTCGGATATTGCTATATATGCGTCGGTTTCGAATTCTGTCTTCGGTCAATAGTTGGGTTGCCCGGCTCCTGCGCTTGCCTCCTACGTTCCGCTTTGTTCGGCTAGGTGTTCAAAGGGAGAACCACTGCAATTGTGCTTCCAGTTCACATGGTTAAGCACCTCAGTGGAGAAAGCCGAAAACTGACTGTCACAATAAGTGTAAGCTGGTCAGCGATCCGATGACGGTGTTAAATGACGGGCCATTCATAACAATGGCCGAAGTGTTTACGGCTTGACCTCGACTGTCGCCGAACAATACTGGGGGCTATTAACTGGTCTCCCAAACTAAATCCTCGATATTTTGCTCTTACATTCGAGCTAAGGTTTCATGATCATGCTTAGCATGACAACCCAAAGAAAGGAACCGATAGCGGGACTATTTTCTTTGGAAGACATTTCTTTTGTTACACAGTAATATAACATATCTCTCTGCATACCTTTGTTTATAAAACCGTATGGCCAGTTTGCCTTGTTTGTTGTAAATCTTTGCCCTCATAAAGGCTTTATAAAGTAGGACAAACACTCCTCGGCTACTGGCCGAGGAGGTGGAAGCCGATGGTCGGTCAACAAAGTTTTGTACAATGCGGATTCGAGCATTAATGACGTAAAGTACTTGGATACATAGAGTCATTACACATAATTTGTGTTTTTACTATGGATATCGATCCTTAATTCGGCCACCCGTGCCCGCATTAAGGCTCGGGGGCTACTGGGCTTCGGCCTTATTATTTACAAATATTAAAGGGGCACATCGATCCCCTGATCTGGTGTTGCCACCCGACCAGTGTCTCGGGGGCTATTGCATTGCCTATTCAATGCAGAAAATTCAAAGGGCTCAGTGTTCGGCTTGATCGAACTATGGGAAGCGCGTATTTGGACAACAATAAGTACCATCTGGACCTATTTGGCATCAAGCTATATATCACGGCGACTTCTCACGACCCTCTCTTAGGGGCCCGTTCGCCAATCACTATTATCTCTAATATATTACACTGCGTTTTTATTCCTATGTATGCTGACGAGCTAGGAGTTGATCCTCAGGCCGATTTTGCGCATCGACCTGAGTCTCAGGGGCTACTAGGAACAGTGGTTTTATGCTTGCCTTCAGGTGCATCTCAGGTTTTAGAGTGATACACACCTCGAGGGCTACTGGCTATATATCTCGGCAGAGAATAAATTGCACCAATCAAAAATATTGACAAAAATCGGCCCACATTCGGGGTGGTGCACCACCTCGGAAGCAGTCCGGCATAAAGCTCGGGCGCTAGTGGCTGGCTACATAAAGGGCATTTCCGGCATTAAGCTTAGCTAAACTCCTTCAAACTTTTTGGACCAAGATGATCTATGACTTCTTGGATATAGTATGGTGTTGGAGCTTGGACACAGTCCGGCGTTGGAGCTCGGATACATTTCAGCGTTGGAGCTCGGAAGCAGTCCAACATTGGTGCTCGGCTGCAAAAGATACCTCGAATGCAGTCCGGCGTTAGAGCTCGGACGCAAGAGGACACTGCCTCCCAGGAACAACTTCAAACCCGAGGTATGGCATAAAAATAACAAGGCATTGATAAAGGTCGGAAACTTAAAGGGGCTCCTCGGATACCTGATGTGTAAACTCGTCGGATGCACTTCAGCGATCCTCAAGATCGAAGATGAGAAGATTTGTTGAACCAGTTTTCAAGACCGACAACCGAAGAAGAAGAACGGTTCGGAAGAATCGAGGAGCGTCCCTAACTTGAAGACCGGTTCAGGGGGCTACTGATGGTGTCCTGGACTAGGGGGTACTCACCACGTCATCTCCCGATCTGTTAGATTGGGCCGAGGACCCCCATGGCCATATACTCATGTGCCAGTTTGGACAGCTGCCGCATACAAGGAAGATTCCACAAGACTTAGCGATCAAGACAAGGACTCCTCCCCACCGGCGTATTCAGCTAGAACTCTTGTTATCCTAGGCCTCTGGTGCATTATATAAACCGAGGCCAGGCTAGTCGATAGATCATAAACAAACAATCATACCATAGGCTAGCTTCTAGGGTTTAGCCTCTCTGATCTCGTGGTAGATCTACTCTTGTACTACCCATATCATCAATATTAATCAAGCAGGAGTAGGTTTTACCTCCATCGAGAGGGCCCGAACCTGGGTAAAAACATCGTGTCCCTTGTCTCATGTTACCATCCGCCTAGACGCACAGTTCGGGACCCCCTACCCGAGATCCGCCGGTTTTGACACCAACAACAAGCATCTCGGAGTTGGAATATATGCTTTGATAGTGTGATCAAAGCATATGGTTTTATACAAACTTTTGGAGAAGCCTGTATTTACAAGAAAGTGAGTGGGAGGTCTGTAGCATTTCTAATATTATATGTGGATGACATATTGTTGATTGGAAATAATATAGAATTTCTGGATAGCATAAAAGGACACTTGAATAAGAATTTTTCAATGAAAGACCTCGGTGAAGCTGCTTACATATTGGGCATCAAGATATATAAAGATAGATCAAGATGCTTAATTGGACTTTCACAAAGCACATACCTTGATGAAGTTCTGAAGAAGTTCAAAATGGATCAGTCAAAGAAAGGGTTCTTGCCTGTATTACAAGGTGTGAAGTTGAGTCAGACTCAATGCCCGACCACTGCAAAAGACAGAGAGAAAATGAAAGTCATTCCTTATGCCTCAGCCATAGGTTCTATCATCTATGCAATGTTGTGTACCAGACCTGATGTGTGCCTTGCTATAAGTTTAGCAGGGAGGTACCATAGTAATCCATGAGTGGCTCACTGGACAGCGGTCAAGAACATCCTGAAATACATGAAAAGGACTAAGGATATGTTTCTCGTTTATGGAGGTGACAAAGAGCTTATCGTAAATGGTTACGTTGATGCAAGCTTTGACACAGATCCGGATGATTCTAAGTCACAAACCGGATACGTATTTATATTGAATGGTGGAGCTGTCAGTTGGTGTAGTTCCAAGCAGAGCGTCGTGGCGGGATCTACATGTGAAGCGGAGTACATAGCTGCTTCGGAAGCATAACATGAAGGAGTCTGGATGAAAGAGTTCATATCCGATCTAGGTGTAATACCTAGTGCATCGGGTCCAATGAAAATATTTTGTGACAATACTGGAGCAGCAATTACCTTGGCGAAGGAATCCAGATTTCACAAGAGAACCAAACACATCAAGAGATGCTTCAATTCCATTCATGATCAAGCCAAGGAGGGGGCATAGAGATTTGCAAGATACATATGGATATGAATGTTGCAGACCCGTTGACTAAGCCTCTTCCACGAGCAAAACATGATCAGCACCAAGACTCCACGGGTGTTAGAATCATTACTATGTAATCTAGATTATTAACTCTTGTGCAAGTGGGAGACTGGAGGAAATATGCCCTAGAGGCAATAATAAAGTTATTATTTATATTTCCTTGTATCATGATAAATGTTTATTATTCATGCTAGAATTGTATTAACCAGAAACTTAGTACATCTGTGAATACATAGACAAATAGAGTGTCCCTAGTATGCCTCTACTTGACTAGCTCGTTAATCAAAGATGGTTAAATTTCCTGACCATAGACAAGTGTTGTCATTTGATGAATGGGATCACATCATTAGAGAATGATGTGATGGACAACACCCATCCATTAGCTTAGCATTATAATCGTTTAGTTTTATTGCTATTGCTTTCTTCATGACTTATACATATTCCTCTAACTATGAGGTTATGCAACTCCCGAATACCGGAGGAACGCCTTGTGTGCTATCAAACGTCACAACATAACTGGGTGATTGTAAAGATGCTCTACAAGTGTCTCCGATGGTGTTTGTTGAGTTTGCATAGATCAAGATTAGGATTTGTCACTCCAAGTATCGGAGAGGTATCTCTGGGCCCTCTCGGTAATGAACATCACTATAAGCCTTGGAAGCAATGTGACTAATGAGTTAGTTGTGGGATGATGCATTACGGAATGAGTAAAGAGACTTGCCGGTAACGAGATTGAACTAGGTATGATGATATCGACGATCGAATCTCGAGCAAGTAACATACCGATGACAAAGGGAACAACGTACGTTGTTATGCGGTTTGACCGATAAAGATCTTCATAGAATATGTAGGAACCAATATGAGCATCCAGGTTCTACTATTTGTTATTGACCGAAGATGTGTGTCGGTCATGTCTACATAGTTCTTGAACCCGTAGGGTCCGCATGCTTAACGTTCGGTGTTGATTTGTATTATGAGTTATGTGTTTTGGTGACTGAAGTTTGTTCGGAGTCCCAGATGAGATCACGGACATGACGAGGAGTCTCAAAATAGTCTAGAGGTAAAGATTCATATATTGGAAGGTTATATACGGACACTGGAATGGTTCCGAAGAGGTTCGAGGATTTTTCGGAGTACTGGGAGGTTACCGGAACCCCCCCCCCCCCCCCCCCCGAGAAAGTTAATGGGCCTCATGGGCCATAGTGGAGGTAGGGAGGAAGGCCACAAGAGGAGGCGCGCGCCTCCCCCCCTGCCCAATCCGAATTGGACAAGGGGTGGGGGCATAGCCCCCCTTTCCTTCTCACTCTCCCCTCTTTCCCCTTTCCCCTCTTCGTTGGAAGGAAGGGGGTGAATCCTACTAGGAGTGGAGTCCTAGTAGGACTCCCCCCCATGGCGCGCCACCCCTAGGGCCATGTAACGCCCCGAGAATGATGCGTCAGATGTCTTCCAGTTATTCGCTGTCATTGCCATGTCATTCGCTTGCGTGTTGCACTTTCCCATGTCATCATGTGCATTGCATCCTCATGTTTTCAAAAACTTGCATCCGGTCTTTTTCTCCGTTGTCCATTTCGGAATCCGACACTCTCATGTACACCCTTTGCACCTTCCAGATCTCGTTCTGCGAGCGGGAAAAAATGTTCTCGAAATGGGTCGAGATTTGTTGAGTGGCCTTGGTACATCACCGGTAGGCCGCCTGTCAAATTTCGTTCCATTTGGAGATCGTTTGATGCCCCAACGGTTAACTGTGTTAACCGTCAAAACCTTCTTTCTCTTTGCAGCCCAGCACCCCTCCACAATAGCCCACTAGCCCATCTAAACACCCTCCATGCTCTGCGTAGTTGGATCACGATCGTGTGGGCGAAAACCGCTCCTCAATAGCCCTCTCCTAGCTCCAAGAATCTATATAAACACCCCCTCCCCAAAATCTCGGGCAAAAACCCCTAACTTCTTCCTCCTCACGCTGCCGGACATGTCCGCGCGCCATCGGATATGTCCACCGCTGCACCCGGGCCAATCCCGGCATGCCACGTCGCCCGCGCCTGCCCCGCCGCCACGCGGCTCACCCCGGGGCCGCATCCGGGCTCCGCGCCCCACGGCCGACGCCGCCCAGCACCGCCGCCCCACCAGCTCGCCACGCCGCCGCCCACCTCTGCCAGTCGTGTCGCTGCCTCCTCCTCGCCGCCTGGCCGAGCTCGCCACTGCCCGTGCCACTCCGCCACCACGCCGCCGCCTGCCTGCCTCGCTATCGACCTCCGCCACCGTCGCCTTCGGTCGTCGTCGCCGTCTCCGGTGAGATCTAGTCCGGATCGGGACCAAATCCACCACTCCCTCCATCCAAACACCGTCCCCGCGCTGTACGACTCCGTCCCGGATCGCCTCGTCCACTTTTCCCCGGGGTGAGATTTTCTGTAAGTCCCAGATTTTCAACGTTATGTGTGCATGTTGTGATGCTTGTAACTTTGCGCATGTTGCTCCGATTTGAGTGTATGATATGTCGAAATGTTTATATCTGAGTGCTCTACGTGCTAGTGTCATTTGCATGCACTTTACTGTTAATCTTGATGCCTTAATCCTCATTGCAAAAGTGCTAAATGTTATAATATGCTGGAAGTTGTCATAACTTGCTGATTTGTCTTTTTCTTAGCATTTTGTGTGTTTACCTTTTGAGCATCATGTCAGCATGTTTTAAAAGCATATTCATGCCATCTTTACAATAGTGTAATCCATGTATTTTTATGTGCCCTATGGTGACTAGCACAAGCTTGCAAAGTAGGGTACCTGTTGTTGCTGATTTCAGTGACTTAGAGTTTTCTGCCAAGCCTGAACCTGCTATATTATGTTGTCATGTTAACTTGATGCTACAAGTGAATCCGTGCATAATCTGGAGATTCTCTTAGTAAGGATGTTTTGTAGATCTTGTTATGCTCTATCCATCCATGCCCTTGTTTGAAATTATGGCCTGGTGTAGCTTGTCATTACCATGCTCTAAAGTTGCTAAATGATGTTGCTATCAGTCTGTTAACAGTAAGTTCATTCTTGACATGTGAATAGCTTGTGATCTATGCATCCTATGACCATGTTCTTGTCATGAGTAGCTGCACAAATATGCCTTCTTGCTGTTGGTTGCATTCACTTGCCATGATATGCTTTATGTTGAGTTGCATAAGCTTGCAAACATGCCTATTTGTCGATGTTCCTGCCATGTTCAGTTTATTTCTACTAAGTCTGGAAGCTGTTATCATTTGTACTCTTGTCATGATGTTTTGAGCATGTTCTAGTGTTTTTTAGCAGTAGCTCAGTGTTTATGTTTTGTAGTGCTCTACCTATACATGCTTGCCATGCCCTTTGATGCCATGAAATGTTACTATAGCATATACTTTTGTTGTCTCAAAGTATGCATCATGAATCTGTTTTCAGCCTTACTTTGTTTTTCACCAAGTCCGAGAATCTGTTATGACTTGCTTACTTGTCTTGATGATTGCCATTGATCTAGGGGTTATATGGAGATGCTTAGTAATCATGTTTTGCCATGTATGACCTGTACTTTTGGTTGCTATGATCTTTCACTATAGCATCATTGTTTCATGCCTCCAACATGTCAACCTGTTATTTCTGCTCACATGTATGCCCTGTTTTTCTCTATGTCATAATCTGTATTATAAAGTTGCCTTTTGCTTTGATCATGTTGGATTAATCTTGATGCCTATGAACCTGAACCTTGTTGATAATTGAAGCATGTAATATGTACTTTGAGTGCATGTCAAGTTTGTGTCCATATGTTTCCTGTAGCATGTTGTTTCCTTGATTGCAAAGTGCCTAGTTGCTGTTTTGGGCAGATTGTGTTTGAAATTTGTTTCATGTGTATGTGTTGAACCGTGGCTCCGTTTGGAGCATGATCTACATGAAACTTGCTTTGTTTTGCATGTAGTTTCATGTTACCTTGTTGCATCTGACGAGGACATGTACCTAGGGTAGGGTAATAGGCTTGACCTAGACACCCTCCCCAATGACAGTACCCTAAGATCAACAGCATTCAAGGCACAACAATTTCACCGACTGGAATCACCTCAGAGTGCAACCCACTCGACCAACAATTCCACTCGGATAACCCAATACCATTCAACCAGTATATCACCATTCAACCGTACAAGAAACCACTCGGAATACAGAAGACCTAAAGTCACTCAGGATGGCAACGGTCAGGCATTCACTCTGTAGTGTTAATGATCATTTATATGACTTTATTGCTGGCGTTACCAGTAATGCCTCACCTTTATGTACATTGAACTCCTTGTAACGTGGGCTGGCTGGGGTCCTGGCGCACTCTATATAAGCCACCCCCCTCCACTGAGACAAGGGTTCGCACCCCCTGTAACTTCACGCATAATCCAGTCGACCGCCTCAGGGCACCGAGACGTAGGGCTATTACTTCCTCCGAGAAGGGCCTGAACTCGTAAATCTTGCGTGCACAACCTCATCGTAGCTAGGATCTTGCCTCCTCCTATGTACCCCCCTTTCTACTGTCAGACTTAGAACCACGATAGTTGGCGCCCACCTTGGGGTAGGTGTCTTAGCAACTTCCGATGAGGTTGCGATTTTTCCGCGTCCCATCGTCATGGTTTCCGGCGGAGGTTTTGCTGAGGGCCGCGACATCCGTCTCAGCACGCTCGTTTTCATCGCTGACGACTCCGCTTGGCTTCAAGAAGCTCCCCTTGATGTCGAGGCGCTCCCCGTCCGCGGGGCGACCCACTTCCGGGCGTGCGCTCGTGGCGTCCTTCTGCTGCAACCGTCGACCCAGTATCGGTCAGCTCCTGCAATGTCTTCGCTCCCCGTTGTTCGTCGCCGCAAGCAATCCGGTCGATCGTGGCTTCAGCGGTGGATTAAGCATGCGTGGCTCGCCGAACGACCACCCCTCAAGTCGCGGCAATCGAGCCCGACGAATCTCTCTACGGGTTGTTCGACCTGTCGACTAGCTCCATCGAGACCCTGTCCAAGTGTGACAGCAGCGACCCTGCGGCAGAAGTCCTGATGGTCGACACGCCACGCAGCCCACCTGGTTTCCGCCACAGCGAAGGCAGCGATGGCGGCAGCGATCCGTCGCATGTTCATGAAGAATATCGTCCTCAAGCCCTTACTTCGCAACAACGAGAGGAGCTGCATCGTTGCAATACAGAGGCGCTCCACACTCCCATCATTGGGGAAACCTCTAAGGCTCGGCCCTTGGAGACTGCACGCCTGGCCACATTGGCTGAGTGCGCGCGACTAGAGAATCTTTAGCGGTCACTCGATGATCGCGCTCGACGACTGGTCCCTGAATCCAGTCGACGACAGCGACAATTGTTTCCCCCCGATCATCAGGTATACCGTACTCCAATTCAGAATCTTACTTCTGTAGCCCGCATAGCAAAGTCAATCCAGTCGTCCCAGTCAGAGGCTGGAAGGGGTATGATGCAGATTCGAGCGTTGCTCCGTGCAGCGGGAGAGCAGAACACAGCAGTTTCCCAGTCGCGCAATAGGATCCATAGCAGGTATGTGGTTGCAGACACTGTCTAGTCAGGCCACAGCCCAAGATCACCTCTACGGCATGAGGGCCGAGGACACCATCAAGAGCAGTACATGGGTCGGAACCACGAACGATATGATCATCGGTTCGGCCATGAGGACCGCTGTCGAGTGTCCACGCCCCCTCCGAGGGGCGGATCGTATGCACCCCGGCGGCTCGATGACAGGAGTCTGTATGGTGACGAGCGAAGACATCCAATCGACCCCGGAGAACCTGGATTTGATGCAAGATCAATTTTGGTACAAGGTTTGGTCGACCGGAACAGAGCTCATAAAGAAGGACAGGACAGAGATCAACCAACGAGCAGTCGAGTGCATGTATCAGGACCTGAGTGTTTCAGCAGTGCCATCAGGGCCGCAGAAATCCCTCCCAACTTCAGGTTGGCGATTGGGGTAAGTCAGTTCACAGGTGAGTCCAAGCCTGACACTTGGCTTGAGGATTACCGAGTGGCTGTGCGGATTGGTGGAGGTAATGATGAAGTGGCTATGAAACATCTTCCCCTGATGCTGGAAGGTTCAGCCAGGGCTTGGTTGAATCAGTTGGCTCCTAGCAGCATATTCAGTTGGGAAGAGTTAGCCCGAGTGTTTGTCAGAACATTTGAGGGCACTTGCAAGAGACCTGCAGGGCTGACTGAATTGCAGCATTGTGTGTAGAAACCGAAAGAAACTTTGAGAGATTTCATCAAGAGGTGGACCACTTTGCATCACACAGTGGAAAACGTGTCAGAGCACCAAGCAGTGTGCGCTTTCAAGGAAGGTGTTCGGTATAGAGAGCTTAACTTGAAGTTCGACCGGACAGGAGATATGACTCTGGCCAGAATGATGGAAATAGCCACTCGGTACGCTAACGGTGAGGAAGAAGACCGACTCCGCAGCGGCAAGAGCAAACCATTCGCCCAAGACGCCGGAGGAGGTAATTCCAATCGGAAACAGAAGCGCAAGGCCGAACCCGCCGCTCTTGGTGAAGCTGCAGCAGTGACTCGGGGAAAATTCAAGGGAAAACCTAAAGGACCATGGGTCCCCAAAAAGGTGAAGGATTCGGCAGGAAATGACGTGTTAGATTTGCCGTGTCATATACACACCAAGGTGGATGAAGAGGGGAACTTGATTTATCCCAAGCATACCACTCGGTAGTGTCGACTCCTGATCCAGCAATTCCGAGAAGGCCAACCCAAGGAGAAAGAGAAAGAGTCTGATAAGGACGAAGACAAAGAGGAAGATGGTGGTTTCCCCAACATCAATGCCACTTTGGTGATTTTTGCTGATGTTGAGAGCAAAATTCGATTGGAAGTCATTAACAGACAAGTGAACATGGTTTCTCCAACAACGCCAACATATTTGAAGTGGTCTATGACTCCCATTACATTCGACCAATTTGACCATCTAGCACGTGTTGCTACCCAGGGCGGCAAGTGTTGGTGGTCGACCCGGTCGTTGGGGGTACTCGATTGACCAAGGTTCTAATGGATGGTGGCAGTGGCCTGAACATTTTGTATGCTGAGACTCTTCGAGAGATGGGCATCCCAATGTCTAAGCTCAGTGAAAGCAATATGCGCTTCCATGGTGTCATCCCTGGGAAAAAAACTGATTCACTCGGCCAGATCACTCTTGACGTGGTTTTCAGCGATTCCAAGAATTATCGCAAGGAAAACTTGACATTTGAAGTTGTCGATTTTCACAGTGCTTATCATGCTATTCTAGGGAGGCCTGCGTATGCTCGCTTCATGGATCAACCATGTTACGTATACCTCAAGCTGAAGATGTCTGGTCCCAAAGGTGTGATTATGATCACTGGTAATCGGCAGAGAGCGGAGGAGTGTTTCCAAAAGGGCTCAAAGATTGCTGATGAACAGATGGCAGCAGTGGAAATGCAAGAGTACCAGAAGAACGCAGATCCGAGTGATTTTCTACGTGCCAAGAAGCCTGCTTTAGAATCTTCATTTTAGTCGTCTAGTGAAACAAAGCAAGTCCATGTTCACCCGACCGATCCTAGTGCTGCTCCGACTCATATCTCAACAACGCTTGACAGCAAATAGGAAGAAGCGCTCATCCAGTTCCTCCGTGAGAACTGGGACATCTTTGCATGGAAGCCTTCTGACATGCCAGGTGTACCCAGGGGACTGGTTGAGCACCGTTTGTGAGTCGACCCGAAAGCAAAACATGTCAAAGAGCATCTCCGTTGGTCTGCCGTGGAGAAGAGGAAATCAATTGGTGAGGAGGTGGCTCGGCTTCTGGCAGCTGAGTTCATCCACGAGATATACCACTCCGAGTGGCTCGCCAATGTTGTCATGGTCCCCAAGAAGGACGATTCACTTCGCATGTGCATCGACTTCAAGCATATCAATAGGTCATGCCCGAAAGATCATTTACCTCTGCCCACATCGATCAAATTGTTGACTCGACTGCAGGATGCGAGTGTTTGTCCTTTCTGGATGCTTATTCCGGGTACCATCAGATCCGACTATATGGTCCTGATGAAATAAAAACAGCTTTTATCACCCCATTTGGGTGCTTTTGCTATGTTACCACGCCTTTTTGTCTCAAGAATGTTGGTGCCACATTCATGCGCATGATTCAGAAGTGCCTGCTCACTCAAATCAGTCGGAATGTGGAAGCATACATGGATGACATCATGGTCAAGTCACGTAAAGGTTCCGATCTACTGACTGACCTCGCCGAAACCTTTGCCAATCTGAGAAGGTATGATATCAAGCTTAATCCATCAAAGTGCACATTCGGAGTCCCAGGAGAAAAGTTACTCGGTTTTCTCGTTTCCGAACGAGGGATCGATGCAAACCCACAAAAAGTTGGTGCAATCCTCCGAATTAAACGCCATGTGCATGTGCATGATGTCCAAAAGCTTACTGGTTGCCTAGCCGCATTGAGCCGATTCATTTCTCGTCTCGCTGAAAAGGCATTACCTATTTACCGACTGATGAAGAAATCTGACAAGTTCGAGTGGACTCCTGAAGCTGACGCAGTGTTTGCAGAGCTTAAAACCCTATTTTCCACCCAGCCGATGCTTGCTGCTCCAATCAGCAAAGAGCCTTTACTGCTTTATATCGCAGCCACTGGACAAGTTTTCAGTACAGTGCTCACGGTCGAGTGGGAAGAAGAAGGCAAAGCCTACAAAGTTCAGCGCCCAGTGTATTATATTTATGAAGTCTTAACTCCGTCCAAGCAGAGATATCCTCATTATCAGAAGTTGGTTTATGGAATTTATTTGACGACAAAGAAAGTTGCACTTACTTCTCAGATCACTCGGTATCAGTTGTCAATGATGCTCCATTATCAGAAATTCTGAACAACAGAGATGCAACTCGTCGAGTGGCAGAGTGGGCGATTGAACTCCTTCCGTTAGATATCAAGTTTGAGGCAAAGAAAGCAATCAAGTCCCAAGCAATAGCAAATTTTCTCGTTGAGTGGAGTGAGCAGTAGCAACCGACTCAGGTTCACTCGGAACATTAGACTATGTTCTTTGATGGGTCCAAGGTGCTGAATGGTTCTGGTGCTGGTATGGTCCTGGTATCCCCGCGAGGTGACAAGCTCAGTTATGTTCTCCAGATTCACTTTGATTCCTCTAACAATGAGGCTGAATATGAGGCGGTTCTGTACGGGTTGCATATGGCCATTTCACTCGGCGTCCGTCGCCTAATGGTCTACGATGACTCAAATTTGGTGGTCAATCAAGTGATGAAAGAATGGGATACCAGGAGCCCAGCTATGACCGGCTATTGCAATGCAGTGAGGAAGTTCGAAAAGAAATTTGAAGGGTTAGAACTCCATCACATACCCCGAGTTAAGAATCAAGAAGCTAATGATCTGGCGAAGATAGGCTCCAAACGCGATCCTATTACCAGCAATGTGTTTTTGGAACATCTCCACACTCCGTCAGTTCAAGAGGATCCTTTAACAGAAGAGCCCCCACAACCGAAAAGTTCCACCGACTAGACTGAAGTTGAAAGTCCAGCCATGGTCGACCTAATCATGGAGGTTTTGGTCATCACCCCTGATTGGACGGTGCCATATGATGCATACATACTCAGATAAGAGCTTCCAAAGGATGATGATGAGGCTCGTCAGATTGTCCGTCGATCCAAAGCCTTCACCGTGATAGGTGGGTGACTGTACAGAGAAAGTGTGACTAGATTTGCTCAATGATGCATTACACCAGAAGAAGGTCGAATGATTTTCAATGATATCCACTCGGGGGCCTGTGGTCACCATGCGTCCTCTCGGACAATCGTGGCCAAAGCATACCGAGCAGGTTTTTACTGGCCACGTGCAAATGAAATAGCAAAGAAAATAGTCGACAAGTGTGAGGGCTGCCAGTTCTACTCCAACATGTCTCACAAGCCCGCTTCAGCCTTGAAGACCATTCCACTCGTCTGGTCATTTTCTGTTTGGGGATTGGATATAGTTGGACCCCTGAGGACCGGCAGAAGTGGTTTCACTCATTTGCTTGTAGCAGTCGACAAGTTCACTAAATGGATCGAAGCCAAGCCTATCAAGAGTCTCGATTCAAGCACTGCCAATAGTTTCATCAGAGAGCTGATGTTCAGATATGGAGTCCCTCACAGTATTATCACGGATAATGGCTCCAACTTTGATTCTGATGAGTTCAGAGCATTCTGCGCCTCCCAGGGAACTCGGGTCAACTACGTGTCTGTCGCGCATCCGCGGTCAAATGGACAGGCAGAGAGAGCAAATGGTTTGATCCTCCAAGGGTTGAAACCCCGGTTGATGCGTGACCTCAAGCATGCAGCAGGTGCCTAGGTAGATGATTTACCTTCCGTCCTTTGGGGGTTGATAACAACGCCAAATAGATCGACTGGTCGGACTCCCTTCTTCATGATCTATGGGGCTGAAGCCGTGCTGCCAAGCGATTTGCTTCACAACGCGCCCCAAGTGGAACTTTTCTCAGAGGCCGAAGCAGAGCAAGCACGGCAAGATGCGGTTGACCTCCTGGAAGAAGAGAGAGAGAGAGATGGCCTTGATTCGATCGACCATTTATCAGCAAGATCTCCGTCGATTCCATGCCAGAAATGTGAGAGGTCGGGCATTTCAGGAAGGAGACCTGGTGCTCCGAGTGGATCAGCAACGGCCTCATAAGCTGGCTCGTGCTTGGGAAGGTCCCTTCATCATCACCAAGGTGATCCACAACAGAGCATATCACCTTTACAATGTGGAACACAAGAAAGATGAGCCACGGCTTGGAACACGGATCTGATCCGCCATTTTAACACTTAAGCACTCGGGAAAGTGAGTTGTAATAAGAATCGTTCAGTTTGCTTATCAAAGACAAAAAAATTTGTACTGCCTTAATAGTTGTTATCCTCTCAAGTTACATGTATGAATCCCCAGTGGGTGGCTTAGCTGCAAACCTGATTCGCCTAAGTTCCAAAAACTACTCCGAATGGAGAGCGATCTCTCCACTCGGAGGCTTAGCCGCGAACCTGATTCGCCTAAGTTTCTAAAATCCTACCGAGTGGAGAGCAATCCTCCCACTCGGGGGCTTAGCTGCAGTCCCGTACTCGCCTAAGTTTCTAAAATCCTACCGAATGGAGAGAAATCCTCCCACTCAGGGGCTTAGCTGCAGTCCCGTACTCGCCTAAGTTTCTAAAATCCTACCGAATGGAGAGCAATCCCCCCACTCGGGGCTTAGCTGCAGTCCCGTACTCGCCTAAGTTTCTAAAATCCTACCGAGTGGAGAGCAATCCTCCCACTCGGGGGCTTAGCTACAGTCACGTACTCACCTAAGTTTCTAAAATCCTACTGAGTGGAGAGCAATCCTCCCACTCGGAGGTTTAGCTGCAGTCACGTATTCTCCTAAGTTTCTAAAATCCTACCGAATGGAGAGCAATCCTCCCACTCGGGGGCTTAGCTGCAGTCCCGTACTCACCTAAGTTTCTAAAATCCTACCGAGTGGAGAGCAATCCTCCCACTCGGGGGCTTAGCTGCAGTCACGTACTCGCCTAAGCTTCTAAAATCCTACTGAGTGGAGAGCAATCTTCCCACTCGGAGGCTTAGCTGCAGTCACGTACTCGCCTAAGTTTCTAAAATCCTACTGAGTGGAGAGCAATCCTCCCACTCGGAGGCTTAGCTGCAGTCATGTACTCACCTAAGTTTCTAAAATCCTACTGAGTGGAGAGCAATCCTCCCACTCTGAGGCTTAGCTGCAGTCTCGTACTCGCCTAAGTTAAAAACCATCCTGATCTGCAAGGATGACGAGGTGCGGGTCATGCATAGAACCTAGTGCTCTTGTCCATGACCCACTCAACGGAGCTACGCCACAAGTACAACGTCCGCTCCATATCAATCCGCAAGGACGACGAGGTGCAGGTCGTGCACACCACCTAGTGCTCTTGTCCATGACCCACTCGATGGAGCTGCGCCACAAGTACAACGTCCGCTCCATCTTAATCTGCAAGGACGACGAGGTGCAGGTCGTCCACGACACCTAGTGCTCTTGTCCATGACTCACTCGACGGAGTTGCGCCACAAGTACAACGTCCACTCCATCTCGATCCACAAGGACGACGAGGTGTAGGTCGTGCACAGTACCTAGTGCTCTCGTCCATGACCCACTCGACGGAGCTGCATCACAAAGTCAGTGACAATTCCGACTGAAGAATCAAGTTTCACTCGGAGTCAAGAGATTCAAAAGCATCAAAGGTGAAGACAAACATATTCAAAGAAAAACAAAGTTCAGATAAATCTCGTAGGGTTCTAAACCGCAGATAAAAGTGCTTGGGCATCAGGCCCAAAGGAGTTTTAACGGTTATAAAACCACTCGGCATTCCGAGGCAAATTTAATTAAGGCTTAAAGTTTGTTCAATCCTCTGAAGGAGGACCGGCTAGCTCGACAAACTCATCCAGGTCAATTCCATCCGAGTGGCTGCTTCAATGAAGGTCTCCATGAAGGACTGGAACTGGCGATGTTTGGTGTTGGCGACCTTGAGCGCTGCTAGCTTCTCTTCCTTGGCCTCTTTGAAGTGGACACGAACCAGACACAGAGCCACATCAGCACCACATCGGGCGGAGGACTTCTTCCATGCTTGCACTCGGCCGGGGATCTCATTGAGTCGAGTCATTAGAGACTCGAGGTCATTCTGGAACCTCTCCTTCGACTAGAGTGCTGTGTCGACTCGGGAAACCGCAACCTTCAGTTGGGCCAGATAATCCACGACACTGGCAAGACAAGATTCCAGTCGGAGCATGTTTATGTCGGTTTCGTCCGTAACAGGAGAGTTGATGGGACCCAAGTTCGTTTCGATCCGTCCAGTCCCTTCTTCAAAGTTTTGGCAAATTCTGCACAGCACAGCAAAATAATGAGTCAAAGAGCCGTCTAAGGAATCAATAACTAATAAGGGAAACCAATCTACCAGGAGAAAATACCTTCAACCATGAGGAATAACTTCTTGGCAAGTCCCTCCAGATAAGCCTCTAGCTCATCCCTCTTCCGAGAGAGATCTTCAATCTTGTCATTCAGGGCTACCTTGTCCTTCTTCAGACGTGTCACTTCCTTGTTAGCTTCGGCAAGAGCAGTCTTCAGCTTGGCGTTGTCTTCCACTGACGTCCCGACTGAAGCCAACTTCTCGTCGGCAAGTGATGTCTTCTCTTGGGCCTCTTTCTGTGCCGCTGCAAGATCAAGATCCTTTTGTGCCAGAGCCTGCCTTATTTTCTCTAAAAAATAATAAACAACACTCGGTTCAGAAAGAAGAACGAGAATATGACACAGGAGATAGTTCAATCTCACAGTCGGCAAGTTTTTACCTTCCATACCAGCTATTTCGTCCTTGGCCTTCTGCAAGTTCTACTTGGCCAAGTCCAGGTCGAGATTGAGCTGGATCTGCTTCCTCTCGAATTCGACAAATTGGGATATGAGCTCACAGGATTTCTGAAGTCAGTAAATAAGATATATCAGTTGACAGAATCAAAGATTATTTGCTCCCGAGTGATGAAAAGAGTTCTAACACTACTGCAGAATCAAACATTCAACAGTAGTCTCGGGGACTACACCTAGTGGGTGCACTTGGCGTGCCCCCACTAGTTTGGTTTGATACTCGACTTGATCAGTCCAATCGCCCAAAAAAAGATAAAAGCAACAACAATATTGGGTCTCAGACCACCACCGACTGCCTGTAGTCAACTGCGGTCTCGGGGACTACACCCAGTGGGTGCACTTGGCGTGCCCCCACTAGTTTAAGAGTTCACTCGACAGGATCCGTTCGAGACCGAGTGGATTTATTATAAACAAAGATCTAGGACCCCCGCCGAAACAAACATTCGACGACAGTCTCGGGGACTACACCCAGTGGGTGCACTCTACGTGCCCCCACTGATTCGAAAGTTCACTCGACATCGACTCAAGTGAAGAAGATTGCAAAGTAAAATAATACACCCAGTGGGTGAACAGATGCACATGAAGTTTGAAAACACTCATCCACAGACATCTTACGAACAAGAAAGCAGCAGTTTCAAGTATCAAGTTAGAAGATCAGTCGGAAATCAACTAACCTGGACGTTGGCTTGGAGAGCTGCACTGGCGTCATAGGCGGCTTGGCTGGTCTCACGCACCGTCTTCATCCGCTCCATCATCAGGCCTGCTTGGCGTATAGCTTCTTTAGCAGCGCTCGCCTGATCCTCCGAGACATGATGGGTGACGAACAGCAGAGACGGTGGAACAGTCGCAACAATCTAAGAGTCTGAAGTATGGAGTTGAACAGATGAAGCAGGATCTCGGGCAGTCGATGCTGATGGACGTTCAGTCGACACAGGTTCAGCAAAAGTGACAGAGGCCCGATTGAGGTCTCTAGTCTGGTGGATTATCGGTTCGGGCACTGATGTCGTCTGAGCTGTCTTGCCGGTTGGCGCTTTCCTGCCTGAGCTCCTGCCTCTCCTTCCCATAGGCCTCAGAGGCACATCTTCATCGTCGTCTGAAATTTGATCACATGTTGCAGTGCTGCAAAAGATTCGACCGTAATATATCAGTCGACCTCCAAATCAATTGACAAAGTGGAGGCAAGACGGCAGAGTCACACCTGCTGTGGAGGTGGCCGCATCTTCCATTTCCGCATCATCCTCATCCCTATAAATATCCACGGAAGTCCCAGAAGTAGAAGCACTGCAAGTTCCCTAACTCACTCGGTCAAGCAAGAAAGCGAGTCGACGGCTACTTGAGAAGTTCTTGAACAAAAGCTTACCCGGAGGCGATAGGAACGTCGATCTTGATCTTCGGCAGGGTCTTCCGAGGCTTGGGAGCCGCAATCTTGGGTTGCTTCGGCGCCTTCTCAGTCGGAACGGGGGAGGAAGTTCGAGTGCACTTTGAAGTCTGTGCAACTGCCTTGCCGCGGATGCTCGCGGGGTCATGGGTCTGCTTGGAACGTCTTTCAGTATGGGATGGAGAGTCGACCTCCTCGCCATTTCTTGAGTCCTCACTCTCCTCCTCATCCTCATCATCGGATCTCCAATTGCTACTTTCGCCCCCACTCGCCTCTCCCTCCTAGTCCTTGTCGGTGTCAAAACTGGCGGATCTCGGGTAGGGGGTCCCGAACTGTGCGTCAAGGCCGGATGGTAACAGGAGACAAGGGACATGATGTTTTTACCCAGGTTCGGGCCCTCTCGATGGAGGTAATACCCTACTCCTGCTTGATTAATATTGATGATATGGGTAGTACAAGAGTAGATCTACCACGAGATCAAGGAGGCTAAACCCTAGAAGCTAGCCTACGGTATGATTGTTGTATATGGAGTTGATGTCCTACGGACTACAACCCTCCGGTTTATATATACACCGGATAGGGTTAGGGTTACACAGAATCGGTTACAATAGTAGGAGACCTTGAATATCCGCATCGCCAAGCTTGCCTTCCACGCCAAGGAAAGTCCCATCCGGACACCGGACGAAGTCTTCAATCTTGTATCTTCATAGTCCTGGAGTCCGGCTGAAGGTATAGTCCGGCTACCCAAACACCCCCTAATCCAGGACTCCCTCAGTAGCCCCTGAACCAGGCTTCAATGACGACGAGTCCGGCGCGCAGATTGTCTTCGGCATTGCAAGGCGGGGTTCCTCCTCCAAGTCCTTCATAGAAGATTGTAAACACCAAGAGTAGTGTCCGGCTCTGCAAAATAAGTTTTCACATATTGCCATAGAGAGAATAATATTAACACAAATCAAATCCGCTGACGTATTCCGCAGTGGGTCACCACACTACGGCCAAGTCCTTTACTCGAATCGTTTTTACTTTTCCATCTCAGCACGTTTTGCGAGGCGGTTTCCTTGGCACGTCTTGTCAAAGCAGAGATCATGTACCCCTTTTACGGGATTCTCATCAATACGGATGTGGGTAACCCAACCATGCCATTTATCACGGCGCTTGGGAGGCAAGCGAGTTTTACTAGGCTGGTGGGGACGCACAACCGCATCCGCCCATATAAGGGGATAAGGATCCACCTTTTTACCTACGCCTTCTTCCTCCTTTGCCTATCCATCTCCTGCGCGCTCGAGCTCCAGCGCCCAAGCCCGCACTTCCCACCTCAGCCTTCTCCAGCAATGTCCGGAGTGGGAGGCAAGTGGATGGTCTCCTCCGCTACGGAGGGCCAAGTCAAGAAGCTAAGGAAGGCCGGATACCTGTCTAAGGACATCGCGCACCGGCTTCCCGAAAAGGGGCAGCTTCTCCCCACCCCGAGGCCCCATGAGAGGGTAGTATTTCTTCCCCACTTCCTCCGCGGACTGGGTTTTCCACTCCACCCATTTGTCCGGGGGCTCATGTTCTACTACGGCCTGGATTTCCACGATCTGGCCCCGAACTTCATCCTCAACATCTCGGCGTTTATCGTCGTGTGCAAGGCTTTCCTTCGCGTCCGCCCTCATTTCGGCCTCTGGCTCAAGACCTTCAACGTCAAGCCCAAGGTGGTGCGCGGCAGCCAGGCGGAGTGCGGAGGCGCCATGGCGGGCAAGATGGCCAACGTCCTATGGTTCGAGGGCTCTTTTTTGGAGACCCTAAAGGGGTGGCAATCCGGGTGGTTTTACATCACCGAGCCATGCGATCCGAACTGGATCGCAGCCCCCGAGTTCCGATCCGGACCCCCCACGCGGCTTATGTCCTGGAAAGAGACGGGCCTGTCGTGGGGTGACGAAAAAGAGGTAACCGGATTGCAAACATGCATCCAGTCCCTGGTGAACAAGCCAATCCGGCTTGTTAATGTAATCCAGGTTATGCTCGTCCGCCGGATCCTCCCGTGCCAACAACGGGATTTTAACCTGTGGGAGTTCGACCCGGCGCAGCACCAAACCCTTAGCAGGCTCTTCGACACGACGTACGAAGATGCCTGGAAGGTGCTATTCAAGGGCGCCGAGGCTCCCGCATCCACTTCCGAGGACCGCGGATACAGCTCGCAGCGTCACGCTAGCGAGGTAAGCTATCTTCACCTTTTACAGGATGTTAAGATTTTTTCATAGTTTGACTCTATGCGGGATCTAAACTCCCTTACCTTTGACAGGCTTGGCGGGCGATATCCGGACCGATTAACTGTCCGGCTCTGCTGCCCGAAGACCCAGCCCCAGCTCTACTAGTGAAGCTGCTGGCTCCGGCGCCTTATGTGGTGCCAGAAAAGAAGGCCAAGAAGAAGAAGACCACGGGGACTCGAAAGAGTGCCCGTAACATGGTGGTGTCGGACTCGTCATCCGACGAGTTCGAGACGCCCTCTTCCCGTGAAAACGAGGAGGAGGAAGAAGAAAACTCTCCCCCCCAGCGGAGGGAGGAGAGAAGAGGAAGGCCCCCCCAACGGGGGAGGCCGAGGGGTCTAGGAAAAGGAAGACCCCTCCGCCGGACTACTCCCCCGACGCCGAAGAGGGCGAAGTGGAGTGGCCAAACAGGGCCAAGCGTCCGGCGGAATCGTAAGTTCGGATATCAGAGTAACTCATGATGTTCCTTTGTCGCACAGCTTTCCCTAATGTCGAATGTAATTATGCAGCCTGCCCCGGGCCGAATTCAACGAATCATCGGGCGGCTCCCTGGACTCATCGGACGTGAACTCAGTTCCGCCCGCTGTCTCCCCCCGCACTGCAGACGACGCCGAAGTGGCGTCGCGACAAGCTCCGGGGCAGGAGGAGGTGGTCCCGGAGGCGCCGCAAGGCAACCTCCCAGACTCCAGGAGTGAAGGGGATAAGGCCCCCCAGGGCTCCAAGTCTGGCTTTGTGCCGGACACCGTGCCGGAATCTTCCACAGTTCCGGACCGCGGTAGGTGAACTCCTTCCAAGAGGAGCAAGCCTTCTGAGCCGGCGGCCTCTGTCCAACCGGAGGTGCCGGACAATCTGCTGGAGGTGCTTGACGGCGCCTCCATCGACGAGGGGCACCGTACTATTATGAGTACGGTGATCCAGAAGGTTCAGTCCGCCAAGAGCGGACTGACTGAAGCTTGCGCTAGCCTTCTAACAGGCTTCGAGGTAAGTAAAAATATGTAAAAATATTACCGCATAGACAGTAGCCCCTGATGCTCTGTTTGGCGTTCGGAAAGAAAAGCCGAATAGAGGATCTATTAAATTTTGCAGGAGTCTAACAAAAAAGAGTCAATATGCGTATGCAGGCTTCGCTGCTATCCACCGCCGCACTGACTGCGGAGGTGGGTGTCCTGAAGTAGGACCTCGAGCGGACCGAGCAAGAGCTCGGCCTTGCCAAGCGGCGGCTCAAGGAGAAAGAAGGTAAGAAATACCTTACAGAAAAGGTGCCTATAAAAAGGCGTGATTGCAAAAAAGATAACAGGATTGTACTGCTTATTGTAGGGGACACGACTGAAGTGGCGACCCTTAAGCAGGCGCTGTCTGAGGCCAAAAAGAAAACGGCCGCGGAGCGCACCGAGCGAGACAGACTTGGGGCTCAGGTCGGCGAGGTGCAGCAAGAGCTTCATGCTCTCATGAAAAAACATGAGAGTTTGGAGCTTGAGTCAAAGGCGCAAGCATCCGAGCTCGCGACGGCCCTTGAGACTGCCAAGTCTGCCAAGGCCGAAGCCCAAAAGGCCCTCCAAGAGTTGGAGGAGATGAGGAAGATAGCAGCGGGTAAGGCATTCTTTATGCAAAGCAGAAATATAAAAGTAAACTACTTGTTACTTACCCGAATCCGGAGCTCTCCAGGGGCATTCGCAGATCTTCCCCGCAGCGTATCCGCCGCCGCCGCATTCTACCGAGCTGAAGAGGGCAGCTCAACGGAGAAGGTGTTCTGGTCTCAGTATTCTGAGGCCGGACACCCTGTGCCCTTGAGCGACCAGCTGAAACAGTTGGTCGAGCTCCACAAGGCGGCCGAACAGGCCATGAAGGGCTTCATAGTTCGGCTGTGACCCAGAGAGGCCCTGCCTGGGAGCTATTTCGGGCTGGTGCGGCGGCTGGTGGAGGCCTGTCCGAGGCTCGAGGTCATCAAGCGCTCCGTCTGCATCGAAGGTGCCCGTCGGGCCCTTGCCCGTGCAAAGGTGCACTGGGGTAAGCTGGATGGTGAGAAGCTTGTGAAGGACGGGCCGCCGCCTGGGAAGGAGCATCGCAAGCCTGAGAACTACTACAAGGATGTTCTTGCAGGTGCCCGCCTTGTGGCGGATGAATGTACCAAGGATGTGATTTTTGAATGAACTCGCTTGTGTTTATCCTGTGCGCTGAAAACTTGTTCATATGCGCTAAGCAATGCTTATTGAATTTAAAATATTACTTTCTGTGCGGCCGTTTATCAAAAAATTGAGAGATGGCCAGTCGTCGGCTTCTGCCCCCATGCCACTAGTGCTGGGGTGTTCGGGATAAACCTGAGCGCTCTTTTTCCCATAGTTGGGTCCTTCGAGGGAGGCGCTCAGCACAACGAACCAAGCAATCGGACTATAATGCTTGAACACTCTCACTTAGCCATAGAACTCTATAATTTTAAATTTCGGCGAAGCCCCTAGTTCGGAAGACCGAGTTCGGGGCGCTATCCACGCCTTGGCCGGACAAAGCCAGCTCCTCGCTCGAAGCGGCATATGTCTTTAGGGACTCGAAAAACCTCTCGAACAACGACCGGTCTCTCGCCTCATCATGACAGTCAGTTTTAGCTTTCTCCACTGAGGTGCTTAACCCAGCTGAACCGGGGCACAATCGCAGTGGTTCTCCTAGTGCTACCTTAGCCGATATAGCGGAACGTAAGGCACCAAAACATAGGAGTCGGGCAAACCCAACTATTGACCCAAATCATGATTCGGAGCCGATGCATATAGTGCTATAAGTTCGGGGTGCCGCACTTGTGAAAGTGTACGGACTTCTCACACCATAATGAGGGGTACTGAAGCCCCTGGCGTGTTTGCCGTACCATGGTGTACGGGTGCAATCATGTCATTTAATAAACATATATGTGAAAAGAGGATAATGCAAAAAATAGACAAAAAGCTATGCATTGTTTAGAGAGAGGGTATTTATCAAAGCCGAACGATACAAATAGTGCTATAAGCAAAAAAAGATATTGGACTATTTAACATGTCCTGACCAGGGGCAGGCCGCGGAATTGTATTCAAAACAGGTATACTGCTCGTAACAGAGACCACCTGGGAGTTCCATAATGCGGCATGGCTTATCTGCCTCCCTGGATCTTGCATCGTTTGTGCGGCAGTCGAATTGCCGAACAGGTCGTCCGAAGTATGGAGTCCTGAAAGTAAGAAAAAAAATTAAAAAAAAGAGTCCGGCAGCCCCTAGTACGTTTTAAGCCGTATTTTGGGCGTGCCGTTATTGTGCCCCTTCCCCTGTGCCCATGGTATTTCAAGGGCGTAGTTATGTACGTGAGGCACTGGTTTCGCTATGTCGCGAGAGCTGGGGTTGGGGCCGCATTGCTACGCTTGCTCAGAGCGTGCCAGGAGGTCCTGTTGTGGATTACTCCGGGCGCGCTTGGCAGTGTCTGGCTTTTTAACGGCCGGACTAGAGAATTGCCTAAGAAGGCTACCTTGTACTTCTGCTGCGAGAGCCGCCGTGTGCTCCTCCGTACGGAGGGAGCGTTCGGTGTTTCCGTTGACCGTGATTACCCCTCGAGGGCCTGGCATCTTGAGCTTGAGATATGCGTAGTGCGGCACCGCATTGAACTTTGCGAATGCGGTTCGTCCGAGCAGGGCGTGATAGCCATTGCGAAACAGGACTATATCGAAGATTAACTCTTCGCTTCGGAAATTGTCCGGGGATCCGAAGACCACGTCAAGTGTTACTGAGCCTGTACAGTTGGCTTCTACACCTGGTATAACGCCTTTAGAGGTCGTTTTTGTGGGCTTAATCCTTGAGGGATCTATGCCCATTTTCCGCACTGTATCCTGGTAAAGCAGGTTCAGGCTACTGCCGCCGTCCATGAGGACTCTTGTGAGATGAAATCCGTCGATGATTGGGTCGAGAACCAATGCGGCGAAGCCGCCATGACGGATGCTAGTGGGATGGTCCCTTCGATCAAAAGTGATCGGGTAGGAGGACCATGGGTTGAACTTTGGGGCGACTGGCTCCATCGCGTATACGTCCCGTAGCGCATGCTTCCGCTCCCTCTTGGGAATGTGGGTTGCGTATATCATATTCACCGTCCGCACTTGTGGGGGAAAGCCCTTCTGTCCATTGTTGTTCGGCGGCCTGGGCTCCTCTTCGTTTTCGCTATGCAGCCCCTTATCTTTGTTTTCGGCTCTTAACTTGCCTGCCTGCTTGAACACCCAACAATCCCTGTTAGTGTGATTGGCTGGCCTTTCGGGGGTGCCATGTATCTGGCATAAGCGGTCGAGTATTCGGTCCAAACTGGACGGGCCCTGAGTATTCTTTTTGAATGGCTTTTTCCGCTGACCGGATTTATAGCCTCTGAATCCGGCATTGACTGTCGTGTCTTCATTGCTGTCGCTGCTAACACGGCATTTTTTCTTATTCCGACGTGTCCTGCCACTTTTGTCCTTGGTATCCGAATTACCAGGGTTCTTTGATAAGTTGTTACTGCGAGCTAGCCAGCTGTCTTCTCCCGCGCAAAAGCGGGTCATGAGTGTCGTGAGGGCTGCCATAGATTTCGGCTTTTCCTGTCCCAGGTGCCGGGCAAGCCACTCGTCACGGATGTTATGCTTGAAGGCTGCTAGGGCCTCTGCGTCCGGACAGTCGACTATCTGGTTTTTCTTTGTTAGGAACCGTGTCCAGAATTGCCTGGCCGATTCCTCTGGATGCTGAATTATGTGGCTTAAGTCGTCGGCATCCGGTGGTCGCACGTAAGTGCCCTGGAAGTTGTCGAGGAATGCGGTTTCCAGGTCCTCCCAAGAACCCATTGAGTCTGCTGGCAAGCTGTTAAGCCAATGCCGGGCCGGTCCTTTAAGTTTGAGCGGGAGGTATTTGATGGCGTGTAGGTCATCGCTGCGTGCCATGTGGATGTGAAGGAGATAATCCTCGATCCATACCGTTGGATCTGTTGTGCCATCGTATGATTCGATGTTTACGGGTTTGAAACCCTCTGGGATTTTATGATCCATTGCTTCATTCGTGAAGCATAGCGGGTGTGCGGCGCCTCTGTACTGGGCTATATCACGACGCAGCTCCGAAGAGCTATGTTTGTTGTGTTCGGCCTGGCCGGGTTTGTTGTATCCGGAGTGAAGATCATCGTCACGTGCCATAGGGCGCCTGCGCGATCCGTAGATCGATCTTGTTTGTCTTGCCTTATCCTCCAGTACGTCTCGCAGGTCTGGCGCATTTTCCCGTGCCTTAGTTGAGCGGCGTTGGGGCATGGCTTGGGTGGAGGGCCAAGAGGCCTCTCTGTCGCGGCCGCGAGGTGGCCGGTCTGCCATGTCGTGCGCTAATGATGTAGGTGCTTCCTCCTCTGATCGGGGTAGCGGCCTGCGCTTTGGGTAACTCTTGGAGGGGCGTTCGAGTTCATACTCTTTGGCCGCAAGGACTTCAGTCCATCTGTCAGCTAGCAAATTTTGGTCAGCTCTAAGCTGTTGCTGCTTTTTCTTGAGGCTGCTTGCCATGGCTAAAAGCCTGCGTTCAAAATGCTCTTGTTCGGCGGGGTCTGATGGTACGACAAATTCGTCGTCATCGAGGCTTGCCTCGTCTTCGGAGGAAGGCATATAGTTATCGTCCTCGACCTCTCGGTCTGCCGCTCTCTCATGAGGGCTGGCTTCTCCATCTTCCTGTGCCGAATCTTGCTGGGGTGGGTGTTCTTCGGCGCTATCCGGGGTAGTATTATCTCCCGTGCCGGAATCACCGTTTTTGCTTTGGCGGGATTTAGAGCGGCGCCGCTGACGTCGGCGCTTTGGCTGTTTCTTGGAGGTGTCATCCCCCGCTGTTCCATCGCCATCTCCATCTTTTGGAGTATCCACCATATATATGTCACATGACGAGGTGGCCTTCCAGCGCCCTACAGGTGCTGGTTCCTATTCGTCTCCTACATCGTCGTCCATACCGTCGATGTCTTCGGAGCCAAAGTCAAGCATGTCGGTTAAATCGTCGACAGTGGCTACAGGAAGATGTCTTTGAATTTCTTCATTGTTCGTACCCCATCCTCGCTGACCGCAGTTCGGCCAGAGCTCTCCTGATAAAGAGAGAGACTTGAGAGAATTCAGGATATCGCCAAAAGGCGAGTGCTGAAAGATGTCCGAGGCGGTGAACTCCATTATTGGTGCCCAATCGGATTCGATCGACAGGGGCGCGGGGGGTTCGAAGTCCGGGGAGGAGTCCGGATCCTCGGAGTCACGGGTCATGCAGAGTGCGGGGCTGGCGCTCGGCTCGATCGCCTTTGAGGTTGCAGCCCTCGAGGTGACGTCCAACCGCTCATCCTCGCTTGGCGCAATAGGCTCCGAGTTAGGGGTCGGAACCGGTGCATGTGCGGCCTCCAGGACACTGTCCGGAGGCAGAGATAGATCATGCCCCTCAAGATAGTGCGGCGCGCTTGGCCGTGGCTCGAACCCGTCGAAGATCAAGTCTCCGCGGATGTCAGCCGTGTAGTTTAAGCTTCCAAACCTGACTTGATGGCCAGGGGCGTAGCTTTCGATCTGCTCCAGGTGGCCAAGCGAATTGGCCCACAGTGCGAAGCCGCCGAAGATGAAGATCTGTCCGGGGAGAAAAGTCTCACCCTGGACCTCATCGTTGCTGATGATCAAGGGAGCCATCGGGCCTAAAGGCGACAACACAGAGGAACTCTCAACGAAAGCACCAATGTCGGTGTCAGAACCGGCGGATCTCGGGTAGGGGGTCCCGAACTGTGCGTCAAGGCCGGATGGTAACAGGAGACAAGGGACATGATGTTTTTACCCAGGTTCGGGCCCTCTCGATGGAGGTAATACCCTACTCCTGCTTGATTAATATTGATGATATGGGTAGTACAAGAGTAGATCTACCACGAGATCAAGGAGGCTAAACCCTAGAAGCTAGCCTACGGTATGATTGTTGTATATGGAGTTGATGTCCTACGGACTACAACCCTCCGGTTTATATAGACACCGGATAGGGTTAGGGTTACACATAATCGGTTACAATAGTAGGAGATCTTGAATATCCACATCGCCAAGCTTGCCTTCCACGCCAAGGAAAGTCCCATCCGGACACCGGACGAAGTCTTCAATCTTGTATCTTCATAGTCCTGGAGTCCGGCTGAAGGTATAGTCCGGCTACCCGAACACCCCCTAATCCAGGACTCCCTCAACGGGACTCTCAAATGTCGGTGTCAAAACTGGCAGACCTCGGGGAAGGGGGTCTCGAGCTATGGATCTAGGATCAATGGGGAACAAGGGGTGACGAACATAGTGTTTACCCAAGTTCGGGCCCTCTTGAAGAGGTAATACCCTACGTCCCGCTTGATTATATTGGATATATGGTATGGTTCATAGAGTAGATCTACCTCGAGATCAGCATGAGCTAAACCCTAAAAAGGTGAGGTGATGAATGTAGCTCTAGCCCTAAAGACTACAACCCTCGGTTTATATAGACACTGGTAGGGTTAGGGTTACCGAAGATAGATTACAATAAGAGATTAAAGAGATCATGCACCTTTTTGACTTGGAGGGCACACCATGGCTTCATAGATCTCCTGTCACTATACGGCTCCACCAGTCCGGCCCATACTCAATGGGCCGCCGCCCCGAGGACCCCTTAGTCCATAACTCCCTCAGTGGGCAACAGGGTGGTCAATCTCCTTGAGCTTGTTACCTTCAAGGATTAAATCTCGTAGCGGTAGATAGATAAAAAGAAAAGTAAATAAATTGCAACAATGTATTTTTTTGTTTTAGTAATATGATTAAAGTAGACCTGGGGCATAGTTTTCACTAGAGGCTTCTCTCTCGAAACAATAGCATACTGTGGGTAGACAAATTATTGTTGGACAATTGATAGGAAAGCACATAATTATGACGTTATTCATGGGAATGATCATGTATATGGGCATCACGTCCGTGATAAGTAGACTGACTCCTCCCTGCACCAACTCCTTGGCCCGACCCACTTGGCTAGGAGTCGACATGGTGAGAGGCCCTCTAGCCGGGACACCATCACTTGTGTCCATTGCTAGCCGAGTTTCGGGTCTCCTTACCTTTTTGTGTGCTTGATCTCTTGTTTTTGTCATTCGTGCCTTCCCTTGTTTATTCGTCGGGGATGCCATTGTGTTCCATTTTTTACCTCCCTTGTGTTTGAGTTGAGGAATGACATGGATTTCAACTCACTTGTGTTTACACATTGTGTGTTTCCTGGGATGCTTGACGTGTGGCTTCTTTGTTATGCAGGTCCTCCTCGCGCTTGCCGACTGTCTGCTTTGCGGCGTGAAGGTTCATAGCTTGCTATGTTTACCACGATTTTGATGGCCTTTTCATGGCTAGTCACATTTCTTTCTTTCTGTCCATCCATTTGTGTGTTGTGTTCGTGTGTGATTTACTATTGCAACTTGCCACCTATTTTGTGTTACTTGCTTTGGAGGAGATTGAGGTGCCTGTGTGAGCATCACTACACTGGCACATTGTTTTTTTCGCGGCCTTTCGAGTTGGCTTCCATGCTTATGAGGAAGCTACATTGTAATGCAAGCTTGCACTTTTTTGTACCCGCGCCATCAAGGGCATTTCCTTGGCTTTTTTGTCAGCCAGGCTGCCTTTGATCGGGTGATTTTGTCTTCTTTCCTTGGGTTTTATTTTTCTCCTTCATTTACTCCCTTTGTTTCCCCTCCACATTGGGTCATTGCTCTATAGGTCTGGCATGTGCGTTGGTCGGAGCGTCCATTGTCGCAGCTTTTTTGGTTGCTACCGACCGTTGATCGGTGCATGTCAGGCACCTTTTTTGCGTTGTTGCCGGCTTGATGGAGGTTTGTTGCTTTCTGGGTCCAGCTTGTCGGTCGCTCTTGGTGTGGGAGGCGAAGAATGACAAGTGCGATGAGTAATGTCCCCAGGTAACACACATCAATTCGGCGAAGAATACCGACCGGCTACACGACACTTGCATGTGTCGCGTATACGCGATAGCCCCGACCAGCCAAGGGGTCGAAGAGACGTCGACAGACCGGGTAGGACAACGCCTTGAATATCCACCAAGACCGGGTAGGACTACATCATACGTTGTTTGAGGGCAAGGTTTTCATTGTGTATAATAACTATTCATTGTTGTTGATGTACATTTGGTTTGTTTGAGAAATAGAACTTGAAATATTATGGTGTTTGCACGTTGGCTCTTCTTATGTATCACTGTTTGTTGCTCCTTACGTTTCTATGAAATCAAAGCGAACAGCTCTCAAAATCATAGCAGGCGTCACGGGGAACAGTGTTCAATCAGCGTTAACTGGAGTTGTCGGCTAGGACATTTCTTGGTGTCTGCCAGAATTGATGCAACTAGGCCGTTCCCAACATACAAGCTAACTATATTAGTAGGTTTCTCCAATAAAAATCATAGAAAATGATGCCAAAACTATGTACAAATGATAGTGGCATGGACATGACAAAAATTATAAATACACCATTGAATCAAATATGATGTCATCCTTTGGAAGAAGGCATGTGCGAGGCACTTGAGTTCTTTGATGCCACTGGAGTAGGCTAATACTTGCACCGCTTTCATTGGTCATCCAAATTACTAGAGGCTAACACGCCCTTTGTCGCATCATTCTTTACCCGTGGGATTGCCTTTTTCTGTAGTATGTTTTTATGTTACCTTTTAGTTATGTTCTGATGGCATTTTTCTTCGTTCGTATATCGTGTTGGGGTGATGCTAAAGACGGTATTTGTTCTGAGAACAGTGAGCTTGTTCAGTGCATGGTTGTTGTGTCCTTACATATTTTAGCCTCGGTGTCGGTCGATGGTCATTGTGTGAGTCTCTTGGGAGTTCCTATGATACTATAACATTCATGTGAGCCAACCCTCCAAACTCCCGATTGCTCACCTCGGCTCCTTGCTCCACCTGCTTGTTTAGCATTTTCTTCGCTCGCTTCACGCTATCTTATAAAAAGCGGGGTGTTTTTATTTTGAAAGGGTTCATTAAATCAAAAGATGTTCATGGATTTTAGGAAATCTTAGATTTTAAAAATGATACAATCTTAAAATCTTTTAAAAAAATGTTCATGAATTTTAAAAATAATGATGTATTTCAAAAAGATTCATAAATTTGAAATAAAATTCACAAATTTGAAAACATAGAAAATATACACGGATTTAAAAAAATGTTCATGGATTTTAAAAAAATAAGTAGGTTTTTTAAAAGTTCATAATTTTTAAAATATTAATAAATTCTAATAAATGTGTATGAATTAAAATGTTAAAAAGGAATGCTTGAAACTAAAAAAGAGAAGAAAAAGGAAATCAATAACAAATAGGAACCCAACCAACAACACACACCCTCACAAGCAGGCCCAACGCCCCCCCCCCCCCCCCCCCACCCCCCCCGCGCTAGAAGGCTGCAAATTTGTCTACAAAAATTACAAGGCTCCAAATCTATAGAGCTTAGTATCGAAATAATGCATATCAATAAATGGAGGCAAAGATATTGCCTCCATTCTGAAAGGGAAAATAGTGCCAACACTGGTATCCTTAGAGTGTGAGTTTCTTGTTAACACTTTAGCGCAGTGGAAAAAGCTAAAGTTTAACTCATATGATCATTCCACGCGAATGTGACATTCGTGTGAGTCCCCCCCCCCCAGAAAGCCAAATCACATCGCAGCTCCTACTGGATTGATAATCTTGGTTCTCTAATAGAGGGAAATACTTGTTGATAGGCTACATCACCCTTACACTTGGGGAATCCCAACCACTCCTGCGGAAGCAAGCAGCATATGCGAGGCCTGCGAGTTCTTCGATGCCACTAGAATAGACTAATACTTGCACGTGGCTTTCGTTGGTCATCCAAATTACTAGAGGCAAACACGCACTTCGCCGTGTCATTTTTACTTGTGGGATTGCCTTTTTTTCTCTAGTATGTTATTGTGCTGCCTTTTTAATTATGTTCTGGTAGTATTTTTCTTTGTTTGTATATCGTGCCGGGTGATGCTAGAGACGTTATTTGTTCTGAAAGCAGAGTGGAGTTGTTTAGTGCGCGGTTGTTGTGTCCTTGCACATTTTGGCCTCGGTGTCAGTCGATGGTTGTTATGTGAGTCCCTTAGAAGTTCCTATTCCTCGCTCAACTCAGCTCCTTGCTTCACCTGCTCGCTTAGCATTTTTTTCCCGCTTGCTTCACGACTATCTTATAAAAAGCAGGCTATTGTTTTACTTAATATTTTTATTAAACTAAAGTATTTTCATGGACTTAAAGAAATCTTGGATTTTTACAAATGTTGCACTTCAAAAAAAAGTTTTTAAAAACATTTGTTAATATTAAAAAGATTCATGTATTTCAAAAGGGATTCATAGATTTGAAATAAATCCACAAATATAAAAACTTAAGAAACATTCACATATTTTTAAAATATTCATGAATTTAGAAAAATGGTCAAGATTTTTCTAAAATTCTATTTTAAAAAAAATATTCATGAGTTTTAATAAATGTCATGGATTAAAATGCTGAATAAGAATAATAATAAAAAAAAAGTAAATGACAGATAGGAACCCCAACCAACGGACCCAACGACCCCCCAATCACCTACGCACCAGAAGGCTTCAAATCTAGAAAGCTTAGTATCTTAATAGATATGCAAATCCATGAGTCGTGGCAAAGATTTTTGCCTCTGTTTTGAAAGGAGAAATAGTGCCAGTGCTGGAATTCTCACCGTGTGAGTTTCGTGTTGACACTTTAGCGCAGTGGAAAAGCTAAAGCTTAACTTGTATGACCATTCCACACGAACGTGACATCCCTGTGAGTTTCCCCCCAGAAAGCCAGAGCGCATCGCATCTCCTTTTTATAAAATAGAATACTAAAACCCTTTAGAAAAAAGAATACTAAAACAGTAAGGCGATTAGTCAGTTATTGCTACTTGCTCCTACCCCACAAAACCCCATTGCTACATATGTTTCCACATGGAGGCAGATAAATAGCCGAGGACGATCCAGGAGAAGAGGAGAGAAAAAGAGGCAACGCGGCATACTATGTGAGAATGCAGCAGCTGGTCCAAATTGCCCCCACCGCCACATGCTCTTGGGCAGCTTTAACTTGGTGCGGTCTCTTTTGGTTTTGGGAGGAATATTTTGGTGCTGTGGGATCCATCCTAGGGTGGCCAACATTCCCAGGTTAGATTCTGCATCGCTACAAATTAGGACCTCATAGACAGTGATCAATAGTGTACTATGCATGTATACAAATTCAGATGTCCATCTATACGCGCTGAGCGATGGACTGAACTCACTGGCAGCAGGAGCAATGGAAGATTTATAGAAATACAAGCCATCATGCGTCGTGTGCACGTGCGTGAAGCGTAAATTTTGGCAGGATGTTGGGCTTGGCAGGTTATAATAACAGAGACTAGCAGAGTACGTAGTATACAGTGAGCCATTGTCGAATGTCGACTGTCAGCAATCAGCAATTTAATAATACTATTCCACTGGAGAAGAGAAGATCTGCATGGTTGCAGCTCTGCATTCATATTTAGTACTGTTGCATTCTGAACTGGTCTGATCTGAATATGTGACCCGATCTTATGTTTAGCTCGCGGCAGCGGAATTGTCTAAATTCAGACATGCGTGCGTGCAGCAGGTGCAGTAGCATTTCAGGCGGAGTCGGCCTCGTTTCAAAAAAAAATTCAGGCGGAGTCGGCCTCGTTTCAAAAAAAAATTCAGGCGGAGTCAAGGTTTGGCTGCTGTCGCCTTTGCTTGCCTGGAGAGGAGAAGGAAGACAACGGCGAGACGATCAGGCAGCTGTAACCGTTGATCAAAACGGAAAGGAAAAGCGAAGAAGGAAAGAAGAGCAGCTGGGCGTAGTTATTAGTGAAGCGATCCGTGGGGGATGGGAGGACGAATGCAGTGATGGACGAGTAAAGAAAAGCAGATGGAGAAAAGTGACGGCGAGGACAGACGCGGACGCGGACGCGGTGATAAAATGGAGCGGCGTAGATAGAGTAGCAGCAGTACTAGTAGTAAGTAAATTGAGCGCACGCCGGTGCATAGCAACCCAGTGAGGCAGTACATAGGACGACAGCGCTGCCGATCTCATCTGTGCAGACTGCATCACAGGCACAGCACACGACGTGGGCGTGGGCCGTGGGGGCTCACGTACTCACTCACCCGGGCGCGGTCCACGGGATGGTGATTTGATGGTGGAATTCAATTCAAATCCATCTAACCTCCCTACGGATCCAGGCAAAGCTAGCTGCCACACGACACACTCTCTTATTAACCCTGCTGACCTTCACGCCTCGCTAACCGTAGGTTAGCTTAGCTAGAGATGGATGAAAATGGGACGGTCACATGCGGACGCAGGGAGGGAGGGGGAGCCAAAAACGGGAGGAGATCCGCGGAGAAAGCGACGGGGATCGCGACCTGCTTTGGACGCGCCGGCTCTTTACAGGAAACTCAATTGCAAATGCGGATTCGACTCCCTCAGCTAGCTTGACGCTGAAGCTTGGCTGCCTGTGAGCATGGCATCTGCCTCCAGCTGAAACCGGACAGCACGCACCAGCCAACGCCCGCCCCCATCGATCGTCCTCTGATTTTGGTCCCCTGGGGTGGTCGCCCCTGGCATGAACAAGAGTAGGAGTAGGTGGCATGCGTGGGGGGCATTTTGTTTTGTTTGCAATATCAATCAGGGAAACCATTTTGTTAGCCTGCTTTTCGAGGATGGGCAATTCACAACCTAGTAGGAGTACCACAGTACTGGCGACCACAATGATGATTTTCTTCCTACTACCGCAAAAGAAGAAGATAAAAGTCGGTCACGTAACTAAAGCCCTAATTTACTGCGTCGAACGTACTACAAAAATGTTGCTACTACAAAAATGTCGGTCATGTAACTAAAGCCCTATCTGTGCTTCTTCTTTTTAAAAAAAAAAACGGTGAAGTGTGTCTGCGCTTTGACTGATCTGATGATTATGGTGCCGTCAAAAGAAACAACCCAACCCCATCCATGTTCACACACTTTCTCATAGTTTTCTCTCTAATAAAAATCCAAATTTACCTGACAGCGAGTGGCCCACGGGGACTGGGGGCAGGCAGAGAAGATAGGGGCGTGGCGTCCAAAGGTAAAGCAAAAAAGAAGATGAATAGCGGGAGAAAGGAACTCGAGAGAGAAGAAGAGGGAGGCGGTCGGCTGCTCACTCCACAGTCCACAGTCTCCACTCTCAAGTCTCAAGTCTTGCGTTGTCTGGCCACTACCGCGGGGCGCCGGCCAATCAGTTACGCGTAGCGCTCTCCAAGAAAACCGCCTCCGCCTCCCCCTCCCCCTCCCCCGCCTCCTCCACGACCACGCCTAGCTTAATGCGGGACTAAGTGTATATAAAACTAATCACCAGCACACGCACACGCACACGCACACGCAGCGGCAACCCGACGACGACGAGCCGGGCCGAGGGATGAAGGGCCACCACCACCACCACCTGGCGCCGCTTTCGCCGCCGGCGGCGACGGCGGCCAAGCGCCGCTGCACCGGCATGGCGGCCGCCGTCCCGGCGCTGGTGCTCTGCTCCGTCCTCCTGCCGCTCGCCTTCCTCCTCGGCCTCCACAGCACCGGTCAGTAAACAACCTCTACCTGTCTCTGTCTGCCTCCGTAGCCTGAGTTGCCTCCGCGGATCTGTGCTGATTCTGTTCTGTGCGCGCGTGTGCAGGGTACGGATCGGAGGAGCGCGCGGCCGTCGTCATCAGCACCGTGAGATTTCCCGCACTCGGATTCATCCTCCTCCTCCGGTTGCTGCATTTTTTCTTTCGCTGCCGGAGTTTGCGAATTTTCTGACGGGTTTTGCTCTGCTGTGTTTGTGTTGCCTTTAGGAACTGGGGCTGGGGAAGCACAAGCATCTTGATGGGGCCATGAGGCACAAGCTGCTCAAGGTGCACTGTCCTAAATTACGCGTCCCTACTGGATTGCCGACAGAAAAGATGGCAACTTTGCATCACATTTTTGTGCATTCAGATTTTCTGAGTACCATTCCCAATTCTGTGGTGATTCTTCCTGCTGGTTTCTACAAAAAAAAAGAAAAATTACATTCGTATAGTAGTAATTAGGGGGTTCAATCATGCAATGCGCGTGTGCTTGCGTGCGTGTTTTCGTGGACGTCGGCTGCTTGCTGACGGCTTCGCCACCTACCTGCTTCGTGAGGAGAGGGGACGGTTGCTATTCTGGTCCGGTCTGGTCTGGTGCGTGGCATCACACCATTTGTCTCTGATGATGTTATGGGATTACACGACATGTGGCGTTCAGTGGTGCAAACTTCCCACTCGCAGTGTTGTGCAAATCACAAGTGATGCCAAAATAAATAGAGTAAATCAAATTGTGTTTGCAGTACTAATTCTCACAGCTAGTCAAATGATTCATCTATTTGGTATCACTTCTGCCAAATTGGCTTTTGTTGGCTTGGCTGTAGTAATCATTACGGTTTTAGTTCAAAAAGCTCTTCATTTGTCTATTTGATGAGTAGTCTCCTCTTCTCTTGTATAAACAGGATGTTTCCAAAATGATAACCTCGGGGTCGAACGGGATTTCCAGCGAGAAATCTAGTAGATCAAAGTCCAGGAATCTTGCTGCCAGATCAAAAATCAAGGATGCTTTCTCCTTTGTTGAGCTAAACAATGACACATCCAAAAAGAGAGGTAAGAAATGCGGGATCAAATAAATACTCCCTCCGTCCCAAAATATAAGAACGTTTTTGACACTATGCTACTGTCAAAAACGTTCTTATATTTTGGGACGGAGGTAATGCATGCCATCACGTTGACTTGGATTAGTACACGGGCTCCATGTCCTTCTTACTGTGTGCAATGGTGTTTCAGGATCTCATACACAAAGGTATCAACTAAAGGACTTGTCATGGAGATCAACGGTAAGAGATAGTTTTTATTTTCTCTTGTGTTGGCAAATTGTTTAGGTCGTCTGCGTTTCACTTTCCAATAATATTAGGAAGAGATCATGCCACACATGGGCTGTGACTACTTAATTCTGTTAGTATCATGGTGTTTGTACGGCTATTGTTCTGAGGCCTTAACCAATTGGGTTTTACAGTCAACAAGATTTTCAGTTCTTCAAAGGTAAATGTTAAATCTATGTGTAAGAACATTGTTGCATCTCAGTGTGGCGCCAACAATAATTTTGTACATGTTTTTGTGGGCTAAACATGCTCTAAATCTAGATATATAGGTACAGTTACAGACTGTCTTATTGGGGGCAAGTTTTGCACCTTCAAAACTGCCTATTAAATATTTTGCTACCGTGAGTGTTTCAGTTAGGTGGCAATAAATAAACGCCTTTGCCGTAGTCTGCATTGCTGCACAACTGTTCTCCCTCTGGAATTTGGTGGATGATTTCCATTTTTCACCTTTACTAAGATGTTTAGTTAAAAAGAAATTTTACTAACATTTTGTCCCATGATAAAAAAAATTACTGAAGAACTTCATATTTACTGTGGAGAGTACATCAGATCCCTGGTTGATTATTATGCTTTAGATTTCTTGACAAATGCAATAACCATTGTTATCAAGCAGCAAATCTGGCGAACAACGCAATGATCTGGTACCATAAAAGGCTGAGATATGAATTCTAAATAGATTGGGGCACAACATGTTTTCATCTTTGCTTGAATGTCCAGTATGATTGTACTAGTGAGCCATTTGGAACTGTTCTAGTTTTCTACCATAAAACACTGAATTTGTTTTTTGACAGGATACTGCTGTTGATGGGAAGGAGAGCCAAGGCCAGGAAGTAGCACAAGAGGAGAATCCCAAGTCCTGTGAACTTGAATATGGAAGCTATTGCCTCTGGTCTGTTGAGCATAAGGAAGAGATGAAAGATGCTATTGTGAAGAGGCTTAAAGATCAACTGTTTATGGCCAGAGCCTATTATCCTAGTATTGCAAAACTGAAGCACCAGGAAAGATTTACACGTGAGTTGAAGCAACATATCCAAGAACACGAACGCATGCTCAGTGACACCATTGCAGATGCTGATCTTCCACCATTGTGAGTATTATCCTGGTGTTAAAATATTATCTTTTTTCAATAGAGGGATTTTAATTGACTCAATGGTCGCATCAAGGCGATACAACCACAAAGAGTTCACACCCGGCCTCTGCATAACAAGATGCCAAAGTATTATTTGTTAAACTGATTATAATATATATTACACTCCATAATGGCTAAAATGAGCATTAGCGATTTCAGGGCTGCTTCCCGTTTTTTATATGTTGTACTCCATCCATCCCAACATAAGTGTCTCAACTTTGTACTAACTTTAGTACAAAGTTGTACTAAGGTTGAGACACTTATTTTGGGACGGAGGAAATACTACATATTTGCTGACCCTATTGCTAGTCAGACTGGTACCCCGAAGAAATATGACCTATGTCCAACCCTCATGTATATGGCCATGTGGAATCTGTATGGAGGTATTAAGATGTTAATTTTACTGAATGCATCTCTAAATGTGGATATAGTGTTTTCTCCCTGTAATGATATATGTTTTCTTGTACATGCATCACTTAGAATATGTATTTGAGAGGTAGCAACTATCATGTCTTCATTACTGTGTGATGTAAAAAGTTCCTTGTATCAAGCAATGGAGTATACAACATAGAAAATGATGGCATGTACGACCTTACTTTTCTTTACTTTTTCTGTTGATTATTTGTCAGCTAATGGCTGCTTACTGTTTTCAGTTTCACAAAGAAGCTAGAGAAAATGGAAGGCACAATTGAGAAAATCAAGTCTTGTGAAGTAGGCTGCTCCAATGTTGAGCGGAAACTTAGGCAGCTACTCGATCTAACTGAAGATGAAGCTTATTTCCATACAAGGCAGAGTGCATTTCTCTATCATCTCGGGGTCCAGACTATGCCAAAAACTCACCATTGTTTGAGCATGAGATTGACAGTAGAGTATTTCAAATCTGTATCTCCTCAGAGGGAGCTATTAAATAAGCAGAAATTTGAAGACCCTGCCTTCTATCACTATGTAATGTTCTCCAGGAATGTACTTGCAGCTTCGACTACTATCAATTCAACAGCCATGAACTCCAAGGTATACTGTCCTTTCCAAATAGCTGAAAATCTTATGCGGAGTTTGTCTCAGTGCTAACGTATTTCCTACGACATGTTTCAGGATTCTGGCAGCGTTGTTTTCCATGTATTCACCGACACCCAGAATTTTTATGCAATGAAGCATTGGTTTGACAGGAACTCATATTTGGACGCTAATGTCCACGTGACTAACATTGAGGATCACAACAAGCTCTCTAAGGATGTTGAATCTCTTGAGAGGCAACAATTATGGCCTACAGAGGAATTTCGTGTCACGTTTCGTAATCATTCTCAGCCTCTCCGGAGGCAGATGAAAACTGAGTACATATCTGTTTTTGGCCATTCACATTTCCTCTTGCCTGATCTTCTTCCTAGCTTGAATAGAGTAGTTGTTCTAGATGATGATATGATTGTCCAGAAAGACTTGTCATCTCTTTGGAACCTCAATATGGGAGACAAAGTAATAGGTGCTGTACAGTTCTGTGGAGTTAGATTAGGTCAGTTGAAAGCTTATGTAGAGGAAAACAATTTCGACGCGGATTCATGCGTGTGGTTCTCTGGTCTGAATGTAATTGAATTGGAGAAATGGAGAGATCTTGGCATTACCAGCTTGCATGATCAATCACTTCAGAAGGTCAGTAAACTTGCCATTCCTCTTACAATCCTATCGAAAGAAAACTGTATACTATTAATTTGTTGACATATGGGAAAACGTGTAGTTTCTTCTGGTAAATCCTAGATGGCTAGGACTATCCTTTTCCTGTGATATCCTTTGTCATAATTATTTGTAGAGAACATACCTTGTCTGATGTATTTATTATTACCTTCACTTTTGTTGTTCCAACAGGATAGTTCGGTATCACATAGACTTGAAGCACTCCCTACAGGTTTACTTGCCTTTCAAGACCTGATATATCCTTTGAAAGGTTCATGGGTTCAGTCCGGTCTTGGATACGATTATGGAATTAGCCGTGTCGATATAGAAAAGGCGGCTACTCTGCACTACAATGGTGTCATGAAACCTTGGCTTGATTTGGCAATACATGATTACAAGAGCTACTGGAGAAAGTATATGACTAATGGGGAGAGGTTCATGGCAGAATGCAATATACATTAATGGCAGTGACATGAGACGTAGCACACGTTGCACAGTCTGCATTTGTGGGAGTTTGAAGCAGCAAACAGCATGAACTTGCTTCCACAAAGGGATATTTTTTCGGAGAAATGGGATGCAGTATTTATGATGTATCAAGTGCACCTCCGGTGACCATGGTGGCACCGCGTTGATTCCAAGAAGGAAAATAAGCTAAAATGCTTTCCTGCCAGAACACTACAGTTAGGAGGCCAGATGCACAGCAGCATGAAACCTGTTTATTATAGAGTCAGATGAGTCTTTTCATTTGCGCAGCTTGGAACCGCAAAAGTGCAGTTCTATGCTGATCATTTTTTGTACAAATTCTTTCGTGCTATTCTTTTTGCCCATGTGCAAGAGCTACACTGAGGGACGCCGATGTTCAGTGCTACACGGCGTGTACAGAGAACAAATGCCTCGGCCTGCAGCAATTCGCTTGTTATTATGGGATGGGATTGTTGATCTCTGTTGATGACATCATAAATGAATGTTTGTCAGCACTGTCGTGTTTTTGTGGCGTTTTGAGGTTTTCTTTTTTCTTGTGTGCTGTGCAACCCCCATTCTGTTTTGTAAAGGAAATTTAAGATGTCACATGGTTGTTCCTCAGAAAGGTTGCAGCCTGGTCATTTAACATAAATCTGATACAGATAGGAACTCATATAAGTAGTACTCCCTCCGTTTCTAAATATAAGACTTTCTAAAGATTTCAATAGGTACTACATACGGATGTATATAGATGTATTTTAGAGTGTAGGTTCATCCATTTTGCTCTGTATGTAGTCCGTATTGGAATGTCTAAAAAGACTTATATTTAGGGACGGAGAAAGTAGCTTTCAACTTTAAAACATAGAGAACCATAATGGCATAATGACAGTGGCACATCACTGAGATTAGCCTTTAGTATGTCTGCAAGATTAATCTAGCAGGTAACTGGTGACTTCTGCAAAGATGCAGCGAACACTTTGGAAGCTATATATTTGCCTATTGCACAATCCAGAGAGTCCAGCTGGGAAATTCTAGCCCTGGCGTTACAAGTTGTGAAGCTTGGGGCCATGAGGATAGTGGCCTTCGAGAGGGCACTTGCAAAGCCTGTGCAGCTCCAGGTACCTCTCCATGTCGAACCTGTGCTTGGCGCAGAGCTTCCTCCTCCTGGACAGGAAGAGCCTCTCCATGAAGTCCTGGTACGTCGGGTCCCTCGATGTCACGAGGAAGTAGGTGTAGCTGACGAGCAGCCCGGACGCGGTGGTGAAGAAGGCGATGGGCTCCATCACGTCCCAGGAGAGCTCCCAGAAGGTGAGGCGGAAGAAGAGGCCGATCTGGGACATGATCAGCCCCAGCCCGGACCAGAGGATGCGCCGGACCTGCCTGTGCGCCAGCTTGTCGATGCCGTCCTTCTTCTCCTGGAGCTGCCTCAGCTCCTCTCTCCTTGGGTCGTCCTCCACCTCCAGGGCCAGCGGCACCGCCCTTCTCACCAGGTCCACCACCTGCAGAATGGCGATACGGTCCGTCAGTGCAAGCTTCAGCTTGAAAAAGATTGACCCGGCTGCATTTTTTGTGATTCTTGTTCTGTTTTCCTCCTCTGAAGCAAGCAGAGATTTCCCCTGATTTCTGTGATCAGAAACCAGGACTTCTGTGCGCCTTGTGCATTAAAAGTTAAAATCAAAATCTATAATGATGGTGTAGAGTGATCATTAATACTTTTTCAGCTAAAAAAAGGCCCAAAACGGTTGCTTCTCCACAGTTGGAAGCAACAAAAACAATCTATAATGATGGTGTAGTCCTTGTGGATACATTTAAGGATTTTGTGGGCTTATAGCTCACGGCTCAAAGAATATAAAGTAATAAAGTTCATGTCATGTCGATGCTTAGATGTTTCAATAAGTGACCTGGACGTCATCTAAATAGGATTACAAGAATCCGCTTTACGGATTAGAGCATCGTATGATCTTGGTTCTGACCGGCCAGTGACCAGGGAACGTGAAGACTGAAGGTCCTTGCTGTTCAGGAGGCCTGGAAAGGAACACCTCTTGCTCTTATTTCTACAACATTTTAGTTTGATGAATTACGACAAATTCCAACTACATCTTGATTTTTCTTACTTTTGTTCCCTCTCAGTTAAACCCAATCGTAAGTAATTTGCAGTGTTCAACATTAGTTTGTTTATTAAGGTGTGGAGGAGGACTTCCAGTACACAAGTAATGTGTCAGACGTGAGAGTCGAACCTGGGTTGGCTAAGGCTAACCCACCAAGTTGATTGTGGAATCCTAAGAGCCTCCAAATCCCTAGCGTCTAGTATTGGGTGCCAAGCTTGACCTTAATTAGCGTCTACCATTTTTCATATCCCTTAACATTGATGCTAGTCAATTTCTCTCACCTTTAGCGTCTAAGACGCGGATGCACTAATACAGCACAATACAATTATATAACAATAGTCGATGCGCTCAAACTGTAATGGGATAATGTGATTGATTTGGTTGATTTATTTGGATTCGAAAGGAATCGCACGGGGGCCTTTCAATCAATGGAAATCAATTTTGAATATAATCTTGAATATGTACATGAGAAAATCTTCGTCCACCAACAAAACAACATTTGCAACAGGAATGCACCAACCCTAATCCATACATTTCCTAATATGACAATTATGGCCGGTTGCAACTAGAAAATCATTTGCAGGTATGGGAAAATTAAACAGAGATACTAGCAGGAATGTTAAAGGTAAATCTAACGGGCGCCTGAAAATCTAAAAGGGGTCAGTCGATTTCTAACTCTCTATCTCAACCGCTGGATCAAAATCCAACGTCTAGGGCTTCATCTCCAACCTCGAAACAGTACGACCACCGGCTGAACCGCCAACCACCACCACCCGCGGCCGGCAACGCTCCCGCACCAGCCTCGTTGCCCCACCCTCCCCTCAACCGCCGGCCAATCGTCGTGCTACCGCCACCCCCCGGCCATTCCTCTAGCCCCGGCTATGGACCAATTTTTTTCAGCGAACCTGCACCACCCCCGCACCCCTAACATAGCTAATGGGATCGTCAGTCACCCTAAGATAGATAGTGGGGTCACCTATCACCCTAAGATAAGACCCAGAGGGGTTCTCTGCCGAGCTTCTTCCTTCCTTCCGGCAAGCTTCTCCCTTTCCTCCATATGTTTCTTCCTTCACGCAAAATTCGTCTGGCCCAAATTCTAAATTCAAGCGACTTACATATAGCTACTGTAAATCTAACACACGTGTGATCGATCAAGATTTAATTAGTTGTGACTTGCGAGGCGACCAAGGCCTGGATTCATTTCAAATTTGTCGATCCTCCCGCGCTTAACAAACTGCTGGACCTGCTAATCGAATTTGTGCTACAGGACATGGTACAGACGGTGGTGATAAGTGGGTGCCTAGACACCCGGGTTCCGGAAGGCCTATCTCAGAAACGAAAAGGTGCCTGAAGAATGTCCATTTCGTGTCCTTAAATGTCAAAATGGAGCCTGAAGAGAATTTAAACCAGCGGTAGTAGCAGCAGGGTTTTTGGAAGAAAAGAAAGGAAGAAACAAGATGCGACCTTCTCGGGGTGGAGGTAGGCCTTGTCTCTGAAGAGCAGCAGGACGCCGGCGTCGTCCATGGCCCGCGCGAGGCCCTCCGCGTCGTCGCGGGTGCGCGCCGCCCCGGCCTCCACGCACGCGTCGAGGAGCTCCCCGTAGCCGATCGCCTCGCGGGGCCCGTCCCGGAGCCGCCGCTTCAGCGCCTCGACCCCGACGAGCCGCACCAGCCTCCTCGCCTCGGACGCCGTGACCGGCGGGTCCACCCGCGGTGGGTGCGGCGGCGGCGAGTAGAGGCGGCGGAGCGCGCCGGGCGGGCAATGCGCGCGGAGGCGGGAGGCGGCCGCGCGCCACATGGTCGAGGCCTGCGCTGCGTGCGAAGCGTGAGTAAGGCGGAGTGGAAGACGATCGATCTCTCTCGAGCTGCTTCTACTTGTGGGGTTTTGGACCTTTTCCACTCTCCATCCGATGTCTTGTGATCTTGTGTCCGCGACGTGGCGATGAGATGGCTTCACGGCGGGGGAAAGAATCCATCTGCAAAAGAGGGAAAGGAAAGTGCGTGGCGTGTTTGGGAGTTTTTGGGCGCCATCGCCTGCCAGCGTCTTTTTTGTTTCGGGTTCTTCCATTTTTGCCCACGTTTTTCTCGCTTATATACACATAAATACAAATGTTTTTTGTTACTCCTATGTAAGGTGCGGCTTACGTGTGGTGTGACGTGTTGTGATTTGAACGCGTTTGTTTTGATTACACGGCTCGAGAGCGTGTGTCATGTGCATGTGGTATACCCTCAGGCTGCATCTACATCTTTTTTTTTGCGGGGGAGGTTGCATCTATACCGATAATGTCTACACATGTCCTGTTCATATCTATATCTATATCAATTAATCGTGGCCATCAAATCATGGCAATTTAATGACCTAAATTACTTTTATGGTGAGCGCTTAATATATTTAATGTGCAATTAATATCATATCAAATATCAATGCACGTGATAATCATAAAATTATCTCGTAATTGACGTCAACATAAAATCAGCGTACAATTAATTTTTCTTTCAATATCACCGTGAATTACACGTACGCATTTACTAGTTTTTAAAAGGGGAAACACAGCATATAAAATCAGAACAGAGAGGAGGCCATCAATACTTCGTCCAAGTGCAGAAAGAATTGGTGCACTCCTAAACAGCCCAACAGATCATTCAACGATCTTTTTTTTTCCGAAGAAAAGGGGCTCACACCCCCGGTTCCATTCCATTGAAAGAAACCAGAAACCAACCAGTGTTCAAGTTACATCACAGGGAAGATGGTGGGAGAGCGTCCACTGTCATCTCCACCAAAAGTAAAAGGGAAACTAAAATCGTTATTCAGCTTACATCCCCATTTGGAGCAGACTGCCACTCCCTTACAAGACCAATTACATTCAACGATCTTATCTTGAATTGTAAATCACGACAGAGCTATATCTCACCTACTGCGAGATGTAGCTCTTACTCGCCGCTGGCGCTTATGATCCGGCCCATTACCGTGTTTCGCTCGATCCGTCACTATTTTTGCTCGCTCGGTTGGTTGGGTTTTCTTCTGCTGCTGTACACTAGCTGGACAGATCCGATTTTAAGACTTTCTTTTTTGTGTTTTTAGTGTTTTTACAGGTTTTCTTTCATTTTCAGACAAGCTAGTTTTTTCTCTTTCTTTTTGTGTTTCTTACGGTTTTTATTGGGTTTCTTTGATTTTCATGGTTTCTTTCCTTTTCTATGTGCCTTCTTTACAGTTTACGTCGGTTTTCTTCAGGGGGTTCTTCCTTTCATTATTTTGAATTGATTTTTGTTTTTTGTTTTTTCCTTTTTCAGTTTTTTTATTTTTTCTTCATTTTTCTTTGTTCTTTTCTTAGTTTTCATTTGTTATTTTTCTTTTTCTTCGACACATGTCAACTCTTTTTTCATATACCCTGTATATCTTTGTATGGACCTGGCTACCTGGTGCCCGAGCGCCCTCCCGAAAAGGAAAGCCCAACCGCGCGCCGCGTCAGGACAACCGAGAAAAGGAAACGCGCCCCGCACGCACCTGATCTAGCGCCCTGGACCTCTCGTTAGCGCTTCACGTGTTTCTCCCAGCCCCCGCCTGGTCCCCTCACCCACCCCCACTCTGATCCCACGCTTCCTCTCTCCCTCCTCTCTTACTTGAAGACCAAGAACATGCAGGGAACCCCTTCCTCCTCCCTGCTCCTCATTTCTTCCTTCGAAACAGATCTGGAGAACAAGGACAGGTTGCCTTCCACAACAATGACGTCTTGAGGGAGAAGAAACACATACAGGGACCCCTCCTTCCTCCTGCTTTCTTCCTGGAAATCAGATCTGGAGAACGAAAAGAGAGCCTACCTCCCCCCAAATAGGTAAGCACCTGCTCCCCCCAACCCTGCCTCCTCTTTTGCTCTTCGATCATGTATTGCTTGCTCAGCCACCCTGGTTGTGCCAGTTTTGAGACATCAACTGTTTTTTTTGCTTTGGTGAAAACCCAAGAGCGTTTGGTCGACTGCTTTTAGGCAACCCTACTGTATGCATGTGGCAACTATGTATAATGCATTGCGTACCTTGATGTACAACTGTAGTTAGGCAAAAAAAAGCAACACTAGATAAAAGAAGGGACAACTCTAGTACCAAAATTGGGCAACTTCGGTGTTGTCTAGAAGATGATGTGTCACTACTAGGGAAAAGCCTAGTAGTAGCGCGGGATAAATAGCTAGTAGTAGCGCGGGTGTCGGCGCTACTACTACGACACTACAGCTAACTAGTAGTAGTAGCGCGGGTGCCACCCGTGCTACTACTAATTATCTGTAGTGGGTCTTATACCCCGCACTACTACTATTACTTTCAAAAACAAAAAAAATCTCGATCTCGTGCGTGTTTTCAATGGCACCGGTGGTTCGATCCAGCGACGGTTGGGGTCGCTGGAGGCATGAGCGCCCAGCGGCAGACCAGAACTGGCGATGGCTGTTGGAGAGGGCCTGTTTCTATGGAAGAGCAAGGCAGCGGCGTGGGGCTCCTCTTCCTGACCATGCCAGATAGCTCCTGGTCGTCCATGGTGTCGACCTGCACGGGCATGGACATGGGAGGGTGAGTCAAACCAGAGGGAGAGAGAGAAAAAGAAAACCAAGGGAGAGAGGAAGGAGATGGATGGAGCAGTGGGGTTGGTCACCGGTGGTGAGGTGGTCCGACGTGGTGGCGCGAGGCAGCGGCCTCCTAGACGCCGGTGGCCCAAGACGGTGGCCTCTTTTGGCACCATGGAGGAGGAGGGCGAATGGGCAAGAGGTCCATGTGAGAGCGTATAGAGATAGAGAGGAGAGAATGACGGAAGAGAGGAGAGATTTGGGGGAGGAGATGGGGATTTCAGGGCTATTAAAAAACCCTGTACTTAGTAGTAGCGAGGGGTATGAGCCCGCGCTACTACTATCAGCTTAGTAGTAGCGCGGGTTTATACCCCTCGCTATTACTATGACATTGTCCCGAGGGAACGGTAGAGACCACTTAGTAGTAGCGAGGATTATAAACACGCACTACTACTATCAACTTAGTAGTAGCCAGGGTTATAAACCCGCGCTACTAGTAAGGAGCAGTAGCGAGGGGTATAAACACACTCTACTAGTAAGCGTCTACCTATAAGCTTTTCCCTAGTAGTGTGTGTCAGGATGTTGATTATGCCAGCCCAATTGTGATGTTGAACAACTACTCTACTGTTTTGAGCCAAGAAAACCCCAGGAAAACCTCATTGTATGCATGTAGCAGCTGGGGGTGTAATGAACTGTGTAGGTCAAAAAAATACAGATGCCCAAAAAATGGCAACTCTAGTATAAAAAAAGGGCAACTGATGTGTTGTTTAGCAGACAGATGGTACAAAACTAGCAAGCCCCCCAAAATACCATTTCTGTAAACATGAAGCAACCATAGTGTATTCATTGAGACAACTATATGTAGAAAAAATATCGATGTACAACTGGGCAACTCTATTTCTAAACGCATGCAAAACTGGGCATAATAAGGACTATAGAACTGGGCAACTCTATTTCTAAAACACATGCAAAACTCCTATGCTTTAAGGAGCATTTTGCATCGGCCAAAAAAATGAAGTATATAAAGTAGAAAAAAGCATAAAACTCATGTTAGAACAGTAGTAGTAATATGCATGTGCTAGAAACACAACTTTTGCATTTGACTATCATTCTCGCCAAGACACAAACGGCAAGCACATAAAAAATAGGATTCGAACAAAACCCACATTCATGTACTTTGCTACATTGCAGATGGTTCTCACTAAAAAACAAAAAGAGTATAGACTACACCAAAGATAGGTCTTCTGCCCCCTAGTAAGCTCTCCGTCAGATGCATGTTCTTTCCATGATCAAACGTTGCGACTCCCTGCTGTTGAAAAAGGAGCAATAAATGTAAAAGCACATATCACATAAAACAAACCTTTGCTGCTATATATGGGTGTCATACTGCTAGAAACATAAAGGGTAGAAGAAAAAGGAAATAGAAACTTTTTGACAATAATGAATATATATAAGTTGCCTCTGTTTAACTCTATAGTTGCCCAAACAATTGCTTGTAGTTTCTCCTTTTATTCTGGAACTAATTTCTACAACAGATGATACAAATGTTTTTGTGGTGGCCTATGTTGCAGGTGTTGGGAAACGTAGCATGCAATTTCAAAAAAAAATCCTACGCTCACGCAAGATCTATCTAGGAGATGCATAGCAACGAGAGGGGGAGAGTGTGTCCACGTACCCTCGTAGACCGAAAGCGGAAGCGTTTGAAAGTGCAACTATCCCCGGGTGGTTTTGGTAATTCCTAACAACATATAGATCATAGAGCTAATGCTACTTGAAGATAAATATTTCAGGAAAAGCTCAATGATTGGCATGGCATGGATTAGAAAGTGGACCCCTCAAAATGCGAAAGACAAAAGAATTGGCTCAAGCTCAAAGCACAAGACTCTACATTTCATTTTTAGTGATCCAAGATCACATTGAGTCCATAGGAAAAGCCAATACTAATAAGAGGGGATGAGGTGTGGCTTAATGAGGTTCTTGCTATTAAGAGGAAAAGAACAAGGCCCCAGTGCCTGAAGCTAAAGAAGAGGATGATGAATCCCATGTTTTGCGGAAGTTGAAGCCCAGAATTCCTGACCATAATGATGCTCATCCAGTCGCTGAGGACATGCACATCACGAAAGATGCAGGATTGAGGTTATGGAGATAGTCTGACCCATATGCTGTCAGGAGGAGAACTGCTGTGGATTATAGGTTCCATACAAAGGAACAACAAGATTTCTATGAAACCATTCTGCTTGACAAGAGGCCCATAGTGTGTGACATGAAATGGGTGGACTGGGAGTTCATCCAGGAAAATGAAGATCACTTCCCTGGAGTGTATGACAGCTTTAAGGCATGTGGAGTTGATGAATTCGTTGGACAAAATCTCACCAAGTGGGATGATGAGTTGATCATGCAGTTCTACTCCACTGCCCACTTCTATCCAGACGGGAGGATAGTTTGGATGTCTGAGGGTACCAGGTACCAGTCCATAGTTGATGAATGGGCTAAGCTGATCAATGCCCCTGCAGAGCATGAAGATGACTTGGATGTATATGCCAAGAAGAAGAAAGACCACAACTCCATGGCAAACATGTACAAGGAGATCCCGGACAAGGCTTTGGAAACTCACAAGCTTGGATATGTACATTTCTTGTTGTCTGGTCTGCCTACGATCAACTGGAACTTGAGGCACACTCTGCTACCCAAGTCAGGAGATCACAAGATGATCAGAGGGCATTCTATGAATCTGCTCCAATTGTTTGATGTCCCTCAGAAGTTCAAGGTTATGAGCTTAATGGTAGAAACAATCAAGAGGACTGCTGCTGACCAGAAGAGAAGTCGTGGGTATGCTGCACACATTCAGGGGCTCATCAACTCTAAGATGGGCACAGGAACTTATTTGCTAGACAAGGAGCATCTACCCATATATCCCGCTTTTGAAGACAATACCGTTCTGATGACTGAGGAAGATCCATCATTTGTGCAAGCACATGAGAAGAGAAAGAAGGCAAGGGCAGAGAAAGCTGCAAGGATGCCAACTGCTGAAGAGGCATCTCAAGTATTCCTGAAGAGCAAGCAATATCAGCTTGGATATCTGATTCAAGCTACACTGAGGATTGAGAAGGGATTGGCCACCCTGACTAAGAATCAGGAGAGCCTGGAGAGGATTGTGGAAACAAAATTCTATGATCTTGATATGAAGGTGACTGAAATTCAGACTGCAGTTGAGCAGATTCAGGAGGAAGAAGAGGAGAGGAGAGGAAAAGCAACCACTGATGCTTTCAAGCGTGTGCCACGAGGTCCAAGGTCTGCTGCAGTGCCAGTCTCAGATGCTAGAGCTTCAGTGTCAGCACCAGCAGCTACAGCTCCAGTGCCACCTCTAGCACCCACTCCAGCAGCTCCAACTACTTCATCGTAAGCCTTCGTCCTTGGAGTTGTATCCACACCTCCTCCCGAAGACCAAGCCTGAGAGACGTATAGCACTATGCATTTTCAAACTTTTTGGTAACTTGTTGCCAAAGGGGGAGAAAAATGTATAGATCATAGGCTTCAAGAGAGAGTGTCTTGCTTTTTATCTCTTGTGCTATTTTGGTTGAACTACTTTTATTGTGTGCTTGCGTGAGATACCTTATGTCCTTATGAGATATTTATATGATCATGTGGTTGATCATATGCTACATTAATGTTTGGTTGAATGATGTTATCCTTTAGATTCCATATATGATCATTCACTTTCTTGGCGATGAGTGCATGCTTTTAATTTCTATTATTTTGAGCGCTCCACCAAGATGCATGTGACATGGAAGAGTGACCCATGATCCTAATCGATTGTGCATTTGAATTCAAAAGGAAATTTTAAATAATGCACAAATTTAGGGGGAGCTCTTGCTTATCACATACTTCTCAAAGCGACGACGTTTTTAAATCTTATAATCATTTGTCGAAGCTTTGATCTATATGTTGTCATCAATTACCAAAATGGGGGAGATTGAAAGTGCAACTATCCTCGGGGTGGTTTTGGTAATTCCTAACAACATATAGCTCATTGAGCTAATGCTACTTCAAGATAAATATTTCAGGAAAAGCTCAATGATTGGCATGGCTTGGATTAGAAAGTGGACCCTTCAAAATGCAAGGACAAAAGAATTGGCTCAAGCTCAAAGCACAAGACTGTACATTACATTTTTAGTGATCTAAGATCACATTGAGTCCATAGGAAAAGCCAATACTATTAAGAGGGGATGAGGTGTTGCTTAATGAGGTTCTTGCTCAAAGTGCTTAGTGATATGCTCCACAACCCTCAACCACTCTCTCATATCCAAATGTATCCCAAACCAAAAGTCAAACTCGGCCCCACTGATTTGATCTATCCGGCGCCACCGAGTTCACTTGACATAGCCACTGCCACAAACCCTAGTCTTTTCGGTCCCACCGATAGGGATCTCGGTCTCACCGAGATGGGATTGTAATCGCTCTGTTTCCCTTTCGTAATGTTTCAGTCCAACCGAGATGAGCGATCGGTCCCACCAAGATTGCAATGCAAACTCTTTATTTCCCTTTCGTAACGTTTCGATTCTACCGAGAGAGCGAATCGGTCCCACCGAGATTGCCTGACCAACTCTCTGGTTAGTCTATTATGAAAATCGGCCTCAACGAGTTTGTGTAATCAGTCTCACCGAGATTACGTTATGCCCTAACCCTAATGATATCGGTCTCACCGAGTTGATATGTCGGTCCCATCGAAAAACCTAACGGTCACATTATGAACTAAATCGGTCTGACCAAGTTGTATGATTCGGTCCCACCGAGTTTGGTGATTTGTGTGTAACAGTTAGATTTTGTGTGGACGCTATATATACCCCTCCACCCACTCTTAATTCATGGAGAGAGCCATCGGAACATGCTTACACTTTCAACATACATTTTCTGAGAGAGAACCACCTACACTTGTGTTGAGGTCAAGATATTCCATGCCAACCACATAAATCTTGATCTCTAGCCTTCCCCAAGTTGCTTTCCACTCAAATCATCTTCCTACCAAATCCAATCCTATGAGAGAGAGTTGAGTGTTGGGAAGATTGGCATTTGAAGCACAAGATCAAGGAGTTCATCATCAACACACCATCTATTACCTCTTGGAGAGTGGTGTCTCCTAGATTGGTTAGGTGTCACTTGGGAGCCTCCGTCAAGATTGTGGAGTTGAACCAAGGAATTTGTACGGGCAAGGAGATCGCCTACCTCGTGAAGATCTACCCTAGTGAGGCAAGTCCTTCATGGGCAATGGCCATGGTGGGATAGACAAGGTTGCTTCTTCGTGGACCCTTCGTGGGTGGAGCCCTCCGTGGACTCACGCAACTGTTACCCTTCGTGGGTTGAAGTCTCCATCAACGTGGATGTACGATAGCACCACCTATCGGATCCACGCCAAAAATCTCCGTGTCTACATTGCGTTTGCTCCCTCCAAACTCCTCCCTTTACCTTCATATGCAATTGCTTTACATTCCACTGCTATACTCTTAGAATTGCATGTGTAGGTTGTTTGCTTGACTTGTGCTAAGTTGCAAAAATCTACCAAGAATTAAAATTGGGAAAAGGCTAGATTTTTATTTGGTCAAGTAGTCTAATCACCCCCCTCTAGACATACTTTCGATCCTACAAGTGGCATTAGAGCTTTGGTCTCCATTTGCCTTTATTTCCATAGCTTTGGTGATCATAGCCTTGGTTTCACAACCTAGGAGAGTATGGCGTCTAGTGAGGGAAATTACCACCGTAGAGGTCCTTATTTTGATGGTACTAATTTTGCTAGTTGGAAGCATAAGATGAAAATGCATATTCTTGGACATAACCCCGCCGTTTGGGCTATTGTGTGTATTGGCTTGCAAGGTGAATTCTTTGATGAGAGGGAACCGAACCGTGAGGCTAGCGCGGAAGAGTTAAAGATGCTGCAATACAATGCTCAAGCTTGTGATATTTTCTTCAACGGATTGTGCCCCGAAGAATTCGACAAAATCAGCCGTCTTGAGAATGCAAAGGAAATTTGGGATACTTTGATTGATATGCATGACGGTACCGACTCCGTCAAGGAATCCAAATTGGATGTGCTTCAAAGTCAACTTGACAAGTTCAAAATGAAGGATGGTGAAGGTCTCGCTGAAATGTACTCTAGGCTTGCTCTCATCACAAATGAGATCACCGGCTTAGGAAGTGAAGATATGACCGATAGATTCATCATCAAGAAGATCCTAAGAGCCTTGGATGGAAAATATGATACCGTGTGCACATTGATCCAAATGATGCCCAATTAGAAAGATATCAAGCCAACGGAAGTCATTGGAAGGATTGTTGCTCATGAGATGTCACTCAAGGATAAGGAAGAGCTTCACAACAAGTCAAGTGGTGCTTACAAAGCCTCATGTGATGTTCCCACATCATCAAGTGAGAAAAAAACTTCAATGAAGAATTGAGCCTAATGGTGAAGAACTTCAACAAGTTCTACAAGAGTAGAAGCAAGGAAAGAAGTTCCAAGTCAAGGTCCTACAATGACAAAAGATCTTCAAGTCGTGAACGTAATTTCTATAATTGTGGAAGACCCAGACACTACTCCAATGAGTGTACGGATCCCTACAAAAGAAGAGAAGGTTCTCCCAAAAGGAGTAGGAGAGAAGAATCACCACCAAGAGAAAGAAGGAGTAGAGATGACCATTATGAACGAAGAACATCACGGAGAAGCAAGGATTCAGAAAGGAAGGACAAATCATCAAGGGGCTACACAAAACGAAGACATCAAGCTCACGTTGGTGAATGGGTATCCGGCTCCGACTCCGGCGATCACTCCGGGAGAAGTTATCACTCCGACTCGGAATATACTCAAGATGAAGGTGTTGCCGGTCTAGCACTTGTGTCAACCAACTCCTACGACATATTTGAGTCACCAAATGAAGGAAGTGGAAGATGCTTCATGGCTAAAGGACCAAAGGTATCACACCCCGAGTATGTTGCTTTCAATAGTGATGAAGATGACTTGCTAGGTGATGATGATTTACTTGTTGACAATTCTAGTGATGAAAACTATGATGAACTTGCTATTAATCATGCTAATCAAGACAAAACGAATGACGTTGGTAAGAAGGAGATTGAGCATCTAGCTAAAGAGATAAACACTCTTAAGTTAGCTCATGAAACTACCTTGGAAAATCATCGGGAGCTTTTAAAGACTCATGAGAAGCTACGCTTTGAAAAGCTCAACCTTGAGCAAGAGCATGAGTTCTTGAAGGCGATCAATGATGATCTTTGCAAGAAAAGTTCTTCTTACTTTGCCAAGCGTTTACTTTTGTCTACTTACATGCCACAAGTTAAATCTAGCAACAAGAGTAATAAAGATTCTTCTTGTAGTAGTAACAATAATCATGCTAAATTTAATGATGTTGCTTCTAGTAGTTCTCTTGATTCCACTAATGATTCTCTTAGCCAAGTTACACTTGAGCAAGAAAATAGCTTATTGAAGGGAATTATAGAGAAAGGTGTTTACAAGAGCCTTGCCGGAAGTAAGTAATTTGAGGAAATTGTACGCAAGCAAGGAAGACACCGGAAGAATCAAGGTGTTGGTTTTGAACGAAAGTTCAATGCCAATGGGTTGAGTGGGAATAAGATCAATACCCCAAGACGAAGTTTGTTCCTCAACAAGATAAGTATGATCCTACTTCTTTCCAAGGAACACAAGCTCAAGATGATCTTCCACCACAATGATAGAGGCAAAGGTGTCCCGTCTTTCGATGAGATGGTGGCTATCGTTTTGGAGGAAGTCGACTTTGATGATCCGACTACGAACGTGCGAGGACGCCGCGCCTTAGCAATCGCTAAACCAACTCCGAGAGGTTATTAACCACGCCGGAGCACGATCAACCTGACCACGAAGGTCTGTTTCCTGCAGGCAAACAAAGAACAAGCAAGAAACTAAGATTGCAATCAGGATATTGCGAATATAAGAGGAAAGCTTTATTGATCAAGGTGGGGTTCTGTGACGCCTTGGTCTGGTCGTTGAACACAAACGAAGTACGCGAAGTTGCAGCTATGGCAAACTTTTAATGTAAACAAAACCTAAAGTCTAAACGATGCCCTAAGGGCTGTATATATGGAGGAAGAGGGGGGAATTTCATGGCCCTTGGATGAGGGGTCCGAAACCAACCCTAACTCTTGTTTCCCCACACATACGGACTCTAAAAACAGCCTATACTTAAGTATTTCAAAAATACATGAGCCTGGCCCAATAATAAGGTGACGCAGCACCTAGAATAGCCTCTGGACGAAAATTATGAAGTGGCATCTTGAATATTTCGTCCAAGGCTTCATGCACTCCTTATGGTGGCTTCAAAGTCCTAAAATCATCACTTGTAACTCCGTTCTTGATCCCCTTGCGCATGCCATCATCTCCATGCTTGGTCTTGCTCCAGTGTTGATCCCTCTTATCCATGCCAGGCCCTTCATTCGTAAGCAAAATGAATGTATCCAATTTAGGCAGCATCATATTCTCATGAACATTAGAATAATTACCAAGAAACGAAAGTACCTGATAATTTAATTGGCGTGCGCGAGCTCTAGTAATTGGTCCAGTATGTATAGCAGCAGGGGTTGTGGGTGTTACAATGGTATTGATGTCCTCATCATCCTCCCCTTCTTGAAATGAAGTCGTCATCGACGGAAGCTCATCTTCCTCACTCAAATAAGGCTTCAAATCTGCAATGTTAAAAGTGGGACTAACCCCAAAATCTTTAGGCAGCTCAAGTTTATATGCATTGTCATTTATTTTCTCTAACACCTTAAAAGGACCATCAGCACGTGGCATTAGCTTTGATTTGCGCAAATTAGGAAACCTATTCTTATGCAAATGTAACCAAACAAGATCTCCAGGTGCAAACACAACATGTTTTCTACCCTTATCTCCAGCAAGTTTATTTAGCATTCATATGCTCAACGTTTTCCTTAGTTAAATCATGCATTTTTAAAATCAATTCAACACGTTCTTTAGCATCAAAATTAACCTTCTCCGAAGATGGAAGATGCAACAAATCAATAGGTGCACGAGGTAGGAAACCATACACAATTTCAAAAGGGCACATCTTGGTAGTAGAATGCAATGAACAACTATAAGCAAATTCAATATGAGGCAAGCATTCTTCCCACATTTTCTTATTATTCTTCAAAACAACCCTAAGCATAGTAGACAATGTTCTATTGACTACTTCAGTTTGTCCATCAGTTTGGGGGTGACAAGTAGTACTAAAAAGCATTTTAGTCCCCAACTTAGCCCATAAACATCTCCAAAAGTGGCTAAGAAATTTAGTATCACGATCTTAAACAATAGTATTTGGCAAGCGAATAATTTCACGAAAGAACAAATCAGCAACATTAACAGCATCATCGCTTTTATGACATGGTATAAAGTGTGCCATTTTCGAGAATCTATCCACGACAACAAATATGCTATCCCTCCCCTTATTTGTTCGAGGTAAACCTAAAACAAAGTCCATATATATATCCTCCCAAGGAACACTAGGTACAGGCAAAGGCATATATAAACCATGAGGATTGAGTTGTGACTTAGCTTTTTGACATGTAGTGCATCGAATAACAAAACGCTCAACATCCCGTCTCATATTTGTCCAAAAGAAATGTGTAGCAAGTATATCCTCCGTCTTCTTGACGCCAAAGTGTCCCATTAATCCTCCTCCATGCGCCTCCTACAATAACAAAAGACGAACGGAGCTAGCTGGAATACATAGCTTGTTAGCACGAAACACAAATCCACCGTTCAGAACAAACTTGTTCCAAGTTCTCCCTTCCTTACAATTCTGCATTACATCTTTAAAATCAGAATCATGCACATATTGATGTTTGATAGTCTCCAAACCAAATATTTTGAAGTCAAGTTGTGAAAGCATAGTATAGCGACGAGACAATGCATCAGCAATAACATTTTCTTTACCCTTCTTGTGTTTAATGACATAAGGGGAAGTCTCAATGAATTCAACCCATTTAGCATGTCTATGATTCAGTTTAGCTTGACTTTTAATATGTTTCAAAGATTCATGATCAGAATTTATAACAAATTCTTTGGGCCATAAATAATGTTGCCATGTTTCTAAAGTCCGAACAAGAGCATATAATTCTTTATCATAAGTAGAATAATTCAGACTAGGCCCACTCAATTTTTCAGAAAATTATGCAACAGGTTTGCCATCTTGTAATAACACACCTCATAATCCAATTCCACTAGCATCACATTCAAGCTCAAAAGTCTTATTAAAATCAGGAAGTTTCAGTAAAGGAGCATGTGTCAACTTATCTTTCAATACCGTGAAGGCTTCTTCCTGTGCGGTACCCCAAACAAAAGGCACATCCTTCTTTGTAAGCTCGTTGAGAGGTGCAGCAATGGTGCTGAAATATCTCACAAAACGCCTATAGAAACCAGCGAGGCCAAGGAAACTCCTCACTTGTGTGACCGTTTTGGGCTGCGGCCAACTCTCAATAGATTCAATCTTGGCTTTATCAACTTCAATTCCCCGTGGAGTAACAACATAGCCAAGAAAAGATACTCGGTCAGTGCAGAAGGTGCACTTCCCAAGGTTACCAAACAAACATGCATCACAGAGAGAAATAAAAATATCATGTAAATGTTCCAAATGTTCCTCCAAAGATCTGCTATAAATCAGTATATCATCAAAATAGACTACCACAAATCGTCCAATGAAAGCACGTAAAACTTCGTCCATTAATCTCATGAAAGTACTAGGTGCATGTAACGCCCCGGATGTAACTTGCCATATTTGTATTCCAACTCTTGCCATTTTCGGCTCTAAGTTATGATATTCCCTCATGGTTGGGTTTTTTCTTCGTTTTGCATTTTGTCCATGTCATGCATCACATATCATGTCATCATGTGCATCGCATTTGCATACGTGGTCATCTCATGCATCCGAGCATTTTCCCCGTTGTCTGTCTTGCGATCCGACACTCCTATGTCCTCCGGCGTCCATTTTTGCCTCTTTTCATGTGCGGGTGTTAAACATTCTTGGATTGGACCGAGACTTACCAAGCGGCCTTGGTACACCACCGGTAGACCTCCTGTCAAGTTTCGTGCCATTTGGAGTTCGTTTGATACTCCAACGGTTAACCGGGGAACCGTAAAGGCCTCGTGTGTGTTGCAGCCCAAAACCCCTCCAAAGTGGCCCAAAACCCATCTAAACCCCCTCCATCCTCTCGGTCGTTCGATCACGATCGCGTGGCAGAAAACCACACCTCATTTGGACTCTCCTAGCTCCCTCTACCTATAAATATGTGCATCTCCCCGAATTTCGTGGATGAACCCTAACCTCTTTCCACCTCGCGCCGCCGGACAAAACCGCCACCAACGGACGTGTCCAACTTCCCCGCGCCGCCGGCACATGTCGCCTCCTGATTCACCGCCGCCCCGCGCCCACTTGCCCGTGCCGCCCGTCCGAACCCGTGGTTGCCCGCCTCCTCGCGCCGCCCGGGTCCTCGCCGCGCCGCCGTCCTCCGCCATGAGACCTCGTCGCGCTGCCCGCGCCAACCTCGCTCCGGTCGCCGCCGTCAGCTACCGGCCGCCGTCCTCCGCCCCGTGTCTTGCCGCCGTCCGCCGACCACCGCTCCGGCGAACCTCGCCCGCGCCGCAGCTCGCCGTCTCTGGCGCGTCCCGTCCCTCTCCGGCGAGCCTCGGCAACCGTCTTCAACTCCGGCCACCGCGAGATTCCTCGTCGACAAACCTCGAAGTCCGTGCCCGAAAACCTAGATCCAGATCTGATTCAGAGGTCTATTTTCGTCTAAGTCTTTTCCCTGTTCATATTTTCTAGACATGTTCATTGCATCATATCTCTGCATCCATAGCTCCATTTTGGGCGTGTGAAATATCAAAATGTTCGTTAGGGTGTCCTATTCATTTTGTTCCATTGCACCATGCTTGTTTGAGTCCATCTTGATGCCTAAAATGCTGTTGCAAAAGTGCTATAAAATGTTAGTTCCTGATTCTTATCAGATTATGAGCATTTGTCATTTTTGCCATGATTATTGTGTGCCTCCTATGAACTTGAGCCCTACATGTGTTTTGGGCTATGCCATGCCATCTTTACAGGGGTGTTTGCCATGTATTTTTGTGATCAATGTGGTGACTAGCACAAGAATGCAAAGTAGCTCTCGTAATGTTGCTGATTTCAGGGACTTAGAATTTCACTAAGTCATTTCCCTGTTGTTATTTCAATGCCATGTATTCATGTTGCTACAGAGAGATCCATGCCTCTTTTGAGCATGTTCAGTAAGGATGATTTTGACATATGGTTATGCTCTATCCATCCATGTCTTTGTTTGCAATTATGGAGTACCCTAGCATGACTCAATCTTGCTCTACTTTTGCTATAAAATGTTGCTGGCAGATTGGTTACGCGTTAATCAATTTTGCCAAGGTTGTTGTAGTTGATCCATGCATGCTATGAGATGGTTCTTGCCATGGTTAGCTTCTTCAACATGTCTTCACTGGATGTATGCTTAGTTTGTCATGCAATGCCTTGTGGTGAGTGCATCGAGCTCGCGAACATGCCTACGTAACTCTGTTTATGCCATGTCCAGTTTTCTGCTAAGTCTGAATCTGTTAACGAAACTTGCTATGTTTACATGGGTGCCATCATATTTTATGTGCCCTTTTGGCTTATGGTAGTAAGGGACTTTTGTTATATGCTTTGAGTAGTTTCATTCCATGCCTTGTGTTGCTATGTTCTCATCCTGTAGCATCCGACGTCTGGCTCATCCGGTGTGCCCTGAGAACGAGATACGTGTGACTCCTATCAGGATTTGTCGGCACCTCAGGCGGCTTTGCTGGTCTTGTTTTACCATTGTCGAAATGTCTTGTAACCTGGATTCCGAGTCTGATCGGGTCGTCCTGGGAGAAGGAATATCCTTCGTTGACCGTGAGACCTTGTGATGGGCTAAGTTGGGACACCCCTGCAGGGTTTTGAACTTTCGAAAGCCGTGCCCGCGGTTATGGGCAGATGGGAATTTGTTAATATCCGGTTGTAGAAAACCTGACACTTAACTTAATTAAAATGAATCAACATCGTGTGTAGCCGTGATGGTCTCTTTTCGGCAGAGTCCGGGAAGAGAACACGGTCTTGTGTTATGCTTGAACGTAAGTAGTTCTAGGATCACTTCTTGATCATAGATTGTCGACCGTGCCTTGCTCCTCTTCCCGCTCTCATTTGCATATGTTAGCCACCAAATATGCTAGTGCTTGCTGCAGCTCCACCTCACTACCTTTTCCTACCCATGAGCTTAAATAGTCTTGATCGCGAGGGTGTGAGATTGCCGAGTCCCCGTGACTCATAGATTACTTCCAAAACTAGATGCAGGTGCCGATGATGCCATTCCAGGGGATGCAACCGAGCTCAAGTGGGAGTTCGACGAGGATTCAGGACGTTACTATGTTTCCTTTCCAGACGATTAGTAGTGGAGCCCAGTTGGGGCGATCGGGGATCTTATGCATTTGGGGTTGTCTTTATTTTGGTTCCGTAGTCAGACCTTGATTGTTTCTGGATGATGTAATGCTATATTTATGTATTGTGTGAAGTGACGATTGTAAGCCAACTCTTTATCTCTTTCTTATTCAGTACATGGGATGTGTAAAGATTACCCTTCTTATGACATGCCTACAATGCGGTTATACCTCTAAGTCGTTCTCCGACACGTGGGAGATATAGCCGCATCGTGGGTGTTACAAGTTGGTAATCAGAGCCTTTCCCGACTTAGGAGCCCCCTACTTGATTGAATTGTTGGTGTTGTTGAGTCTAGAAAAATGTTTTGAGTCTTTTAGGATTATATATATATATATATCGGAGAGTAGGATTCTTTTTACTCCTCGGTCCCTTCGTCGCTCTGGTGAGGCTTCGTGACGTAGAGTTTTAACTCTTCTCTTCTCAAATTTCACTAATTTTTTTAGGATCATGCGGGTATCTTTGAATGGTTTCGATGGTTTTGTGACGAGAACATTGTTCTTGGTGCCTCCTGACATTTAGGGGTTGCGGCAGTGTCCCGGGGAGTTGAGCTTCGAGGTGTTGTCGTCATAATTTTATCGTTGCAGTTTTGGAATACCTGAGTTTCGCCGACATCAAAAATCTCTTTTATGCAGTTGTTGGTGAGATAACTTCGACGCCACCCAGTACTGGGACGGGAGTTCGGGAGTATTTCCATAACTCGTATAACGGATGCTTTTCAAAGGTTGAGGTAAATGATTTCCGAAGGTTTCTTGGTTATGTGTTGAAGGATGGATACAACTGGATGTAGGATTTGCTAGTTTTGAGTGAGATATTATGCTTCCCCTGTATCCCCAACACCTGATTGCATAACCGAAAAATTTCGGGAGTTTTCATAGGTGGGAATTCATGTAGCTCTAGTATTTCTTCCGCAGATATTTGGTTTGTGATTGGGTAATCCTTACCAAGTATTTGTTCATGTCCGTACCTTATTGTTTTATTCATCTACCTCTATCTAAGTGGCTTCTCAATTTATAGAAGTGTGATCATTTAATTTGGAATTCATTCGTTCATTCTTGTTCAAATGTTAAGGCTATATGTTGCAATTTCGATCCATTTGATTCAGTTTGAATATATGTCTTTCAAGATGCTAACGGATATCACCCTCTTCAGGATGGCTCCTCCAATGCGTCAGAATCCGAAACCACCGCCACCACCTCCACCTCCGGAGGCATGGTAAGCTGTGATGGCCGCCACCAACGCCAACACGCAGATGCTTTTGCAAATCTTGCAAGAGCGCAACCAAGGAAATCAAGGCCATGGCAACAATCAAGTTTAGTTTGCTACCCTCAACCAGTTCCTCACAAACCAGCCGAAGTCTTTCAGTAACTGTGTCGAGGCCACAGACGCTGACGATTGGCTCGTGGATATCTGCAAACATTTTGAGTGTAGCAACGTCAGGCCTGAGGACTTTGTCAAGTTTGCTTCGTTCCAACTCAAAGACCAAGCTGCTGAGTGGTATCAACAATACAAAGATTCCTGAGGTGGTCATGTGATTACCTGGGATGATTTCCGCCAAGACTTCAAAGCTCACCACATTCCTCAGAGTGTTGTTGAGAGTAAGCATGAGGAGTTCCGTAATCTGAAGCAAGGCAGTTTGTCTGTTTACCAATACAACATCCTATTCTAGAGGCTCGCTCGCTTCGCCAAGCAAGACGTCCCTGACGAGAAGATCATGATTTATCAATTCAGAGGTGGCCTCAAAGAAGATCTGCAACTAGCTCTTGTGCTTTTTGAGCCGAAAAAGTATGATGAGTTCTACAACATGGCACTAAAGCAAGAAGCCGCCCAGCTCAAGTGCGATGCTTCGAAGAAGAGATTCAGGGATGCAACTCCTTCTTCTTCTTCAACTCAAGTGGCAGCTAAGCAACAAAAGTACTGGTTGCCTCCTCCTCCTCCGTTCCGTCAACCTTATCAGCAGAAGAGTAAAGGTGGCAATGGATCTTCCCACCCACCCAACCCAGGCTTTCAGAACAAAGCTTCGTCTCATGCTCCAAGGTCAAATGCTCCGTATCACCGTCTGCTCTCAGAGGTTACGTGCAACAAGTGTCAGCAGAAGGGTCACTATGCAAACAAATGCTTCAACCAGATGCGTCTTCCGCCTCCTCCTCCTGTGAGATCTGCCAGCAATGCGGTGGTCAAGCATAATCCCAAGTCTGCAAAGGTCAACTTGATGAACGCAGCTCAGGCAGAGGACTCTTCAGAAGTGATCATGGGTAATCTTCCTGTTAATGATATTCCCGCAAAAGTCCTTTTTGATACTGGTGCATCGCATTGTTTCATTTCAAGACCATTCACATCTAAGCATGAGTTGCCTTTCCATGATCTGCCTAGGCAGTTATCAGTTGTCTCTCCAGGTAAATTCATGAACGCAAGCTCTATGGTTCCGGATGTTTCTATCAAGATGGGCGACTATAAGTTTCTGTCCTCTCCAATTGTTCTTGGTAACTCGGATATTGATCTAATTCTTGGCATGGACTGGCTTTCTAAGCACAAGGCTCAGCTTGATTGTGCTGCCAGGCAGATTCAATTGACACACTCGTCTGAGGATGTGATCATCTTTGCCGCTCATGATGATACAATTCGACTATTTTCTCTCAATGAGAAGGGCGAGCTGAATGCCATCTCTCAGATTCCAGTCGTTTGTGAATATCAAGATGTCTTTCCAGAAGAGCTTCCAGGAATGCCTCCTCACCGGCCAGTTGAATTCATCATCGATCTTGAGCCTGGCACGGAACCTGTTTGCAAACATCCTTACAAGCTTGGACCAGAAGAGTTGAAGGAGCTGAAGAAACAACTCGATATACAAGAGCGTATGGGTCTGATCCGACCGAGTTCTTCTCCTTGGGGCTGTGGTGTTCTTTTTGTCAAGAAGAAGGATGGCACGGACCGACTCTGCGTTGACTACCGTCCATTGAACAAGAAGACCATAAAGAACAAGTACCCACTTCCCAACATCAACGAGCTTTTCGAACAACTCAAAGGTGCTCAAGTATTCTCCAAGCTTGACCTCCGTATGGGCTATCATCAGATTCGCATTCGTGAACAAGATATCCCCAAGACAGCATTCAGAACAAGCTATGGTTCCTATGAATACACTGTCATGTCTTTCGGCCTTGTCAATGCTCCACCAATGTTCTCTCTCATGATGAAATTCATCTTCAACCCCTACACAAATGACTTCGTCTTGGTCTATCTCGATGACATTTCGGTCTTTTCCAAGAACAAAGAGGATCATGCCAAGCATTTGAGATTGGTGCTGGACAAACTCAGAGAACATCAATTCTATGCGAAGTTTTCAAAGTGCGAGTTTTGGCTCGATGAGGTTCTATACCTTGGGCATATTATCTCCGCCAAGGGCATAACTGTTAATCCTAAGAAGGTGTCTGCAATTGTGAATTGGGAACCGCCTCAGAATGTGAAGCAACTCCGCAGCTTCCTTGGGCTCGCAAGCTATTGTCGAAGATTCGTTGAGAATTTCTCTAATATTGCAAAGCCTCTTTCCAACCTCCTCCATAAGCATGTGAAGTATGTCTGGACGCCTGAATGTGGCATCGCTTTCAACACCCTGAAAGAGAGGTTAGTCACAGCTCCAGGTCTGACTCCTCCTGATGAATCCAAACCATTTGAGGTTTTCTGTGATGCTTCCCTGCAAGGTCTCGGTGTTGTGTTAATGCAAGAGAAGAAAGTTGTGGCTTATACCTCTTACCAGTTGAAGCCCAACAAAAAGAACTACCCCACTCATGACCTTGAGTTGGCGGCAGTTGTCCATGCTCTTCTAACATGGAGACATCTCTTGTTGGGAAGGAAAGTGGACATCTTCACTGATCATAAGAGTCTCAAGTACATCTTCACTCAGCCCAACCTCAACCTCAGGCAGACTCGTTGGGTCGAAATGATTCAAGAGTATAATCCGAGTATTGAATATACTCCAGGCAAGGCCAATGTCATTGCTGACGCTTTGAGCAGGAAGGCTTACTGCAACAGTTTGATTCTCAAGCCCTTCCAACCGGATCTTTGTGAAGCTTTCCGCAAACTTAATCTCCAAGTTGTTCCTCAAGGATTTCTTGCCAACCTCCAAGTCTCTCCTACTTTGGAAGATCAAATTCGTGAGGCACAACTTCTTGATGCCATGGTGAAGAAGGTGAAGATTGGGATTGCCAAGAGTCAACCCAAGTACAAGTGCTATCGCCTTGATGACAAAAGCACTCTATTCTTCGAGGATCGAATTGTTGTTCCTAAGGGTGAACTTCGTAAAGTCATTATGAACGAGGCTCACAATTCAATCCTATCTATTCATCCTGGAAGTACAAAGATGTACCATGACCTCAAGCAGTCGTATTGGTGGACTCGAATGAAGCGCGAGATTGCTCAGTTCATGAATGAATGTGATGTCTACAGAAGAGTGAAAGCAGAACACCAACGGCCAGCTGGTCTCCTCCAACCTCTTGCCATTCAAAAATGGAAGTTTGATCATATTGAGATGGACTTCGTGACTGGATTTCCCAAGTCCAAGCGTGGCAATGATGCTATCTTCATCGTCATCGATAAGCTCACTAAAGTGGCTCATTTTCTTCCTATCAAAGAATCTATCACATTAGCTCAGTTGGCAGAGCTATATACCTCCAGGATTGTCTCTCTGCACGGCATTCCGCAGTTGATATCTTCAGATCGTGGAAGCATCTTTACTTCTAAGTTCTGGGACTCCTTTCAGAAGGCCATGGGCACCAACATTCGCTTCAGCACAGCCTTTCAACCTCAAACTAGTGGACAAGTCGAGCGAGTAAATCAAATTCTTGAAGATATGCCCAGGACTTGTGTCATTTCTTTCGGTATGAAGTGGGAATATTGTCTTCCATATGCCGAGTTCTCCTACAAAAACAACTTCCAAGCGAGTTCGGGCAAGGCCCCATTCGAGATTCTCTATGGCAGAAAGTGCCGTACTCCTCTTAATTGGTCAGAGACGGGTGAACGCCAACTTCTTGGCAATGACTTGATCACAGAGGCTGAAGAAATGTGCAAATTCATTCGTGAAAATCTCAAAGCCACGCAATCACGCCAGAAGAGTTACTATGATAGCAAGCATCATGACTTGGCTTTCGAGATCGGAGACCATGTCTACCTCCGCGTCTCTCCAATGAAAGGTACTCGTCGCTTCGGTATCAAAGGGAAGCTTGCCCCTAGATACGTGAGTCCTTTCAAGATCATTGGCAAAAGAGGCGATCTAGCCTATCAACTTGAGCTTCCATCCAACTTTGCAAATGTGCACGACGTGTTTCACGTGTCTCAGCTTCGCAAGTGTTTCAAGACTCCTGACTGCACCATCAACTTTGAAGAGATTGATCTCCAAGAAGACTTGTCTTATCATGAGCATCCTGTTGCGATTCTTGAAGAAACTGAGCGCAAGACTGGCAACAACTCTATCAAATTCCTGAAAGTGAAGTGGTCACATCATTCCGACTGAGAAGCCACTTGGGAACGCGAGGACCACCTCCGTTCCGAATATCCGGAGTTTTTCCAGTCCTAGATCTCGGGACGAGATCCTTTCGTAGTGGTGGAGTGTTGTAACGCCCCGGATGTAACTTGCCATATTTGTATTCCAACTCTTGCCATTTTCGGCTCTAAGTTATGATATTCCCTCGTGGTTTGGTTTTGCCTTCGTTTTGCATTTTTTCCATGTCATGCATCTCATATCATGTCATCATGTGCATCACATTTGCATACATGGTCGTCTCATGCATCCGAGCATTTTCCCCGTTGTCCATCTTGTGATCCGACACTCCTATGTCCTCCGGCGTCCCTTTTTGCCTCTTTTCGTGTTCGTGTGTTAAACGTTCTCGGATTGGACCGAGACTTGCCAAGCAGCCCTGGTACACCACCGGTAGACCGCCTGTCAAGTTTCGTGCCATTTGGAGTTCGTTTGATACTCCAACGGTTAACCGGGGAACCGTAAAGGCCTCGTATGTGTTGCAGCCCAACACCCCTCCAAAGTGGCCCAAAACCCATCCAAACCCCCTCCATCCTCTCGGCCGTTCGATCACGATCGCGTGGCCGAAAACCACACCTCATTTGGACTCTCCTAGCTCCCTCTACCTATAAATATGTGCATCTCCCCGAATTTCGCGGATGAACCCTAACCTCTTTCCACCTCGCGCCGCCGGACAAAACCGCCACAGATGGACGTGTCCAACTTCCCCGCGCCGCCACCACATGTCGCCTCCTGATTCGCCGCCGCCCCGCACCCACTTCCCCGCGCCGCCCGACCGAGCCCGCGGTTGCCCGCCTCCTCGCGCCGCCCGGGTCCTCGCCGCGCCGCCGCCCTCCGCCACAAGACCTCGTCGCGCCGCCCGCGCCAACCTCGCTCTGGTCGCCGCCGTCCGCCGCCCCGTGTCTTGTCGCCGTCCGCCGACCACCGCTCGGGCGAACCTCGCCCGCGCCGCAGCTCGCCGTCTCCGGCGCGTCCCCTCCCTCTCCGGCGAGCCTCCGGCAACCGTCTTCAACTCCAGCCACCGCGAGATTCCTCGTCGATGAACCTCGATGTCCATGCCCGAAAACCTAGATCCAGATCTGATTCGGAGGTCTATTTTCGGCTAAGTCTTTTCCTGTTCATATTTTCTAGACATGTTCATTACATCATATCTCTGCATCCGTAGCTCCGTTTTGGGCGTGTGAAATATCAAAATGTTCGTTAGGATGTCCTATTCATTTTGTTCCATTGCACCATGCTTGTTTGAGTCCATCTTGATGCCTAAAATGCTGTTGCAAGAGTGCTATAAAATGTTAGTTCCTGATTCTTATCAGATTATGAGCATTTGTCATTTTTGCCATGATTATTGTGTGCCTCCTATGAACTTGAGCCCTACATGTGTTTTGGGCTATGCCATGCCATCTTTACAGGGGTGTTTGCCATGTATTTTTGTGATCAATGTGGTGACTAGCACAAGAATGCAAAGTAGCTCTCGTAATGTTGCTGATTTCAGGGACTTAGAATTTCACTAAGTCATTTCCCTGTTGTTATTTCAATGCCATGTATTCATGTTGCTACAGAGAGATCCATGCCTCTTTTGAGCATGTTCAGTAAGGATGATTTTGACATATGGTTATGCTCTATCCATCCATGTCTTTGTTTGCAATTATGGAGTACCCTAGCATGACACAATCTTGCTCTACTTTTGCTATAAAATGTTCCTGGCAGATTGGTTACGTGTTAATCAATTTTGCCAAGGTTGTTGTAGTTGATCCATGCATGTTATGAGATGGTTCTTGCCATGGTTAGCTTTTTGAACATGTCTTCTTACTGGATGTATGCTTAGTTTGTCATACAATGCCTTGTGGTGAGTACATCGAGCTCGCGGACATGCCTACGTAACTCTGTTTATGCCATGTCCAGTTTTCTGCTAAGTCTGAATCTGTTAACGAAACTTGCTATGTTTACATGGGTGGCATCATATTTTCTGTGCCCTTTTGGCTTATGGTCAGTAAGGGAATTTTGTTATATGCTTTGAGTAGTTTCATTCCATGCCTTGTGTTGCTATGTTCTCATCCTGTAGCATGTTGTTATCTTGCTCTAAACATTGCTTCCTGATGTTAATTCCTAGCATGTTATTTTCACCAAGTCCGTGATGCTGTTATCTTTTGCACTTTTGCCATGCTTGTTTGAGCCTGCTATTTTGTGATTTAGCCATAGCTCAGTGTTCATCTTTTGTCAAGCATCTTGAGTGGATCACTTCCATGTGCTTTGTTGCTATGTTAGAGTGCAGTAGCTTAGCTTCTTGTTGCATTTTAGATGGCATCGTGCTGTTAATCGTAGAATCGTGCCATTATTGTTTTGCTTGTCATTTGCAAACCGTGCATCCGTTTCCGGTGATCTTTATATCGATTTCGACCGAAATAAACTTATCTTTCCAGTGGCACTCTTGGTTTGCCAAGTTGAGGACTGGTTCAATCTTTTCCTTCCGGAGCACGCATATGCATTGCATATCACATCCCGCATGTCATGCCATGTTTTGCATCATGTTGCTTGCGCATTGCACCGTGGTTGATTGTGTTTCCCTTGCTTGTGTTCTTGCCTTGGGTAGAGCCGGGATACGAGTTCGTGATCAAGGAACCCGTTGAGTACGGTTACGAGGATCAAGCTTACGTCAACTCGGAGAACTTTGCAGGCAAGATGACCATACCCTCGAAATCACTTCTATCTTTGCTTGCTAGTTGCTCGATATATTGCTATGCCTATGCCGCGATACCTACCACTTGCTTTATCATGCCTCCCATATTGCCATGTCAAACCTCTAACCTACCTTGTCCTAGCAAACCGTTGTTTGGCTATGTTACCGCTTTGCTCAGCCCCTCTTATAGCGTTGCTAGTTGCAGGTGGAGATGAAGTTTGTTCCTTGTTTGGAACATGATTATTATTGGGATATCATTATTATATCTTGTTTACTTTAATGCACCTATATACTTGGTAAAGGGTGGAAGGCTCGACCTTATGCCTAGTGTTTTGTTCCACTCTTGCCGCCCTAATTTTTGTCATACCGGTGTTATGTTCCTTGATTTTGCGTTCCTTACGCGGTTGGGTTATAACGGGAACCCCTTGACAGTTCGCCTTGAATAAAACTCCTCCAGCAAGGCCCAACCTTGGTTTTACCATTTGCCACCTAGCCTTTTTCCCTTGGGTTTCGCGGACTCAAGGGTCATCTTTATTTCAAACCCCCGGGCTAGTGCTTCTCTAAGTGTTGGTCCAACCTGAGCGATGTCCGGCGCCCCCTGGGCAACCAGGGTCTATGCCAACCCGACGTTTGGCTCATTCGGTGTGCCCTGAGAACGAGATACGTGTGACTCCTATCGGGATTTGTCGGCACCTCAGGCGGCTTTGCTGGTCTTGTTTTACCATTGTCGAAATGTCTTGTAACTGGGATTCCGAGTCTGATCGGGTCGTCCTGGGAGAAGGAATATCCTTCGTTGACCGTGAGAGCTTGTGATGGGCTAAGTTGGGACACCCCTGCAGGGTTTTGAACTTTCGAAAGCCGTGCCCGCGGTTATGGGCAGATGGGAATTTGTTAATATCCGGTTGTAGAAAACCTGACACTTAACTTAATTAAAATGAATCAACAGCGTGTGTAGCCGTGATGGTCTCTTTTCGGTGGAGTCCGGGAAGAGAACACGGTCTTATGTTATGCTTGAACGTAAGTAGTTCTAGGATCACTTCTTGATCATAGATTATCGACCATGCCTTGCTCCTCTTCTTGCTCTCATTTGCGTATGTTAGACACCATATATGCTAGTGCTTGCTGCAGCTCCACCTCACTACCTTTTCCTACCCATGAGCTTAAATAGTCTTGATTGCGAGGGTGTGAGATTGCTGAGTCCCCGTGACTCACAGATTACTTCCAAAACCAGATGTAGGTGCCGATGATGCCATTCCAGGGGATGCGACCGAGTTCAAGTGGGAGTTCGACGAGGATTCAGGATGTTACTATGTTTCCTTTCCAGACGATTAGTAGTGGAGCCCAGTTGGGGCGATCGGGGATCTTATGCATTTGGGGTTGTCTTTATTTTGGTTCCGTAGTCAGACCTTGATTGTTTATGCATGATGTAATGCTATATTTATGTATTGTGTGAAGTGGCGATTGTAAGCCAACTCTTTATCTCTTTCTTATTCAGTACATGGGATGTGTAAAGATTACCCTTCTTGCGACATGCCTACAATGCGGTTATGCCTCTAAGTCGTGCTCCGACACGTTGGAGATATAGCCGCATCGTGGGTGTTACAGTGCATTAGTTAACCCAAAAGGCATGACTAACCACTCATATAATCCAAACTTAGTTTTAAATGCGGTTTTCCATTCGTCTCCCAATTTCATACGAATTTGATGGTATCCACTATGCAAATCAACTTTGGAGAATATTGTAGAGCCACTCAATTCATCAAGCATGTCGCCTAGCCTAGGAATAGGATGACCATAACGAATAGTAATATTATTAATGCCTCTACAATCAACACACATACGCGAAGTACCATCCTTTTTCGGCACTAAAATGATAGGAACAACACAAGGACTAAGGGATTCGTGTATATAACCTTTGTCGAGCAGCTCCTGTACTTGACGCATAATCTCCTTCGTCTCCTCTGGATTGGTACGGTATGGTGCACGGTTGGGTAATGATGCATCGGGAATTAAGTCAATTTGATGCTCAATCCCTCGAATAGGTGGTAATCCCAGTGGCACGTCTTGTGGGAAGATATCAGCGAACTCCTGCAAAATGTTAGTGACAACAGGGGGCAAAGAGGAAGACACGTCCTCAAATGAAAATAATGCCTCTTTGCACACAAAAGCATAGCAAACAAATTTGCGGAAATCTAGCTCATCAATATCAGATTTTGTGGCAAGTAAACATGCACTTTTCAATTTAATTTCAGAAGCAACACTAGATGGTGTGGTATTAGGTTTCATTTGTTGCTCAAATTCTTTTGCCACAATCTGATTTTCACTCTTATTTTTCTCCTGTTTTGCTTTATTAGCTCTATTAATATCATCTTTCAAAATGGATTCAGGAGTCATAGGAAGCAAAGTAATATGGCTATCCTTATGAACAAGAGTATACTGATTATTTCTACCATGGTGTACAATTTTTTTTATCAAATTGCCATGGTCTACCAAGTAATAAGGAACATGCTTGCATGGGTACCACATCATAGTCAACATAATCAGCATATGTAGAGATACTAAAATGCACACAAATAGTACATGTTACCTTAACCTTGCCACTGTTGTTGAACCATTGGATGTAGTAAGGATGTGGATGTGGTGAGAGATAGCTTCTCCACCATCTCCATGCTAGCCAAGTTGTTGCAGCTCCCTCCATCTATGATGACGCGAACAGAACGTTCCTTCACAACTCCCTATGTATGGAACAAATTATGCCTCTGATTTTGCTCAGCTTGTGTAACTTGCACGCTCAAAACACGTTGAGCAACTAAACATTCATACCTGTCAGCATCTTCAACAACCATGTATTGCGTCTCATGATCAGAATCATCTCCACTGTGTTCTTCATGTGTAATAAGAGCCAAAGTATCCTCATCATAGTCACTAGCGGACTCATACCCACCATCCTCAGTAGCAATCATCACACGCTGAGATTTGCATTCTCTCCTAAACTGTCCTCTTCCCTTACAACAACGACAATAATATCACTTGTGTGCCCTATTGATGCCATGGAAGAAGAAGAACTCTGCGCAGGCCCGATAGGTGTGCTCTTGGCATATAGTGGTGGTTGTGCCTGCTTTCTTGTATCACGGCTGGAGGTGGCACCTGATGGAGGTGCTGGTGTAGTGGAAGTAGAGGATGCACGTGGTGTCCATGATGAAGATCGACCTGCAAAAAAGTTAGTTCGCGCCAATGCCTGTCGATCTCGCACTTCACGTTCAGCTTTACAAGCAAGATGGAATAAACGAGTGATATTAGTATACTCCTTATACTCTAGAATGGTATGAATCTATCTATTTAATCCACCCATAAAACGTGCAAGCATAGCTTCATTCTCCTCAACAATACCACATCTAATCATGCCAGTTTGTAATTCCTGATAATATTATTCTACAGAATTTTTTCCTTGTCTTAAGCGCTGCAATTTTTGAAGTAGTTCACGTTGATAATATGGTGGAACCCAACGAGTACGCATAGCAGTTTTCAAAGCAGCCCAAGTAGCTGGAATAGGATATAATCTACAATGTTTAGACCACCAAACACATGCAAAGCTAGTGAAAGCACAAACAGCAGCAGGAACACGTCTCTCCTCTAGATATTATAAACATGTAAATCGTTGTTCAGTTTCTAACTCCCAAGTAAGATATATATCAGGAACATATCTACCCTCAAATGGTGGAATATTCAATTTTAGTTTAGGAAGATGGTCATGTACCTCAGGTGGTGGTGCAGCCCTACCTTGCGATGATATGCATGAGGATGACCTGGTGGTGGTGGTGCTGGTGGTTGCACGTAGTTCTGATTTTGGTCAACCTCATCCTCGTAATGGTCCTCCACCTCTGCAGTAGCAGCAGGAGCTACAGAAGCATCAACAGCGGCACCAGAATTTTGCCCAGGGTCAATGGGAACGCGATGTGCTCGTCCCACTTGATTTGGAAGGCGACGTTGTTGTTGTTGTAGAGGTGCGACAGCTACAACGGCGGTGGTTGTGGAAGACGCGCAAGCAATTCATTAAACCTGTTATCGAGCTTTGTTTCGAACGCCTTCTCAATGTCATCTATCTTCTCCATGGCCTCTTCAAATCTGTTTAGCACATCTTCCACCTGTCCACTCATCATTTGCTGAAAATTATCATGTAACTCTTTGTTCGTCATGTTCTCCCAGTCAATCTCGTCGGGTTGTGATCCTGCCATGGTTAGCAGCAATAGAAACACACAAGAATATGATCCTACAGACTACTAGAAAATGGCGGTGGTGGAGTGTCACAAATCCGTCAAGCAAATCTCAAATTCTTACCAGTTCTTACCCAGCAGCAGGCGGTGATCGGCAACCGTCGTAGTCAAAACTCTCAAAGCTTGGATAGAGCGATTACCAGGGAGAGTCAAACGCACGGTGTAGATGTATGTGGAGCTGGGAAGGCTTATAATATAGTAGCAAAAGGGTCAGCAATAATCAATTCAGAGATGCAAAGTTGAATAAACGCTCAACGACGGTACTGTGCTGGTCCTAGGCTAGACCGTGCTAGAGATGCGAGCCTAGAACACTAACAAAATCACGGCGCTGCACGTAAACATGGGAGGCGCACGCTCTGATTTTTTTTACCTTTTCCCCCTTTTTTCTCTTTTGTTTGCTCCGCAACAAAATTTTTTTCGAAAAAGTCTACAAATGGTCTAAAAACTGCCTAGCCAGAATTTTCCAGACTTAGTTTTTTTTCGAGTTTGGAACTATTTTTCTACTGCGGGTAGCACAGAATCTCAGGAGTCCTACTCTATCAAGACTCGGAGTATGGCGTGATCTGGAACTCGAAAGCAATGCAACAAATACTGGACTTGGACTAGGACTATTGGCGGAGATGAATCTGGTGGAACTCGGACTGGTGGCGGCGATGAATCTGGTGGAACTCGGACCGGTAGCGGATATATGTTGCAGGTGGACTCGGATTGGCGTGATGGTGGCGGATATCTGGTGGCGTATATGGACTCGGATTGGTGGTAGATATGTGGTGGTGGTATATGGCAGCGACGATGAAGTTGGTGTGGTGGTGGTATATGGCAGCAGCGATGATGATGATGGTGGTGATATATGGCAGCGGTGACATGACAACCTGTGAACAAAGCTCGAAACTCTAAAGGACTAGACGCTAAGACCAGCAACTTGACACGATGATGCAACCGCAAATTCAACAAAGCAAATACAGAAAAGATTATGCAAAGGCTCAGATTGGTTTGGATAGGATGAACTAACCCTAATTTTTTTTGGCTTTTTCGTGGACTATAGGTATGAAGAACAGACTCGATCTAAACTACGAAAAACTGTAAAATCTCACCGGGCAACCTGGAAATCTGATACCACTTGATAGAGGCAAAGGTGTCTCGTCTTTTGATGAGATGGTGGCTATCATTTTGGAGGAACTCGACTTTGATGATCCGACTACGAACATGCGAGGACGTCGCGCCTTAGCAATCGCTAAACCAACTCCGAGAGGTTATTGACCACGTCGGAGCACGATCAACCTGACCACAAAGGTCTGTTTCCTGCAGGCAAACGAAGAACAAGCAAGAAACTGAGATTGCAATCTGGATATTGAGAATATAAGACAAAAGCTTTATTGATCAAGGTGGGGTTCTGTGACGCCTTGGTCTGGTCGTTGTACACAAACAAAGTACGCGAAGTTGCAGCTATATGAAAGTCTTCAAAACTTGGGAGTTCTGAAGACAAACAGTGAAGATTATGCCTATTACTATGCAGCGGAAGTTAGATTACACTAGGCCAGCCATGGTCATGTATTCACAGAGTGAAAGCACAGTGACAAACAGCTTCAGTGTAATAAGGATCAAGTGGGAAGAAGTTATGAAGCCACACAGATCATGCATTCACGTTGTGAAGACAAATGATAAAGCAAGCATGCAATGACTTCACAATAAGTAACAGCAAGGGAAGGAAGTGAAGATGAAACCAGTGACTCGTTGAAGACAATGATATGTTGGACCAGTTCCAGTTGCTGTGACAACTGTACGTCTGGTTGGAGCGGCTAGGTATTTAAACCTTAGGACACACAGTCCCGGACACCCAGTCCTGAACACACAGTTCAGGACACCAAGTCCTCACCGTATTCCTTGAGCTAAGGTCACTTAGTCCTCGCCCAATCACTCTGGTAAGTCTTCAAGGTAGACTCCCAAACCTTCACAGACTTCGTTCACTGGCAATCCACAATGTCTCTTGGATGCTCTGAACGCGACGCCTAACCGTCTGGAGGATTCACAGTCCTCAAGTGTAATAAGTCTTCAGATCACACAGACAAGAAGACTTAAGTGATGCCCAATTTACTCTGGCTCTGGGTGGTTAGGGCTTTTCTCCTCACTAGGAATTTTCTCTCAAGGCTTCGAGGTGGGTTGCTCTCAAACGACAAAAGCCGTGCACTGAAATCTGAGCAGCCAACGTTTATGGTTGTGGGGGTGGGCTATTTATAGCCACTTGGCAACCCGACCTGATTTGTCCGAAATGACCCTGGGTCACTAAGGAACTGACACGTGTCTCAACGGTCAGATTCGAACTCTCATGGCAACTTTACTTGGGCTACAAGCAAAGCTGACTTGTCCGGCTCTGGACAAGATTTGCTCTCATTGTCTTCACTCGAGACATAGGTTTTTGATTTTGATTTAGGCATCACTTCAGTCATTCTGACTGGTTCTCCTGGACCCCACTTAACAGTACGGTGGTTCCTATGACTCAACAAGAATAAAAAGAACTACGAAGGATCTAAGTCTTCGAGTTCCATAGGCTTCATAACGTGTCTTCTGTTGTCATAGTCTTCAATGTGAATATCTTCATATACCACCTTTGTCTTCAATGTCTTCATACATTTTTAGGGGTCATCTCTGGTAGTAAAACCGAATCAATGAGGGACTTCTACCTGTGTTTTCCTGCAATTCTCACAAACACATTAGTCCCTCAACTAGGCTTGTCGTCAATACTCCAAAACCAACTAGGGGTGGCACTAGATGCACTTACAATCTCCCCCTTTTTGGTGATTGATGACAAACTAGTTGAAGTTTTCAACGGGGAATATAAAGTGTGAAGTTTGTAAAGGAATTGTCTTCATAAGTTGCAAGAGCTCCCCCTGAAGATGTGCATATAAGTTAATTTGCTTTTGGAATGCAAATGCACATGGCAGGTTGTACTTGTGGAGATCAGCTTCAGCTTATGATGACAATCCACTATGCATGTGAAAGTATATGAAGATAATGACATGCATAATGGAAAATGGACGTCTGCAGAATGAGATGAGTGCGGAATTTATCGTCGCACATGCGGAATTTATCTTCGCAAACAGAGTGGTAAACAAGTAGCAGACGACCATCGAGTTTTAGTGTTTACAACTCAAAAGAACCAAATGAAGCAAAAACAAGAGTTGTAAACACGAAGCAAAGTATAACAAAACAAGGCACCCGCCCATGTTGACCCGCTTGAAGACTATAAACATCATATGCTTCTCCCCCTTTTGTCAGGAATGACCAAAAAGGTTTGAAGACATAGAGTTTTCTACGCGTTCCCAGGCGCAGCAGGGTTGGTGGAGTTGTTTGGCGGTGCTGAGCTTTGAGGTGCTGAGGCGGGTGGTGGTGAAGTAGCATCATCATCTTCATCAATGATCCTCGCAGTGACGGTGGCAGCAGATGAGGAATACTTAGAGTCTTCAAGTGACGGTGTGTTGCGCATCATAGCCCTCCTAGGAGGTGTGGTGTCAAATTTGAAGCGCTCTGTGAAGCCATCCTCTTCAAGTTCAGCTTCAGTGCAGATCATTGAGAGCCCTTTCCACGTACGACGACAAGTCTCATGTGTAACGAAGGCATTCTTGGTGGCCAGGTTTCGAAGACGATTGACATCCACCAAGAGGCTCTTCATCTGACATTTCAGCCAGTCGTGATGCCTATCTTGCTTTTGGTGAAGGGCCACAAGAAGCTCTCGGTCAGTGAGGACACGAGCACGCTTCTTGGGTCTTGGAGCGTTTGTGCTATCTGTGGCTTCAGTTGATGCTGGTGCACGTGTAGTGCCAGCCATCGGATAGACCCTGGACATGGCTTCAACACCTTCAACATTCTGCGTGAAGCTCTGGTGTTCGGCATTCTGAAGACTTATTGGTTGCTTGGCAGGCTCAGGGTATATTGCTTCAGCAGAGATATCCACATCTGGCAGGAAGATGCGATGGTTTCGGGCTGAGGGCTGATACGAAATTGTAGAGTGCAGTTTGATCAGCCTCATCACCCAAGGGGCATAGATTTTTAGACCAAATAAGTCCGAGCCTGACGCAGCAAGTTGTCGTATGAAAAGATCCTGTGCGTTGAAGCATTTGCCATGCATGATATAGAATATGAGAGTCTTCATTGCACCCTCAATCTTGGCATGTGGAGAGTGTCCCTTAATGGGCCAGAGAGTCCGCCGGATAATATGATATATGGTCCTGGGCAGGTACTCTAGGTCTTCAACGAAGAACTCAGTTGGATAGGGTGCATCCTGAGGCAATGGCTTCATCATTGAGAGCATCTGACTCATATTGGGTTCAGGTCTCTGGAAAATACTCTCAATAGCTTCAGAATGTGATTGGCAGCCTTCCTCGAAGAATTCGCCTGGAGTGGGCAGGCCGGTGAGCTCAATGATGTTAAATGCATTGGCTTCATGATGGACATTTCCGGTCATCCACTCCAGGATCCAAGTCTTTGGATCTCTGTTGTAGCCTTTGATGTGGAGAGTGGCATAAAACTGAAGCAGAAGCTCTTCGTTCCAGTGCTCTTCATCAGTCACGAACGGCAGCTGACCCACTTGCCTGAAGCAGTCCAAAGCTTCCTCAAGACATGGCAGACCAGCAATAGCTTCAACCTCAAGGCGCTTGTGAGGGAAGATGCGACCTTGGTTGTATAAGATGCAAGAATAATAGCTGCGCTGTGAATAGCTCCAGAACCTGTCTGATACAATCCTTTCCCTTGAATAGGGGTTCTTGGAGCTATCGAAAAATGTGTTGTCTGCCTTGAAGCTGTTTACATCAAAGGAGCCAGGTGCTGATGCAGGACCTGGGAACCTTGGAAGCCTTGGGACTGGCTTCTGGACATGAGGCATGTGCTCTATGTGATAGTCAAATTGTGGACCTGCAGCAGACTCAGGAATTGAAGTGTCTGGCTCAGTGGCTTCGCTGTCCGCTGAAGCATTTGGTGGGGCGGGCTCCACATTGGCTTCAGTGTTAGTAGTTTGAGGGACATCTTCAGGCACATTCTCTTGGGGAACTGCATCTTGATGGAGCGAGGGAGTGGGTTCTGGAGGTGCTTCTTCATTGTCTTCGGCTGATGCAGCCGGAATTTCTGCAGACTGGACTTGAGGCCGTGGACCTTTGCGAAGCCTACGGAACGCAGACGACACTTGTGGTGTCGGAGTGGGCTGGGCCTCAATGTCTTCTTCCTCCTGAGGGCGATCCGCCCATGACTCATCTTGTGCCATTAGCGTCAGAGGACGACCAATGCTGATGGGTTCGCTTGTTTCAAGCTGAGAAAGGGCTGCATCACCTTGCACATTGTCCTGATGACCAATGTCTTCAGCAGCTAGTGGGTCGGCTGCTGGAATATCTTCAGCGTCAGGTGCCTCTGTGGGAGCAGGCTCATGAACTGTTAGTCTTCTTTCTGCATTGGGGTGAATGACAGAAAGGGGTTCAACCATCAAGGGCTCTGTGGGAGCAGCCCTAGATTTCTTAGTCTTGCGCTTCTTTTTACTGGGGGCAGAATGAGAGGCTTCAGAGCTCTTCCTTTTTCTGGCTTCAGCTTCTGCAGCTCTTGTCTTCTTTAGCTCTGAAGCTGTTGACTGGCTCTTTGGCTTCGAGCCAGTCGTGGCAGTTGGGAAGACAATGGGAGTGGCTGCTTGTCTTGATGCCTCTGGTTCACTCACAGCAGGCTGCTTCTTCTTCTTTGCGGCCATCTTGGGGTCGATGCCTGGATGCCCAAGTGCCTTGCACTTTTCAGCCTCGTTGTAGGCTTGAACACATTTGTCAGCCAATGACTTCATCCTTTCACGCGAGCCTTGAGCTTCAGCACGCTTCTTCAGAAAGTTTTCTTTGAGATCATGCAGCATGATTTTGAAGCTTCTCACTTCCTGCACGCTGAGACTGGCCATGTGCTTCTTGAACTGAGCTTTTTCGTGATCAATTTTCTGCTTCAGCTCAACGATGCGCTGAGCAATGGCCAGTTCTGAAGCAATTGCGCCTTGGAAGGCGACGCTGAGTCCAACAGGCAGCTGCAGATCATTGAAGCTTATATCTGGTGTGTCAAACCATTCATCGATGAAGCTGTGGATGATGGCGACATCAAAGAGAGGCAGATTGTTGAAGATTTCCGCTTCCTCCTTGCTTTTGATGAGCTGTTCTAGTGCGTCATCGCCCAGATCTTCATCGCTTGATAGATCAATGGCTTCACTGCACAGAATGGCAGCAGCAGTGAGCTCTTTGCCTGTGTGTTGCTGGGGCTCCTTATCCTTCAGGGGCTTGGAGATGCGGGATACATCTTCAGACTGCACACTGACTTCAGGAGGTGCAGTTTTCAATGGCTTCGCCCTTGAGATTTTTGAGGCAGGGGCCGGCTTCGAAGCTTTTGGTTTCTTTGTCTGCTTTGGCTTCGGCACAGCAGGAGCTTCATCAGACTCAGAATCAGCTAGAGGGTCATTCACAGCAGTCCCTTGGACCAAGATGTGGGTGATCAGGCCCTCAAGATTAGCAAACGGACCGATGATATTGGGTTCCGCGTCGCGTGTGCCATCTGCCCTTGGTGAGGAGGGACCAGGGTTGAAGTCAAGCCCAAATTTCTTCTTGTTTAGCTTCGCTGACTGTTGGGCAAACTGAAAGTTGCGCTTGAAGAGATTGTCGTCACGACACCAGAGAAGTGACGACGGATGTGCATCATCAGGCTGTGGTCCTCGGACCATGCATGGGTAGAAGCCTTGAGCAATGGCTTCATATCTGGTCCTGGGTACAAGGTTCTTGTATAAGATATCCCCCCATGGACTCTTGATGGCATTCTTTTCAGCATACTCCTGGGTGACGAAGCGGTATTTGAACCACTGTTCTGCCCAATAGCGTCGAATCCATTGGATTCGGGTTTTGCGCTGCCCATAGCTCTCTTCTGGATCTGTTTTGTACATTTCTGCCAAGTCTTCAGGCAGATCCTTGGAAGTTCCCTCCCGTCTCTGTCTGCCCCCCTTTCTTGCTGCTGCAACTGAAGCCATAAACTTTAACTTGAAAGGCTTCAAAACTTTCAAAGGCTTTCTTTTTCTTGACAAACAGGAACTGGCTTCAGGAGAGTTTATGTGATGTTGTAGGAATTCTGCAAATGAATGCAGACTATGAGAACCGAAGGATTCTCCCACGGACATGTACCTATGACAGCATTAAGGTGCGAGGGAAGGGGAAGAGGTCATATGCATTCTCAGAAGGTTTTGAAGATTAATCAGTTTAGAAGACATTGACCTCATTGTGCGAAGACATTCACTTATAGATAAGAAGTTGGTTCCAGATTTGTACGAACCCATAGATCAGTACAAGTGAGGAATCTAACTACTTTATGAAGCACAAGTGAATATACTAGGCATGTTATGAGATGCAGCGAGAGATCTAACTGGTGTGAAGAGAAACTTCTTATGGTTGAAAGTGACAGAACCAAGAGATCAAAAGAGGCTGTAAAAAGAAGTTTTATTTACCACACTGGAACTGCTAGATGGAAGGAAGTTGATGCCGAGCAGTTCAGTCCTCCGTGCCCTAACTTGGCGACAGAAAACACCTACGGCGACGGCGGAGAGGACGATGTCCGCGGTCGGCGTGAGGACGGCGTTGGAGAGGTTGCGGCAGCGAAGCGCTTCGTCTCCGGCGTCGTCGAGTGCTAGCGGTGGCGCTAGGGTTCGTGCGAGGATGGAAGAAGGAGATAATGACTGCGGTAAGTGTGAATTTATAGACTCAGAGGCGGCACTGTGCTATTACGCAGGTGCCCCTGGCGGTTCGCATTTGAGGCACGCGTGGCCAGTTAGCGGAAGTTTGGGGTTTGTTCCACGTCCCACGCACGCCTAAATTGTCGGGCGGTCGTTCCTGCTTCTCCGGATCTTATGTGGAGGAATGAGCATTAAAAACGGACTTTTATGGTTGTCTCTATGTCTTCAGCTGACAAGGACACAGTGAAGACATTCGACAGTTTCAACAGAATGCATATGACTTGGAGAGATAGAGTTTGAGATAGAAAGCATAGAGAGGTTAGGGTCCGATCACATTCACTTAGTTCAAAAGATTCAACCAAGAAGACATAGCTATAAGTGAATGCTGTAGAGGACAGAACACTAGAGCACATATATATATATAATCATCGTAGTGAAGATAATCATGAAGATATGTTAAGTTCGAAGCCAAACCAATGTGAAGATATTGCAAGGTAACGCCATGTGTTAAACACTTCAAAATGGAACGTTTGGTGGTGGCGTTACCCACCGTATAGGAAGTATTAGACCCAGACACGGTGCACAATTATCGTGGCGCTCCGAAGTCAAATTCCACATTAATGTATTCACACTTAGAATGTATGTCTTCATTGATTGAAGATATACTTTACTTTGTGTGTTGCACATCTAAGTCATCAATATGCATAAGTGTTAGGATGTGTGCCTGATCACAGGACATTTGAGGATTCCAAGATATTTAGCTCACACCGTAACTTGCAAAACCTCTTCTCATCCAAGGGCTTGGTGAAGATATCTGCCAATTGCTCTTCAGTGTTGACGTGTATGATATCAATGTCTTCCTTCACAACATGATCTCTGCAGAAAGTGATGACGAATTTCAATGTGCTTTGTCTTCGAGTGCTGAACTGGGTTGTTGGCAATCTTGATGGCGCTTTCGTTGTCGCAGTAAAGTGGCACTTGCTTCAGATGAATGCCATAATCCTTGAGTGTTTGCTTCATCCACAGAAGCTGAGCGCAGCAAGATCCAGCAGCAATGTATTCAGATTCAGCAGTGGAGAGAGATACACAGTTCTGCTTCTTTGAAGACCAACATACAAGTGATCGTCCCAGAAAGTGACATGTGCCTGATGTAGACTTGCGATCAACTTTGTCACCAGCATAATCAGCATCCGAAATCCAACCAAATCAAAACTCTGAGCCCTTTGGATACCATAATCCTAGAGTTGGGGTGTGAGCCAAATATCGAAGAATTCGCTTCACAGCTAAGTGATGCGACTCCTTTGGTGCCGCTTGAAATCGAGCACACATGCAAACACTAAGCATGATATCTGGCCTAGATGCACATAAATAAAGCAAAGAACCCAATCATGGAGCGGTATACCTTTTGATCGAACTCTTTACCATTGTCGTCAGGACCTAGATGATGTTTGGCTGGCATTGGTGTTGTGAAGCCTTTGCAGTCTTGCATACCGAACTTCTTCAGGCAATCTTTGAGATACTTCTCTTGAGATATGAAGATGCCATTGCGTTGTTGTCGATTTGAAGACCAAGGAAGAACTTCAGCTCCCCCATCATGGACATCTGATATTGCTCTTGCATCATATATCCAAACTCTTCACTATACTTCTGATTGGTGCAGCCGAAGATAATGTCATCCACATATATTTGGCACACAAACAGTTCACCATCATATGTCTTCGTGAAAAGAGTGGGATCCAGGGAACCAGGTATGAAGCCTTTGCTCTTCAGAAAGTACTTGAGTGTATCATACCAGGCCCTAGGGGCTTGTTTGAGGCCATACAGTGCCTTGTTGAGCTTGTATACCATATCAGGATGTTTTGGATTTTCAAAGCCAGGTGGTTGTGCAACATACACTTCTTCTTCAATCTTGCCATTGAGAAAGGCACTTTTCACATCCATTTGATATAGAAGTATGTTATGATGATTTGCATAGGCCAGCAGTATGCGTATGGCTTCAAGCCTAGCCACAGGAGCAAATGTTTCATCGAAGTCAATGCCCTCCACTTGAGTATATCCTTGAGCAACGAGACGAGCTTTGTTTCTGACAACTTGACCATGCTCATCTTGCTTGTTGCGGTATATCCATTTGGTGCCTATTATGTTGTGCTTCCGTGGATCAGGACGCTTAACCAGTTCCCATACATTATTCAGCTCAAACTGTTGAAGCTCTTCTTGCATAGCTTGAATCCATTCAGGTTCCATGAAGGCTTCTTCAACTTTCTTGGGTTCTGATATTGAGACGAATGCGAAATGCCCACAGAAGTTTGCTAGCTGAGTTGCCCTTGAACGAGTGAGTGGACCAGGTGCATTGATGCTGTCAAGTATTCTGTCAATCTGTACTTCATTTGCAACACGAGGATGTATAGGGCGAAGACTTTGCTCTTGCTGATCTGCGTTGTTGTTTGGAGGAATGTCTTCATGCTGAGCATTGTCTTCATGTTGATCAGGTGCTGAGATGATGAGTTCTTCTTCAGGATGAGCTTCAGAAGGCATAATCTCTCCAGTTCCCATAAGCTTGATTGATTCACTAGCTGGGACTTCATCTAGCACATTTGGCAGTTGCTCTCTTTGTGAACCATTTGTTTCATCAAACCGTACATCCACTGTTTCGACCACTTTGTGATGGAAGAGATTGAAGACTCTGTAGGAGTGTGAATCCTTTCCATATCCAAGCATGAAGCCCTCATGTGCTTTTGGTGCAAACTTTGAGGTGTGGTGTGGGTCCTTGATCCAGCATTTGCGCCAAATACTCTGAAGTAACTGACATTTGGCTTCTTGCCAGTTAGGAGTTCATAAGATGTCTTGTTCAGAAGCTTGTGAAGATAAACACGATTGATTGTATGGCATGCAGTATCAATGGCTTCAGTCCAGAATTTTCTTGGAGTCTTGTATTCATCTAGCATTGTTCTGGCCATCTCAATGAGTGTTCTGTTCTTGCGTTCGACGACGCCATTCTGCTGTGGCGTGTATGGAGCTGAGAATTCATGTGTGATGCCCAAGGTATCCAATATGTATCAAGGCCAGTGTTCTTGAATTCAGTGCCATTGTCACTTCTGATGTGCTTTATCTTGGCGCCAAAATTGTTCATAGCTCGATTTGCGAAGCGTCTGAAGACATCCTGCACTTCAGTCTTGTAAAGGATTATGTGTACCCAAGTATATCTAGAGTAATCATCAACAATGACGAAGCCATAGAGGCAAGCAGTAGTAGTAAAAGTTGAGTAGTGAGTGGGACCGAAAAGATCCATGTGGAGCAGTTCGAAGGGTTGTGTAGTAGTCATGATTGTCTTCGAAGGATGTTTTGCCCTTGTCATCTTCCCTGCTTCACAGGCACCGCATAAATGATCTTTCTTGAACTTGACGCCCTCGATGCCTATGACGTGCTTTTTCTTCGCAAGGGTGTGGAGGTTCCTCATGCCAGCATGCCCAAGCCTTCGATGCCAAAGCCAGCATTCTGAAGCTTTTGCAAGAAGACATACTGCAAGTTGTGGTCCTGCTGAGAAATCTACCACGTACAAATCAACCTTTCCGATACCCTTCAAACACTAGAGATTTGTCAGATTCCATTAGCACCAGGCAACGATATTTTCCAAACATTACAATCATATTCAAATCGCAAAGCATTGAGACAGACATTAAGTTGAAGCCAAGGGATTCAACAAGCATGACTTTATCCATGTGTTGATCCTTTGAGATTGCAACTCTACCTAGACCCAATACCTTACTTTTACCAGTGTCAGCAAATGTGATGTGGCTCTTGTCGGATGGACGTAAAGTTGAGTCCATAAGAAGGCTTCTTCTGCCAGTCATGTGATTTGTACACCCACTGTCAATAATCCATTCTGAAGACTTTGAAGTCGCTGGTGTCGTACCCTTGGCACCACGTGCCATGAAGCAGTAGGTAGGAGTGGAGTCGTTCTTGTCATTTGCGTCGGTGTCGATGATGCAGTCATTGTCTTCAGTGTTGAAGATGGACTTGGCGACGTATGCTGTAGCCAGACTCGCAATGCCAGAATCAGACTCCTCCTCAGACTCCACCTCTGCCTCCTCAGATGCGGACTCCTCCTCTGAATCCATCTCCTTTCCAACAAACGCACGTGCCTTGCCAGATGAGCTCTTCTTGTGTGATGAAGACTTTGATGAAGACTTGGAAGAAGACTTTGAGTATTTCTTCTTCTTCTTGTCGTCAGAATCATATTCCTTGCTCTTCTTCTTCCTTCTGTTCTCATTGTCCCACTGTGGACACTCAGAGATGAAGTGTCCAGTTTTCTTGCACTTGTGACATGTTTTCTTCTTGTAGTCATGAGCAGAAGCTTCATCATTCCTTGAGCTTGATCGTGAAGATTTTCTAAAGCCTTTCTTCTTGGTGAATTTTTGGAACTTCTTCACTAGCATTGCAAGTTCTCTTCCAATGTCTTCAGGATCATCAGAACTGCAGTCAGATTCTTCTTCAAATGAGGAGACAACTTTTGCCTTCAAGGCGCGAGTTCGCCCATAGTTTGGACCGTAGATATCTCTTTTCTCAGAAAGCTGAAACTCATGTGTGTTGAGCCTCTCAAGTATGTCAGACGGATCGAGTGTCTTGAAATCAGGACGTTCTTGAATCATCAGGGCCAGGATGTCAAACGAACTATCAAGTGATCTCAGTAGCGTCTTGACGATTTCATGTTTGGTGATCTCAGTGGCGCCGAGGGCTTGAAGCTCGTTTGTGATGTCAGTGAGTTTGTCAAATGTGTGCTGGACATTCTCATTGTCATTTCGCTTGAAGCGGTTGAAGAGATTGCGAAGGACACTGATTCTTTGATCTCTCTGGGTTGAGATGCCTTCATTAACTTTGGAGAGCCAGTCCCAGACCAGTTTGGATGTCTTCAAGGCACTCACACGGCCATACTGTCCTTTGGTCAGATGACCACAGATGATATTCTTGGCAGTAGAGTCCAGTTGAACGAATTTCTTGACATCAGCAGCAGTGACACCTTCTCCAGCCTTGGGAACGCCGTTCTCGATGACATACCATAGGTCGACATCAATGGCTTCAAGATGCATGCGCATCTTATTCTTCCAGTAGGGATATTCAGTTCCATCGGAGACGGGGCAAGCAGCGGAGACTTTGATTATCCCTGCAGTCAACATAGCTAAAACTCCAGGTGGTTAAACCGAATCACACAGAACAAGGGAGCACCTTGCTCTGATACCAATTGAAAGTGCGTTATATCGACTAGAGGGGGGGGGGTGAATAGGCGATTTTTATGAAAGTCTTCAAAACTTGGGAGTTCTGAAGACAAACAGTGAAGATTATGCCTATTACTATGCAGCGGAAGTTAGATTACACTAGGCCAGCCATGGTCATGTATTCACAGAGTGAAAGCACAGTGACAAACAGCTTCAGTGTAATAAGGATCAAGTGGGAAGAAGTTATGAAGCCACACAGATCATGCATTCACGTTAAGACAAATGATAAAGCAAGCATGCAATGACTTCACAATAAGTAACAGCAAGGGAAGGAAGTGAAGATGAAACCAGTGACTCGTTGAAGACAATGATATGTTGGACCAGTTCCAGTTGCTGTGACAACTGTACGTCTGGTTGGAGCGGCTAGGTATTTAAACCTTAGGACACACAGTCCCGGACACCCAGTCCTGAACACACAGTTCAGGACACCAAGTCCTCACCGTTTTCTCCTTGAGCTAAGGTCACTTAGTCCTCGCCCAATCACTCTGGTAAGTCTTCAAGGTAGACTCCCAAACCTTCACAGACTTCGTTCACTGGCAATCCACAATGTCTCTTGGATGCTCTGAACGCAACGCCTAACCGTCTGGAGGATTCACAGTCCTCTAGTGTAATAAGTCTTCAGATCACACAGACAAGAAGACTCAAGTGATGCCCAATTTACTCTGGCTCTGGGTGGTTAGGGCTTTTCTCCTCACTACGAATTTTCTCTCAAAGGCTTCGAGGTGGGTTGCTCTCAAACGACAAAAGCCGTGCACTGAAATCTGAGCAGCCAACCGTTTATGGTTGTGGGGGTGGGCTATTTATAGCCACTTGGCAACCCGACCTGATTTGTCCGAAATGACCCTGGGTCACTAAGGAACTGACACGTGTCTCAACGGTCAGATTTCGAACTCTCATGGCAACTTTACTTGGGCTATAAGCAAAGCTGACTTGTCCGGCTCTGGACAAGATTCGCTCTCATTGTCTTCACTCGAAGACATAGGTTTTGATTTAGGCATCACTTCAGTCATTCTGACTGGTTCTCCTGGACCCCACTTAACAGTACGGTGGTTCCTATGACTCAACAAGAATAAAAAGAACTACGAGGGATCTAAGTCTTCGAGTTCCATAGGCTTCATAACGTGTCTTCTGTTGTCATAGTCTTCAATGTGAATATCTTCATACACCACCTTTGTCTTCAATGTCTTCATACATTTTTAGGGGTCATCTCTGGTAGTAAAACCGAATCAATGAGGGACTTCTACCTGTGTTTTCCTGCAATTCTCACAAACACATTAGTCCCTCAACTAGGCTTGTCGTCAATACTCCAAAACCAACTAGGGGTGGCACTAGATGCACTTACAAAAACCCAAAGTCTAAACGATTCTCTAAGGGCTGTATATATGGAGGAAGAGGGGGGGGGATTTCGTGGCCCTTGGATGAGGGGTCCGAAACCAACCCTAACTCTTGTTTCCCCACACATACGGGCTCTAAAAATAGCCTATACTTAAGTATTTCGAAAATACATGGGCCTGGCCCAATAATAAGGTGACACAGCACCTAGAATAGCCTCAGGACGAAAATTATGAAGTGGCATCTTGTATATTTCGTACAAGGCTTCATGCACTCCTTATGGTGGCTTCAAAGTCCTGAAATCATCACTTGTAACTCCCTTCTTGATCCCCTTGCGCATGCCATCATCTCCATGCTTGGTCTTGCTCCCGTGTTGATCCCTCTTATCCATGTCAGGCCCTTCATTTGTAAGAAAAACAAAAGTATCCAATTTAGGTAGCATCATATTCTCATAAACATTAGAATCATTACCAAGAAACGGAAGTACCTGATAATTTAATTGGCGTGCGCGAGCTCTAGTTATTGGTCCAATATGTATAGCAGCAGGGGTTGTGGGTGTAACAATGGTATTGATGTCCTCATCACACAAGAACACAAGCTAAAAGGCAAGGATAAGCTTCAAGAGGAGATTGATGCATTTGAAGAAGCTCCCAAAGCCTTGGTCAAGTGGGCTCCCAAGACTACATCAAGTTCTACTTCATCAAGTACGACTACAACTCCAAGGATTCCCATCAAGATGTTGTGGATCCCGAAGAAGAAGAACTAGAGATTTCTTGAGGGTGACTCCGCCAACACACTTCACTCATATCATTTTGGCGAACACAAGTGCAAACAACTTTCATATCTTGCACTAGTTCAAGGAGTCACAAACCCTCTTGTTGGTAAGATAAGGGACAAGGTAACCTAATGCGTTCATGGATATCATCTCATGTGAATATCACTCTATGTCTATGGATATCCTTGTTTGTTCCTTGTGGGACTAACCCGTGTAGGTATTGAAAGTGCAACTCACTCCAAAGGATTGCTACAAAGGATCTACACCAACATTGAGCATCTACATCTTCAACACCTAAATGAAGTCATCATCGACAAAACCCAAGGTTAGTTCATCCCTCTTAGGGGGGATATCACATCTATGGGAGCTTTACTCTAATCAATTGAGCTAAAGCAACTCTAATGGTGTGAACACAACAATGCTTTATGTAAAAGTGGCAACCCCACTTGTGCTTAAACGATGAGTATGACCTACAATCAAATGTTCTCATTTGACTCCTAAGTCAATATACTGATATATAGATGACCTAGTCATCGCCAAATTGCTTGATAGATGCTACAGTGTTTGTGGATGCTTTGTCACATATTTCATTTGTTATCTTATTGTGTGAGCATGTTGGTTGCATATTTTACTCATTCAAGGACATCCATTTGTTGCTTTGATTGTTTGGCCTTTTCTCTTTTGCCAAATGGATGGACAAGAATGCCTAAGAACTCCCTCTAACTATCTATGATTTCCTCATCTCAAACTCTATTCATGCTACATCAAAGAGTTTGATCAAGTCAGATTCGAACCACTCTATGTGAGGAGCACTCGGAGTCCCCGATTCGTCATAGACTTAAACTTCCAAAACCTCTTTGTGCATTTCGGACCGAGTTATCCATTTCGGTATGACCGAGTCATCCATTTCGGTCACACCGAGATCACTAAAATGATCTAGGTTTTCAATCTTGGTGCAGCCGATTAGAACTTTTCGGCCACACCGAGTTGCAGTAACTGCTCACAGTTTTGCATCTCGGTGCCACCGAGTTGTTTCACTCGGTCACACCGAAAGGGTCAGGTTATATATACTGATGAGTCAAATTTTGGAAAAATTTCCGAAACCTTTCACCCGCGCGTGACCTGCTGTCCCTCCTCGAGTCTCCGGATCGTCCTCTCGCCACCAGCGACCTCCCGCCGCTAGTCTCCACCGCCATCAACGGCAATCTGCCCCGCCGTTGTGCCGCAGGAAGTTCACCGCCCAAGTAGGGTATGAACTTGATCTTTGTGCTATTACTTAACTCCGATTCGTAGCACATTGCTTTGCCATGATTCTTGCCACATATGAAATCATCCTGTCCAGCGAAAGCGTCCCGTAGATTTGATTTGATTTGAAAATTTAGGGTTAGGTCTCCACCGAACTCATCTCGGACTGACCGAGTTGTAGAAATCGGTCTCACCGATTTGGCTTAGGCCATTGCACATGCGTTTTCGGTCTGACCAAAAATTGCAAATCGATGTGACCGAGTTCGATTCTCTGTGAAACCCTAGCAGTCTCGGTGCCACCGAACTGTGACTCGGTCTGACCGAGTTCACTAGTTTAGGTTCCAAAAGCTGCTTCGGTATCACTGAGATTACAAATCGGTAGATCCGAAATGCCTTCTGTGAAGAACTAAAACTAAGTTTTTAAGTCATCTGTTTTGCAAAAATTCTACACTTTGTGATGCTCATCTACTCTAGCCCATCTACAATCTATTCACGGGGTCTGCTGACAGTTTGCCTGCAAGATGTCTGATCAAAGTGACAGCCAGAACAAGTCTGAGGAGCAGGTTCATTTGAGTGAGGGCACTACTCTAGCCCAAGAGAAACACCAGGAGTATACCTGCTGAGGAAAAGAACAAGGCCCAGTGCCTGAAGCTAAAGAAGAGGATGATGAATCCCATGTTCTGCGGAAGTTGAACCCAAAATTCCTAACCATAATGATGCTCATCCAGTCGCTGAGGACATGCACATCAGGAAAGATGTAGGATTGAGGTTATGGAGACAGTCTGGCCCATATGTTGTTAGGAGGAGAACTGCTGTGGATTATAGGTTCGAGAGAGAGTGTCTTGCTTTTTATCTCTCGTGCTATTTTGGTTGAACTACTTTTATTGTGTGCTTGTGCGAGATACCTTATGTCCTTGTGAGATACTTATATGGTCATGTGTATGACCATATGCTACATTAATGTTTGGTTGAATGATGCTATCCTTTACATTCCATATATGATCATTCACTTGCTTGGTGATGAGTGCATGCTTTTAATTTCTATCATTTTGAGCGCTGCACCAAGATGTATGTGACATGGAATAGTAACCCATGATCCTAATCGATTGTGCATTTGAATTCAAAAGCAAATCTTAAGATAAGCAAAAATTTAGGGGGAGCTCTTGCTTATCACATACTTCTCAAAGCGACGATGTTTTTAAATCTTATAATCATTTGTCGAAGCTTTGATCTATATGTTGTCATCAATTACCAAAAAGGGGGAGATTGAAAGTGCAACTATCCCCAGGTAGTTTTGGTAATTCCTAACAACATATAGGTCATTGAGCTAATGCTACTTGAAGATAAATATTTCAGGAAAAGCTCAATGATTGGCATGGCATGGATTAGAAAGTGGACCCCTCAAAATGCTAAGGACAAAAGAATTGGCTCAAGCTCAAAGCACAAGACTCTACATTTCATTTTTAGTGATCCAAGATCACATTGAGTCCATAGAAAAAGCCAATACTATTAAGAGGGGATGAGGTGTTGCTTAATGAGGTTCTTGCTCAAAGTGCTTAGTGATATGCTCTGCAACCCTCAACCACTCTCTCATATCCAAATGTATACCAAACCAAAAGTCAAACTCGGCCCCACTGATTTGATCTATCCGGCGCCACCGAGTTCACTTGACATAGCCAGTGCCACAAACCCTAGTCTTTTCGGTCCCACCGATAGGGATCTCGGTCTCACCGAGATGGCATTGTAATCTCTCTGTTTTCCTTTCGTAACATTTCGGTCCAACCGAGATGAGCGATCGGTCCCATCGAGATTGCAATGCAAACTCTCTGTTTCCCTGTCGTAACGTTTCGGTTCTACCGAGAGAGAGAATCGGTCCCACCGAGATTGCCTGACCAACTCTCCGGTTAGTCTATTACCAAAATCGATCTCACCGAGTTTGTGTAATCAGTCTCACTGAGATTACGTTATGCCCTAACCCTAATGATATCGGTCCCACCAAGTTGACATGTCGGTCCCACCGAAAAACCTAACGGTCACATTATGAACTAAATCGGTCTGACCGAGTTGTATGATTCGGTCCCACCAAGTTTGGTGATTTGTGTGTAACAGTTAGATTTTGTGTGGAGGCTATATATACCCCTCCACCCACTCTTCATTCGTGGAGAGAGCCATCAGAACATGCCTACACTTCCAACATACATTTTCTGAGAGAGAACCACCTACACTTGTGTTGAGGTCAAGATATTCCATGCCAACCACATAAATCTTGATCTCTAGCCTTCCCCAAGTTGCTTTCCACTCAAATCATCTTTCTACCAAATCCAATCCTATGAGAGAGAGTTGAGTGTTGGGGAGACTATCATTTGAAGCACAAGAGCAAGGAGTTCATCATCAACACACAATCTATTACCCCTTGGAGAGTGGTGTCTCCTAGATTGGTTAGGTGTCACTTGGGAGCCTCTGTCAAGATTGTGGAGTTGAACCAAGGAGTTTGTACGGGCAAGGAGATCGCCTACTTCGTGAAGATCTACCCTAGTGAGGCAAGTCCTTCGTGGGCGATGGCCATGGTGGGATAGACAAGGTTGCTTCTTTGTGGACCCTTTGTGGGTGGAGCCCTCCGTGGACTCACGCAACCGTTACCCTTCGTGGGTTGAAGTCTCCATCAACGTGGATGTACGATAGCACCACCTATCGAAACCACGCCAAAAATCTTCGTGTCTACATTGCATTTGCTCCCTCCAAACTCCTCCCTTTACCTTCATATGCAATTGCTTAAATTCTGCTGCTATACTCATAGAATTGCATGTGTAGGTTGTTTGCTTGACTTGTGCTAAGTTGCTAAAATCTGCCAAGAATTAAAATAGGGAAAAGGCTATATTTGGTCAAGTAGTCTAATCACCCCCGCTCTAGACATACTTTCGATCCTACATCGTTTGTTAACGCGGTTGATGTAGTCGAACGTCTTCTTGTTCCGACCGATCAAGCAATCAGCGTACGACACCTCCAAGTTCTGCACACGTTCAGCTCGATGACGTCCCACGAACTCTTGTTCGAGCAAAGTGAAGAGGGAGAGTTCTGTCAGCACGACGACGTGGTGACGGTGATGATGAAGTGATCCGCGCAGGGCTTCGCCTAAGCACTACGTGAATATGACTGGAGGCGTAAACTATGCAGGGGGTGCCGCACACGGCTTGGAACAATTGATGTGTCCTTGGCGCCCCCACGTATATAAAGGAGGGAGGAGGAGGAGGCCGATCCTAGGCGTGCCCAAGTAGGAGGAATCCTACTTGGGCTCCTAGTAGGATTCACCCCCCCTTTCCTTTACCGGAGGGGGAAAGGGGGAACGAGAGAGAGGGGGAGAAGGAAAAGGGGGGGCGCCGCCCCCTCTCCTAGTCCTATTTGGCCTCCTTCCCTGTCAGGTGTGCGCCACCCCTTTTGTGGGCTGGTGTGACTCCCTCCTATCGGGGGGGGGGGGGGGGGGGGGGGGAGGGGGGGTTCCGGTAACCCCCCGGTACTTCGATATGTACCCGATACATTTCGGAACACTTCCGGTGTCCGAATACTATCATCCAATATATCAATCTTTACCTCTCGACCATTTTGAGACTCCTCGTCATGTTCATGATCTCATCCGGGACTCCGAACAACATTCGGTCACCAAATCACATAACTCATATAATACAAATCGTCATCGAACGTTAAGCGTGCGGACCCTACGGGTTCGAGAACTATGTTGACATGACCGAGACACCTCTCTGGTCAATAGCAAATAGCGGAACCTGGATGCTCATATTGGCTCCCACATATTCTACGAAGATCTTTATCGGTCGAACCGCAATGAGAACATACATTATTCCCTTTGTCATCGGTATGTTACTTGCCCAAGATTCGATCGTCGGTATCTCCATACCTAGTTCAATCTCGTTACCGACAAGTCTCTTTACTCATTCTGTAATGCATCATCCTGCAACTAACTCATTAGTCGCATTGCTTGCAAGGCTTATTATGATGTACATTACCGAGAGGGCCCAGAGATACCTCTTCGATACTTGGAGTGACAAATCCTAATCTCGATCTATGCCAACCCAACAAACACCTTCGGAGATACCTGTAGAGCATCTTTATAATCACCCAGTTATGTTGTGACGTTTGATATCACACAAGGCATTCTTCCGGTATTCGGGAGTTGCATAATCTCATAGTCAAAGGAATATGTATAAGTCATGAAGAAATCAATAGAAATAAAACTTAACGATCATTATGCTAAGCTAACGGATGGGTCTTGTCCATCACATCATTCTCCTAACGATGTGATCCCGTTCATCAAATGACAACACATGTCTATGGTTAGGAAACTTAACCATCTTTGATTAACGAGCTAGTCAAGTAGAGGCATACTAGTGACACTCTGTCTGTCTATGTATTCACACAAGTATTATGTTTCTGGTTAATACAATTCTAGCATGAATAATAAACATTTATCATGATACAAGGAAATATAAATAACAACTTTATTATTGCCTCTAGGGCATATTTCCTTCAGTCTCCCACTTGCACTAGAGTCAATAATCTAGATTACAATGTAATGATTCTAACACACATGGAGTCTTGGTGCTGATCATGTTTTTCTCGTGGAAGAGGCTTAGTCAACGGGTCTGCCACATTCAGATCCGTATGTATTTTGCAAATTTCTATGTCCCCCTCCTTGACTTGATCATGGATGGAGTTGAAGCGTCTCTTGATGTGTTTGGTTCTCTTGTGAAATCTGGATTCCTTCGCCAAGGCAATTGCTCCAGTATTGTCACAAAAGATTTTCATTGGACCCGATGCACTAGGTATTACACCTAGATCGGATATGAACTCATTCATCCAGACTCCTTCATTCGCTACTTCCGAAGCAGCTATGTACTCCACTTCACACGTAGATCCCGCCATGACGCTTTAGTTGGAACTGCACCAACTGACAGCTCCACCATTCAATATAAATACATATCCGGTTTGTGACTTAGAGTCATCCCGATTAGTGTGAAAACTAGCATCGACGTAACCATTTACGACAAGCCCTTTGTCACCTCCATAAACGAGAAACACATTCTTAGTCCTTTTCAGGTACTTCAGGATGTTCTTGACCGCTGTCCAGTGATCCACTCCTGGATTACTTTGGTACCTCCCTGCTAGACTTATAGCAAGGCACACATCAGGTCTGGTACACAGCATTGCATATATGATAGAACCTACGACTGAGGCATAGGGAATGACTTCCATTTTCTCTCTATCTTCTGCAGTGGTCGGGCATTGAGTCTGACTCAACTTCACACCTTGTAATACATGCAAGAACCCTTTCTTTGACTGATCCATTGTGAACTTCTTCAAAACTTTATCATGGTATGTGCTTTGTGAAAGTCCAATTAAGTGTCTTGATCTATCTCTATAGATCTTGATGCCTAATATATAAGCAACTTCACTGAGGTCTTTCATTGAAAAACTCTAATTCAAGTATCCTTTTATGCTATCCAGAAATTCTATATCATTTCCAATCAACAATATGTCATCCACATATAATATTAGAAATGCTACAGAGCCCCCACTCACTTTCTTGTAAATACAGGCTTCTCCGAAAGTCTATATAAAACCATACGCTTTGATCACACTATCAAAGCATATATTCCAACTCCGAGAGGCTTGCACCAGTCCATAAATGGATCGCTGGAGCTTGCACACTTTGTTAGCACCTTTAGGATCGACAAAACCTTATGGTTGCATCATATACAACTCTTCTTTAAGAAATCCATTAAGGAATGCAATTTTGACGTCCATTTAACATATTTCATAATCTTAAAATGCGGCAATTACTAACATGATTCAGACCGACTTAAGCATCGCTATGGGTGAGAAGGTCTCATCATAGTCCACTCCTTGAACTTGTCGAAATCCTTTCACAACAAGTCATGCTTTGTAGATAGTAACATTACCATCAGCGTCAGTCTTCTTCTTGAAGATACATTTATTCTCTATGGCTTGCCGATCATCAGGCAAGTCAACCAAAGTCCATACTTTGTTCTCATACATGGATCCCATCTCAGATTTCATGGCCTCAAGCCATTTTGCGGAATCTGGGCTCATCATCGCTTCCTCATAGTTCATAGGTTCGTCATGGTCTAGTAACATGACTTCCAGAACAGGATTACCGTACCACTCTGGTGCGAAACATACTCTAGTTGACCTACGAGGTTCGGTAGTAACTTGATCTGAAGTTTCATGATCATTATTATTAGCTTCCTCACTCGTTAGTGTAGGCATCATGGGAACGGTTTTATATGATGAGCTACTTTCCAATTCGAGAGAAGGTACAATTACCTCATTAAGTTCTACTTTCCTCCCACTCACTTATTTCGAGAGAAACTCCTTCTCAAAAAAGGATCCATTCTTAGCAACAAAGATCTTGCCTTTGGATCTGTGATAGAAGGTGTACCCAACATTTTCTTTTTGGGTATCCTATGAAGACGCACTTCCCCAATTTGGGTTCGAGCTTATCAGGCTGAAGCTTTGTAGCGACCAGACCTCAAACGGTCCAATCTCTGTGCTCCGGTGTCATCCCTTGATCAGTAATGCTGACACCACACAGTACTTGAAGGATTTATAACAGAGTAGCAATCACACACTTATTACATCGAATGTCTCAAAAGAGAACTTATTACAATAAATATGGCATAAGGCCATCTAATAACGATAACATCGGAAGGCTTGGAAGATAAGTGAGTCCATCAACTCCAACGGCATCACTGAGTATAGAAACACGACCTAAAAGCACCTTACTCATCGTCTGAAAAATCTTCAACATGAACATTGCAGCCCGAAACGGGTCAGCACATGGAATATGCTGGCAATGTAACACATAGAGAGCAATGAAAGAATAAGGCTATTCTACATGCATATTTGGCTGGTGGAAAGCTCTATGGTTACAGTTTTGCGTAAAGCCAATTTTTCCCTACTACAAAGGAATAAATTTTATTTAACTATCATGGTGGTTGTTAAACATTGAGAGTGTAGACACCCTCTCAATCCCAATTAAACATCATCATTAAAAACCGAACAAATTAATTAGAGTAACATGATGAGATTCACATGATAATCCAAGTACTAGATACTCAAGATGTCCATAACCGGGGACATGGCTAACCATGATTAGTTTATACACTCTGCAGAGGTTTGCGCACTTTTCGCCACAAGAATCGATCTCCTCTGTTGGGATTCTCGCACTTCATGGTGTTTGAGAAACGGATGACCGAGACATAGTCTTTCAGAAGCGCTAGCACCTTACGATCGGGTAGCCCATTACACCTACTTTCCCCTACATCTGCTAGCCTACCACTGTAAGAGTTCGCACATCTTAATCAACTATGCTAGAGCCCATAGTAGCTTGTGGCTGCACACGGAAGTTTCTAGTATGAATAATCTCATGATCCCTTTGAGCCTGGGTGGCGGTCCAAAAGAAAAACAGGCAATCGCTGGAATACCCAGGTGCCTCAATCCACCCAGATGTGTGTTTAAGTTGCCACCTTAGATAAACCATTAATTCAACAATCTCACTTCTGTCATGGATACACTCACCCAATCCACGTCTACTAGCATAGCATGGCAATATAAGCAAACGTAGAAGTAACTCCCAAAGGTTTGATAATAAAACAGGTAATAGGTACTACCTCATCTACTTCCCAAAACCCACAATTTAATCAGATCCTAATCATGCAATGTGTGAGGATTGATCTAATACAATAAAACTGGGTAGTAGGAGGTATGATCAAAGTGTTACTTGCCTTGTTGATGATCCGTAAAACCTAGCGATTCAAAGTAGAAAGTGGCGCACTCCGGGTACTCTGTGGCAAACAAACAAGCATATAATAAGTACTCAAATAATGCACAGGTAAAACTCAAATAAGAGATCTAACCAGAAAGTTCAACTTAAGAACTCCAGTTGGCAAAAAGAACCAAATCGAACGAAGCAACGAAAGACAAACGGCAAAAGAAACAAGATTCGTTTACTATTCTGGATCTAGGTCAAATTTTACAGAGGCAAAAACTTGTTTAAGTTGGTTAAACAGAAAGAGGGTTTCGAGACGAAACTCCAGGCGCTTGAACCGCCTGATTCCGATAAACGAGCGAAAAGTTATACATGTTCTGGGCAATCCTGTGATAAAATCCATGCCTAACTTATCCCACTTCCATTCGGGTATTGGTAATGGCTGTAGCAATCCTGCTGGCTTCTGATGCTCTGCCTTTACTCTCTGACATACATCACAAACTGCTACATACTCCGCAATATCCTTCTTCATTCCGCTCCACCAGAAAGTATCCTTCAAATCCAAATACATCTTGGTATTTCCTGGGTGAATCGAATATGGTGAATCATGGGCCCCCTGCAGAATTAAGTTCCTGATCTCCGGGTCATTGGGCACATAAACACGGTCTTCAAACCATAAGGTATCGTGCTCATCCTCACGAAATCCCTTAGCTTTTCCTTTGCTCATTTTCTCCTTCATAGAAGCAATCTCCTTGTCAGTCTTCTGGGCTTCTCCGATCTTATCCGTCAAGGTAGACTGAATCTCCAATGCTGCTACATAGCCTCTCGGAACTATCTCCAAACATAGCTCATGAAGATTTTTGGCTAACTCCCTTAGTAATACTCCAATCATTAAGGTGTTGACATGACTTTTACGGCTCAGCGCATCGGCTACTGCGTTAGCCTTTCCAGGGTGATAATGCAATCTCATATCATAATCCTTGATGAGCTCCAACCATCTCCTTTGCCTGAGATTCAACTCCTTCTGTGTGAAAATGTACTTCAAACTCTTGTGATTCGTGTACACTTCACAATGGTTTCCAATGAGAAAGTGTCTCCAAGTTTTCAATGCATGCACTACGGCTGCTAACTCCAAATCATGCGTGGCATAATTTAACTCATGCGGCTTAAGCTGTCGTGAGGCATATGAAACAACTCTTCCTTCCTACATAAGCACTGCTCCAAGTCCTCGACGTGAAGCGCCACAATACACTTCATAATCCTTGGTTTGATCCGGAAAAATCAACACTGGTGAGGTAACCAAACGTTTCTTCAACTCCTGGAAACTAGCCTCACATTCCTCAATCCATTTGAACTTGGTATCCTTCTTATACAACTCTGTTATAGGCTTCGCAATCTTCGAGAAATTTTCAATGAATCTCCGGTAGTATCCTGCGAGTCCAAGAAAACTCCGGATCTCTCCAACTGTTGTTGGGGCTTCCCAGTTTGTCACAGTGTCAACCTTGGTGGGATCTACTACTATACCTTCTCCGGATATAACGTGTCCGAGAAATCCAACTTCCTTCAACCAAAATTCACATTTGCTAAACTTGGCATATAACTGATGTTCTCTGAGCTTCCAAGTACCAAACCCAAATGCTCCTTATGCTCCTCTTCATTCTTCGAGTAAACCAGAATATCATCAATGAACACTACGACGAACTTATCCAAAAACTCCATAAACACTTTGTTCATCATGTTCATAAAATATGCCGGTGCGTTAGTCAGGCCAAATGACATAACGGTGTACTCGTACAGCCCATACCTGGTGGTAAAAGTCGTCTTAGGTATATCCTGTTCTCGAATCTTCAACTGATGGTATCCTGGTCGCAGATTGATCTTGGAAAATACCTTAACTCCTTGCAGTCGATCAAAAAGATCATTGATCATTGGTAGTGGGTACTTGTTCTTGATGGTTACTTCATTCAATCCTCGATAATCAACAACCATCCTTAACGATCCATCCTTCTTCTCCAGTAAAAGTACTAGCGGTCCCCAAGGTGAAGAACTTGGGCGAATATAACCTTTATCCAGTAACTCCTTAATATGCTTCTTAATCTCCTCCAAATATTTTGCGGGCATCATGTATGGTCTCTTAGATATTGGTCCTGTGCCTGGCAAAAGCTCAATCAAAAACTCAATGTCTCTATCCGGTGGCATGCCTGGCAACTCCTTTGGAAATACATCAGGGAAATCCTTCACTACTGGTACTTCCTCCTGCACAACTCATGTTAACGAATTTACTTGAGTCCTTTTAGGCACATGTCGGGATACATACTTGATCCTTCTTCCTTCTGGGGTGGTAAGCAAAATTGACTTACTGACGTAATCGATGTTTCCTCCATACATCGACAGCCAATCCATACCCAGAATTACATCCAAACCTTGTGATTCCAAAATGATTAAATCCGAGGGAAACACATGCCTACCTATACTCAATGGCACTTGAAAACATCCCTTACTGGCCATATACTCCGCTCCTGGTGAGCTTACTAACATAGGTGTTCTAAGAACCTTAGTGGGCAAGTTATACTTATCCACAAATCCCCGTGATATGTATGAATGCGATGCAACAGTATCAAAAAGAACGATTGCAGTAAATGTCTTAACCAAAAACTTACCGATTACTGCATCCGGCTGCTCTTCAACCTCCTCCACGTTAACGTGGTTCACCTGTCCCCTATTGAGAGGGTTCGGCTTCTTCCCAGAGCTTCCATTGCCATTTCCATTCTGGGATTCAGGACATTCATTGGCATAATGTCCGGTCTTCTGGCACTTAAAGCAAGTGACTTGGCTCAGGTCTCTTTTGGCTAGGGTTGATGGGTTGGTACGGTTCTGGCCGTTGCTTCCTCCATTCCCATTACCATTCTTGGGGCCATTATGATTGTGCGAGCTACCTCCTCCATGAGTATGCTGAAAATGTCCTCCCGGTGTAGGGGTAAAACGTGGCTTCTGCTGAGCTCCAGAATTGTACTTCCCTTGTCCATACTTCCTCTTGCGGTTCTCAATTTGCTGCTGCTTCCCTTCAATCATAAGAGCACGATCTACCAACTCCCGGTAGTTGTTTGAAGGTTGCTACCATCAACTGCATGCTCAACTCATCATTTAGTCCTTCCAGAAACTTCTCCTGCTTAGCTGCATCCGTAGCAACGTCATCTGGGGCATAACGTGCTAGCTTACTAAAGTCCTCCACATACTGGCCAACTGTCCGTCCTCCTTGGCGCAAGTTGCGAAACTCACGCTTCTTCATGGCCATAGCTCCTGCTGAAACATGGGCAGTACGGAAAGCCTGCTGGAACTGGTCCCATGTGACAGTGTAGATAGGGAAAGTGGCTGTGAAATTCTCCCACCATGATGCTGCCGGTCCGTTAAGCTGATGTGCGGCAAACTTCACCTTTTCCGCATCCATGCATCCTGTTGTTGTCAACTCCCTTGCTGTCTTGCGGAGCCAATCATCTGCTACTATAGGCTCGGTGCTACTGGAAAACACCGGCGGATTCAGCCTAAGAAAACGGGCTAAGTGATCAACAGGTGGTGGTGGTGGTGGGTTGTTGTTGTTGTTCCCCTGATTCTGATTCTGGACTAGCAACTGCATCAACGTGTTCTGCTGCTGGATCAACTAAGTGAGCTCCGATGGGAAGGTAAATCCGGGGTCACGTCTCGGAGGCATCTGAGGGGTTTAGAAAAGATGAGATTTAAGAATAGAGAGGGGGTCTAAAGAGAAAACACTACCCATATGCACATGAGGCAAAAGCAAACAATTCACTTTATTCAATCAAACAAGGGCATACAATCGGTCTAACTATCGCAAAAGTGCTCGGACTACTATATTTACATGGTGGACTACTACTACTGATGGGGTGGTCTACTAGAAATATTCTTCGGTTGCAGACTCCATGATATCTGCTCCAGCTTCATCAACATAGTCATCATCGCTATCATCTGGATCCGAGTCGGTGTCGTCGATGATGATGTAGTCTTCCGGGCGAATCTCCTTGGGTTCTTCGTCTTCTTCTACTAGTGTAGGGCCTCCCATAAATATTCCGATCTTCATTGTTAGGTCGGCATTCGTATCCACTAGTACTTCGATTTCCTCTTCATAATCTTCACGTGTAGCCTTGAGTTCTTCCTCCAGTTCCGTGATTCTTGTCCTTGCCTTCTTCAGATCTATCATATCTGCGCACATCTAGTTCTCCTATCGTCGAATGTGCTGGTTTAACTCCTGGATGAAAGCTGCGATTGATCTATCCTTCTTGGTGCTGATCATCTCCCATTGCTCATCTCGGAGCCCATAAATCTGGTAGATAGTATCCTTGAGATCATTGCGGTAAACTTCTCCAATATGTCCCATGGCGATGTGAGCTGCCATCTCTTTCCTAGACTCCAGGTTGGTGCATCAAAGGAAAATTCTATGGGTTCAGTGACTGGCATGAACGTCCTTCCTGGAACTTGAACTTGAATCATCCAGCGCTCCTCTTCAGGTAAAGTGGCGTTGTAGGTCCCGGTGAAGTTTGGTACTCCGATGTTCAGATATCTAGTGACTTCCTTCAAGTGACGTCCAAAGGGTGTATCTTCATCCGGTTGTGTGAACTTGTTCCTTGCATCCGCGATCCTAAAAGAGTAGAAAAGATGAGAAGTCAGAATGAGAAGAGTGAGTAGTGATCTAGGGCTTTAGCTTAGTGGTCATGTCCTACAGTCAGCGTGTGCTCTGATACCATCTTGTAGCGACCAGACCTCAAATGGTCCAATCTCTGTGCTCCGGTGTCATCCCTGGATCAGTAATGCTGACACCACACAGTACTTGAAGGATTTATAACAGAGTAACAATCACACACTTATTACATCGAATGTCTCAAAAGAGAACTTATTACAATAAATATGGCATAAGGCCATCTAATAACGATAACAGCGGAATGCTTAGAAGATAAGTGAGTCCATCAACTCCAACGACATCATTGAGTATAGAACCACGACCTAAAAGCACCTTACTCGTCGTCTGAAAAGTCTGCAACATGAACGTTGCAGCCCGAAACAGGTCAGCACATGGAATATGCTGGCAATGTAACACATAGAAAGCAATGAAAGAATAAGGCTATTCTACATGCATATTTGGCTGGTGGAAAGCTCTATGGTTACAGTTTTGCGTAAAGCCAATTTTTCCGAACTACAAAGGAATAAATTTTATTTAACTATCATGGTGGTTGTTAAACATTGAGAGTGTAGACACCCTCTCAATCCCAATTAAACATCATCATTAAAAACCCAACAAATTAATTAGAGTAACATGATAAGATTCACATGATAATCCAAGTACTAGATACTCAAGATGCCCATAAGCGGGGACACGGCTAACCATGATTAGTTTATACACTCTGCAGTGGTTTACGCACTTTTCCCCACAAGACTCGATCTCCTCCGTTGGGATTCTCGCACTTCATGGTGTTTGAGAAACGGATGACCGAGACATAGTCTTTCAGAAGCGCTAGCACCTTACGATCGGGTAGACCGTTACACCTACTTTCCCCTACATCTGCTTGTCTACCAATGTAAGAGTTCGCACATCTTAATCAACTATGCTAGAGCCCATAGTAGCTTGTGGCTGCACACAGAAGGTTCTAGTATGAATAATCTCATGATCCCTTTGAGCCTGGGTGGCGGTCCAAAAGAAAAACAAGAAATCGCTGGAATACCCAGGTGCCTCAATCCACCCAGATGTGTGTTTAAGTTGCCACCTTAGATAAACCATTAATTTAACAATCTCACATCTGTCATGGATACACTCACCCAATCCATGTCTACTAGCATAGCATGGCAATATAAGCAAACGTAGAAGTAACTCCCAAAGGTTTGATAATAAAACAGGTAATAGGTACTACCTCATCTACTTCTCAAAACCCACATCTAATCATGCAATGTGTGAGGATTTATCTAATGCAATAAAACTGGGTAGTAGGAGGTATGATCAAAGTGTTACTTGCCTTGCTGATGATCCGCAAAACCTAGTGATTCGATGTAGCAAGCGACGCACTCCGGGTACTCTATCGCAAACAAACAAACACACAATAAGTACTCAACTAATGCACAGGTAAAACTCAAATAAGAGATCTAACCAGAAAGTTTAACTTAAGAACTCCGGTTGGCAAAAAGAACCAAATCGAATGAAGCAACGAAAGATAAACGGCAAAAGAAACAAGCTTCGTTTACTATTCTAGATCTAGGTCAAATTTTACAGAGGCAAAAACTTGTTTGAGTTGGTTAAACAGAAAGAGGGTTTCGAGACGAAACTCCAGGCGCTTGAATCGCCTGATTCCGATAAACGAGCGAAAAGTTATACTAAAACAAAAATTGGATCAGAAATTGTGATCAGAAAAATCGCGGAATAAATCCGAGAAAAAGAAAAACGACGAACAGATTAACGAACGAGTGTTTGTTATCTGGATCTAAACGATGAATGCGTTCGTTAAAATGAACGAACGAGCGAACGCTTGCTAATTAACTAAACCGAAAAAATGATCTATCTAAAAATGGATCTAGAAAAACCGACGAAAAACTGACGAAAAAACCGAACGGTTTTTCTAAAAAACGGCGGCGGCGGGATCGACCTCTTCGGCGGTGGCGGGGCTCCGGCGGCGGCTGCGGCGGGTTGGCTCGGGCGCGGCTTAGGGTTAGGGCGACGGCGGCTTGGGCTGATTCGGGCCCCGGAGCGCGCTATATAAAGCCCCCCCTAGGAGTCCGGGCCAAACACGGCCCGTAGTTGGTTCGCTCTTTTTAAAAAAAAATATATTACGCACAGAAAAACAAACAAAAGGAATACTAAACGGACTCCAAAATCCTGAAATAAATTTTCCTCGGCTTCTAAAATCAAGCCGCACAGGATGAACATTTATTTGGGGCCTAAATGCAATTTTGAAAAACGCGCATATTTCCTAAATTCAAATAAAATAGCAAATAAATCCAAAATAAAATCTTATTTGATTTTATTATTAAATCCTCAATATTTCTTTATTTTGGGAAAGTCATTTTATTCCCTCTCTCATATTTTTATAATAGAAATAATTGAAGATAAAATAAATAAAATCAAAGGATCCTATTCTCAAAATTTGAGAAAAGTCAAATATGAAAATAACGAAATCCCCAACTCTCTCCGAGGGTCCTTGAGTTGCGTAGAATTTCTAGGATCAACCAAAATGCAAATAAATATGATATGCAATGCTGATCTAATGTATAACATTCCAAATTGAAAATTTGGGATGTTACAAGCTTTTTCACATAAGCATCGCAACCCCAAACTTTAAGAAACAACAACGTAGGTTTCTTGCCAAACCACAGTTCATATGGTGTCGTCTCAACGGATTTAGATGGTGCCCTATTTAACGTGAATGCAACTTTCTCTAATGCATAAACCCAAAATGATAGCGGTAAATCGGTAAGAGACATCATAGATCGCACCATATCCAATAAAGTACGGTTACGACATTCGGACACACCATTACGCCATGGTGTTCTAGGTGGCGTGAGTTGTGAAACTATTCCACGTTATTTTAAATGAAGGCCAAACTCGTAACTCAAATATTCGCCTCCGCGATCAGATCGTAGAAACTTTATTTTCTTATTACGATGATTCTCCACTTCACTCTGAAATTCTTTGAACTTTTCAAATGCTTCAGACTTGTGTTTCATCAAGTAGATATACCCATATCTGCTCAAATCATCCGTGAAGGTTAGAAAATAAAGATACCCGCCGCGAGCCTCAACACTCATTGGACCGCATACATTGGTATGTATTATTTCCAATAAGTCAGTGGCTCGCTCATTGTTCCGGAGAACGGAGTTTTAGTCATCATGCCCATGAGGCATGGTTTGCAAGCATCAAATGATTCATAATCAAGTGATTCCAAAAGTTCATCCACGTGGAGTTTCTTCATGTGCTTTACACCAATATGACCTAAACGGCAGTGCCAGAAATATGTTGCACTATCATTATCAACTTTGCATCTTTTAGCATCAATATTATCAATATGTGTATCATCATGATCGATATTCAATAAAAATAGACCACTCTTCAAGGGTGCATGACCATAAAAGATATTACTCATATAAATAGAACAACCATTATTCTCCGATTTAAATGAATAACCGTCTCGCATCAAAAAAGATCTAGATATAATGTTCATGCTCAACACTGTCACCAAATAACAATTATTGAGGTCTAAAACTAACCCCGAAGGTAGATGTAGAGGTAGCGTGCCGACGGCGATCACATCGGCCTTGGAACCATTCTCGACGCGCATCGTCATGTCGTCCTTAGCCAATCTTCATTTAATCCGTAGCCCCTGTTTGGAGTTGCAAATATGAGCAACAGAACCAATATCAAATACCCAAGCGCTACTACGAGCGTTAGTAAGGTACACATCAATAACATGTATATCAAATATACCTTTATTCACTTTGCCATCCTTCTTATCCGCCAAATACTTGGGGCAGTTCCGCTTCCAGTGACCAGTCCCTTTGTAGTAGAAGCACTCAGTTTCAGGCTTGGGTCCAGACTTGGGCTTCTTCCCGGGAGTGACAACTTGCTTTCCATCCTTCCTGAAGTTCCCCTTCTTTCCCTTGCCCTTTTTCTTGAAACTAGTGATCTTGGTAACCGTCAACACTTGATGCTCTTTCTTGATTTCTACCTCCGCAGCTTTGAGCATAGCAAAGAGCTCGGGAATTGTCTTATCCATCCCTTGCATATTATAGTTCATCACAAAGCCTTTGTAGCTTGGTGGCAGTGATTGAAGAACTCTGTTAATAACACCATCATCCGGAAGATTAACTCCCAGTCGAGTCAAGTGGTTATGATACCCACACATTCTGAGTATGTGTTCACTGACAGAACTATTCTCCCCCATCTTGCAGCTATAGAACTTGTTGGAGACTTCATATCTCTCAACTCAGGCATTTGCTTGAAATATTAACTTCAACTCCTAAACCATCTCATATGGTCCATGATGTTCAAAACGTCATTGAAGTCCTGATTCTAAGCCATAGAGCATGGCACACTGAACTATAGAGTAGTCATCATACCGCGTCTGCCAGACATTCAAAGCGTCTACATTAGCGGGAGGGGGCTTTTCACCTAGCGGTGCATCAAGGACATAATTATTCTATGCAGCAATGAGGATAATCCTCAAGTTACGGACCTAGTCCGTGTAGTTGCTACCATCATCTTTCAACTTAGCTTTCTCTAGGAACACATTAAAATTCAAGGGAACGATAGCACGAGCCATTGATCTATGACATAGATATGCAAAAACTGTCATGAGTAAGTTCATGATAAATTAAGTTCAATTAATCATATTACTTAAGAACTCCCACTTAGATAGACATCCCTCTAGTCATCTAAATGATCACGTGATCCATATCAACTAAACCATGTCTGATCATCACATGAGATGGAGTAGTTTTCAATGGTGAACATCTCTATGTTGATCATATCTACTATATGATTCACGTTCGACCTTTTGGTCTCTAGTGTTCCGAGGCCATGTCTGTACATGTGTAGCGATCCGACCTCAAACGGTCGAATCTCTGTGCATAAGTGTCATCCCTGGACCGGTAATGCTGACACACACAATACCTCGAAGGATTTATAACAGAGTAGCAATCACACACTTATTACATCGATAGTCTCAAGAGAGAACTGAATACAATAATATGGCTTAAGGCCATCTAAATAAGATAACAGCGGAAGGTTTGGAAGATACAGCGAGTCCATCAACTCCAACGGCATAGCTGAGTACACGACAACGACCTAGCACACCTTACTCTTCGTTTGGAAAGTCTGCAACATAATACGTTGCAGCCCGAAAATGGGTCAGCACATGGAATATGCTGGCAATATAACACTGTAGAGCAATGAACAGGTAACAGTTATAACTATATGCATATTTGGCTGGTGGGGGCTCTACTGTTAAATGTTTTTGCGAAAAGCCAGTTTTTTCCTACAACGAAGGAATATATCTTGTTTAACTATCATGGTAGTTCATAAACATTGAGAAGGTTCCCCCAACTCAATCCCAATTAAGCAGTATTAATAACCCAACAAATTAATTTAAAGTGATGAGATCAACATGATAATTCAAGAACCAGATACTCAAGATGTCCATAACCGGGGACACGACTAATCATGATTAGTTTGTACACTCTGCAGATGTTTGCGCACTTTTCCCCACAAGACTCAATCTCCTCCATTGGATTTCTCGCACTACATGGTGTTTGAGAAACGAATGACCAAGACACAATCTTTCAGAAGCATTTACTCTTTACTCTGGGTACACAGTTACACCTACTTTCCCCTACATCTGCTAGCCTACCACTGAAAGAGGTCACGCAACATGCTCAACTATGCCAGAGCCCATAATGGCTTGTGGCTGCACACGGAAGTTTCTAGCATGAATAATCTTATGATCCCTTTGAGCCTGGGTGGCGAACCATAGGGCGATCGCACGGGTACTCCGGGATATCCTAGGACAACACTGGATTCTCCAGGTGCTCGCAACCAATCCACCCAGATGTGTATTTAAGTAGCCACCTTAAGCTAACCCTTAATTAACAACTCTCACATCTGTCATGGATACACTCAACCAATCCACGTCTACGAGCATAGCATAGCAGTATAAGCATAACGTATAAGTAACTCCCAGGGTTTGATAGTAAAAGGGCAATAGGTTCTACCTCATCATCTACTTCCCAATACCCACATGTTAAGAGATCCTACTCATGCAATGTTTGAGGGTTGAAACTAATGCATAAAAACTGGGTGATAAAGAGGTATGATCAAAGTGTTACTTGCCTTGCTGACGATCTGCAAACCCTAGAGACCCGTAGTAGCATGCTTCGCACTCCGGAAATTCTATCGCAAACAAACAATAGCATACATAAGCACTCAAGCATAGATGCAAAGGGTAAAACTCAGATAAGAAGGTCCAAACTGAAAATTCAACTGAAGAGCTTCAATTTGCAAAAAGAATCAATCGAAATCAGAGCTATGGAAGTGAAACTACTATCAAAAGAACTTCGAATTCAAATCTGCTTGAAACCCAATTTTAGATTGTCAAAGTCATGTTCAAGTTGATTAACTGGAAAGAGGGCTTCGAGACGAAGATTTTGGCGTTGGTTTCACTGGATTTGGATGAATGGTTGAAAAGTTGCGAGGGTTTGAAGATCAGGGGCTAATCTGCGATAAAAGTAATCCCGGATAGGTCCCTGGCCGAAAATAAAACAGAAAAAGAAAAATATGTCGGACGAACGTCCGCTAACAGAGACAAACGAACGAATTCGTTCGTTATAAGAACTGAATGAGCGAACGTTCGCGGAATAGATCTAAACCGGGAAAACCGAGAAAATCAATCTATAAAAAAAGATCTAGATCTAGGGTTTACCGAAATAAACCAACAAGAACCGGGAAAAAAACCGGCGGCGGCAGTTCTGAACGGCGGCGGCTTCCGGCGAGGCGGGGCAAGGCGGGGACAGCGGTGGCGGCACGGTTGTGCAGCAGCGGCTACATCAGCGGCGGCGGTGGGCGGCTGCGGTGGCTCGGGGCTCGGGCCGGGATGGAGAGGGGCGGCGGCGGCGCGGCTTATAAATGCCTCGGGGGGTAGCTTGCGCGAGGGGCGCGGACGCCGAGGCTGACCCGGACTCCGGCGGGAGTCCGGCTGCGGGAGGCGGCGGCTCTGGTTGGGCTTGGCTGGGCCGTTGGCCCGGTCGGGCGAAACTTTTTTTTAATAATTCTGCCGAAGAAAATCCTAAAAAAATATAAAAATGCCAAAAACAATTTTCACCGGTTAAATATAATATTTAGAACATAGAGAACATTTTTCTGGCCTAAAATGCATATTTTTCTAATTCAAATAAAATAGTAGTAAAATCCCAAATAAAATATTTATTTGATTTTAACATTTTTCCTCCAATGTTTCTTTTACTTTGGAGAAGTCCTTTTATCTCCTCTATTTTGTTTTTTATATTGGAACTATTTCGGAGAGAAAATTATTAAAACCAAAGTGATCCTCTTTTCAAATTTGAGAAAAATTCAAATATGAAAATAGTGAAATCCCGAACTCTCTCCGTTGGATCCTTGAGTTGCTTAGGATTTCTAGGATCGCAAATGGGATGCAAATAAAATGTGATATGCATATGATGACCTATGTATAACATTCCAAATTAGAAATTTGGGATGTCACAAACCTACCCCCTTAAGATGAATCTCGCCCTCGAGATTCGGGTTGGCTAGAAAATAGGTGTGGCTAGTCTTTCCGTAGATCTTCCTCTTGTTCCCAGGTGGCTTCATCCTCAGTATGGTGGCTCCACTGAACTTTGCATAACTTGATAACTTTGTTGCGCGTAAATTGGCTGGCAAACTCAAGAATCTTGATGGGTTTCTCCTCGTACGTCAAATCACTATCCAACTGAATTGCTTCTAGGGTCACTGTATCTCTCAGAGGAATATCGGCCATCTCTGCGTGGCACTTCTTCAACTGGGAAACGTGAAACACATCATGAACTCATGATAGTCCTTTGGGTAACTCCAATTTGTAGGCCACTTCTCCCATACGTCCCAAGACTCGGTATGGTCCTACAAATCTCGGGGCTAACTTTCCCTTAACTCCAAAACGTTTAACTCCTCGGAGAGGCTACACATGAAGATATGCTCTGTCTCCGATTTCATAGACTACCTCCTTGCATTTTGAATCTGCATAACTCTTCTGCCTGGACTGAGCTACCTTTAGTCTGTCGTGAATCAACTTAACCTTCTCTTCAGATTCTTTGATCAAATCCGGTCCAAACAACTGACAGTCTCCAACTTCATCCCACATCAACGGTGTCCTGCACCTCCTTCCATACAAGGCTTCAAAAGTGGCCATCTTCAGACTAGCTTGATAACTATTGTTGTATGAGAATTCCACGTATGGCAAATTATCATCCCAGCTAGATCCATAATCTAGCGCACAAGCTCTCAACATGTCCTTTAGAATCTGATTGACTCTCTCGGTCTGTCCGTCTGTCTGCGGATGAAAGGCTATACTAAACTCTAGCCTGGTTCCCAAAGTCTGGTGCAGCTGATGCCAAAACTTCGAAGTAAACTGAGTCCCTCTATCCGATACGATGGTCCTCAGAACTCCATGCAGACATACGATCCTGGTCATATATATCTTGGCCAACTTCGCACTCGTATAGGTGGTCTTCACTTGGATAAAGTGAGCCACTTTGGTCAAACGATCCACTACTACCCAGATAGAATCGTATCCCGATCAGGTCCTGGGTAATCCGGTGATGAAATCCATGCCAAGCTTATCCCACTTCCATTCAGGTATAGGCATAGGCTGCAGTAATCCTGCTGGCTTCTGATGCTCTGCCTTCACTCTCTGACATACATCACATACGGCTACATACTCGGCAATATCCTTCTTCATACCAGTCCACCAGAAACGCTCCTTTAAATCCAAATACACCTTGGTGTTTCCGGGGTGTATTGAGTATGGCGAGTCATGAGCTTCCTGTAGTATTAACTTCCCGATTTCTGCATTATTGGGTACATATACTCGGTCCTCAAACCATAAAGTGTCATGCTCATCCTCACGAAAACCTTTGGCTTTTCCTTCACTCATCTTCTCCTTTATCTCAGCAATCTCCTTATCATCCTTCTAAGCTTCTCGAATCTTTCCCAATAATGTTGACTGAACCTCCATTGCTGCGACAAAACCTCGTGGAACTATCTCCAAACGAAGCTTCTTGAGATCGTCAACTAACTCCTGCGGAAATCCTCCGCTTACAAGGGTATTGACATAACTTTTCCGGCTCAAGGCGTCTGCTATGACATTGGCCTTTCCTGGGTGATAATGTAGCTTCATATCATAATCCTTTATAAGCTCCAACCATCTCCTTTGTCTGAGATTCATCTCCTTCTGTGTGAAAATGTACTTCAAACTCTTGTAATCCATGTACATATCACAACGGTTTCCAATAAGAAAATGTCTCCAGGTCTTGAGTGCATGAACTACAGCTGCTAACTCCAAATCATGCGTGGCATAATTCAACTCATGCGGTCGAAGCTGACGTGAGGCATAGGAAACAACTATTCCGTCTTGCATAAGTACACCTCCAAGTCCTAAGCGAGAAGCATCGCAGTACACTTGGAAATCCTTGCGTATATCTGGCAAAATCAGCATTGGGGCGGTAACCAAACGTTTCTTCAACTCCTGAAAACTTGCCTCACATTCATCTATCCATTTGAACTTAGTGTTCTTCTTGAACAACTCCGTCATGGGTTTCGCAATCTTGGAGAAATTTTCAATGAATCTCCATAGTATCTTGTGAGTCCAAGAAAACTGTGGATCTCCCCTACTGAGGTGGGTGCTAGCCAATCAGTGACTGCCTGAACCTTGGTAGGGTCTACTGCTATACCCTCTCTTGATATAACCTGTCCAAGAAATCGAATCCTTTTTCCCTCCGGGGTGGTGAGCATAATTGACTTACTGGCGCAATCGATGTTTCCCCCATACACCGGTAGCCAATCCATGCCTAGTATCACATCCAATCCTTGTGACTCCAGAATTACTAGGTCTGAGGGGAAAACATGCCTACTTATGGTTAATGGCATCTCAAACCATCCTTGGCTTGCCATAAACTCTGCTCCTGGCGGGCTTACTAACATAGGTGTCCTAAGAACTTTGGTGGGAAATTTATACTTATCCACAAATCCCCTTGAAATGTATGAATGCGATGCACCCGTATCAAAAATAACGATTGAAGTAAATGACTTAACCAAAAACTTACCTATAATTGCATCTGGCTGCTCTTCAACCTCCTCCACGTTAACGTGGTTCACTTGTCCCCTGTTGAAAGGGTTGGGCTTCTTCCCAGAGCTTCCATTGCCATTTCCATTCTTTGCTTCAGAACACTCGGTGGCGTCGTGCCCAGTATTCCCGCACTTGAAACAAGTAATGTGACTTAGATCCTTCTTGGCGGGCGTTGCTGGGTTGGAACGGTTCTGGCTGTTGCTTCCTCCATTTCCATTCCCATTCTTGGGGCCACTGCGGTTATGTGAACTTCCTCCATTATGAGTATGGTCTCCATGGTTATGGGTATAACCTCCGGAGTTAGGGGTAAAGGGAGGCTTTTGCTGAGCTCCAGAATTATACTTCCCCTATCCATACTTCTGTTTGTGGCTCTCTATCTGCTGCTGTTTGTTTTCAACCATCGGGGCCCGGTCTACCAACTCCTGGTAGTTAGTGAATGTTGCCACCATCAACTGCATACTCATATCATCATTCAGTCCTTCCATAAACTTCTCCTGCTTCGCGGCATCTGTGGCCACATCATCTGGGGCATAATGGGCTAACTTGCTAAACTCATCCATGTACTGCCCCACAGTATGGTTTCCGTAGCGTAAGTTGCGAAACTCACGCTTCTTCATATTCATTGCTCCTGTAGAGACATGGGATGTGCGGAATGCTTGCTGAAACTGATCCCAAGTGACATTGGCTATGGGAAAAGTGGCTGTGTAATTCTCCCACCATGAGGCTGCGGGTCCATCCAATTGGTGTGCAGAAAAGCGCACCTTCTCCGCATCTGTGCAACCTGCGGTGGTCAACTCCCTTCCAATCCTACGTAGCCAGTCATCAGCAACAATCGGCTCGGTGCTACTGGAAAACACCGGCGGATTCAAACTCAGAAAACGGGCTAGGTTGTCCACTGGAGATGGTGGTAGTGGGTTGTTGTTATTGTTATTGTTGTTGTTGCCTTGGTTCTGGACTAGTAGCTGCATCAAGGCATTCTGCTATTGGATCAATTGAGTGAGCTCTGGTGGGAAGGCAAATCTGGGGTCACGTCTGGGAGGCATCTGATGGGTTTAGAGGGGAGAGATTAGAATAGAAATGAGGTCTAAAGAGAAAGCACTACCTATACGCACATGAGACATATACAATCACATCACTCATTTCAAACAAGGGCATACAACCGATCTAGCTACCGTTACAAAATACTCAGACTACTACTATATACATGGCGGAAATACTACTTCTAATATGGTGGTCATCTAGAAATTCTGATTGGTGGAAGACTCCATGATATCCGCTCCATCTTCGTCTTCGTAATCATCATCACTACTGTCGGGGTCGGAGTCGGTGTCGTCGATGATGATGTAGTCCTCGGGGTGGTCGTCATCTCCTCCTGGCGTAGGGTCTCCCATGAATACTCCTAGCTTCCTCGTCAAGTCGTCATTCTTTTCTACTAGTATCATGATTTCCTCCTCATATCCATCGCGTGTAGACTTGAGTTCTTCTTCAAGCTCCATGTTCCTAGTCATCAACTTCTTCAGATATATCATGCTTGTGCGCATTTGGTTCTCCTGGGGACAAATGTGCTGGTTTAACTCCTGGATAAAAGCTGCAATGGACTTGTCCCTCCTGGTGCTGATCATCTCCCGTTGCTCATCTCGGCGCCCATATATCTGGTAGATGGTTTCCTTAAGATCCTTGTGATAAACTTCGCCGATGCGTCCCATGGCGATGTGAGCTGCCATGCTCTTACCTAGACTCCAGGTTGGTGCATCAAAGGAAAACTCTATGGGCTCAGTAACTGGCGTGAATGTCCTTCCTAGAACTTGAACTCAAATCATCCAACGCTCCTCTTCTGGTAAAGTGGCGGTGTAGGTCCCGGTGAAGCTTGGTATTCCGATGTTCAGGTACCTAGTGACTTCCTTCAAGTGTCATCCAAAGGGTGTATCTTCATCCGGTTGAGAAAACTTGTTCCTTAGGTCCACCATCTATAGAGTGGAAAATGGAGAGGAGTCAGAAATGAGTAGAGAAGAGTGACCTATGGCTTATCTTAGTGGTCGCGTCCTACAATCAGCGTGTGCTCTGATACCATCTTGTAGCGATCCGACCTCAAACGGTCGAATCTCTATGCATAAGTGTCATCCCTCGATCGGTAATGCTGACACACACAGTACCTCAAAGGATTTATAACAGAGTAGCAACCACACACTTATTACATCGATAGTCTCAAGAGAGAACTTAATACAATAATATGGCTTAGGGCCATCTAAATAAGATAACAGCGGAAGGCTTGGAAGATAAAGCGAGTCCATCAACTCCAACGACATAGCTGAGTGCACGACAATGACCTAGCGCACAATACTCTTCGTCTGGAAAGTCTGCAACATAATACGTTGCAGCCCGAAAATGGGTCAACACATGGAATATGCTGGCAATATAACACTGTAGAGAAATGAACAGGTAACAGCTATAACTATATGCATATTTGGCTGGTGGGGGCTCTACGGTTAAATGTTTTTGCGTAAAGCCAGTTTTTCCCTACAACAAAGGAATATATTTTGTTTAACTATCATGGTAGTTGATAAACATTGAGAAGGTTCCCCCAACTCAATCCCAATTAAGCAGTATAAATAACCCATCAAATTAATTTAGAGTGATGATATCAACATGACAATTCAAGAACTAGATACTCAATATGTCCATAACCGGGGACACGGCTCATCGTGATTAGTTTGTACACTCTGCAGAGGTTTGCACACTTTTACCCACAAGACTCGATCTCCTCCATTGGATTTCTCGCACTACATGGTGTTTGAGAAACGGATGACCGAGACATAGTCTTTCAAAAGCATTTACTCTTTACTTTTGGTAGATAATTACACCTACTTTCCCCTACATCTGCTAGCCTACCACTAAAAGAGGTCACACAACATACTCAACTATGCCAGAGCCCATTATGGCTTGTGGCTGCACACGGAAGTTTCTAGCATGAATAATCTTATGATCCCTTTGAGCCTGGGTGGCGAACCATAGGATGATCGCACACGTACTTTGGGATATCCTAGGACAACACTGGATTCTCCAGGTGCCCGCAACCAATCCACCCAGATGTTTATTTCAGTAGCCACCTTAAGTTAACCCTTAATTAACAACTCTCACATCTGTCATGGATACACTCAACCAATCCACGTATACGAGTATAGCATAGCAGTATAAGCATAACGTAGAAGTAACTCCCAGGGTTTGATAATAAAGGGCAATAGGTTCTACCTCATCGTCTACTTCCCGATACCCACATGTTAAGAGGTACTACTCATGCAATGTTTGAGGGTTGAAAGTAATGCATAAAAACTGGGTGATAAAGAGGTATGATCAAAGTGTTACTTGCCTTGCTGATGATCTGCAAACCCTAGAGACTCAGAGTAGCATGCTTTGCACTCCGAAAATTCTATCGCAAACAAACAATAGCATATATAAGCACTCAAGCACAGATGCAAAGGGTAAAACTCAGATAAGAAGGTCCAAACTGAAAATTCAACTGAAGACCTTCGATTTGCAAAGAAAAATCTATCGGACGAACGTCCGCTAACAAAGACAAATGAACAAATTCGTTCGTTATAAGAACTAAATGAACGAATGTTCGCGGAATAGATATAAACCGACGAAACCGATCTATAAAAAACTATCTAGATCTAGGGTTTACCAAAATAAATCGACGAGAACCGGGAAAAAACTGGCGACGACGGCCTCTGGCGAGGCGGGGCGGCGCAGGGTCAGCGGCGAGGCGGCGGCGCGGTGGCGGCACGGCTGCAGCGGCGGCGGTGGGCAGCTGCGGCGGCTCGGGGCTAGGGATGGAGAGGGGAGGCGGCGGCGCGGCTTATAAAGGCCTCGAGGGGGTGGCTTGCGCGAGGGGCACGGACGCCGAGGCCGACCCGGACTCCGGCGGGAGTCCGGCGCTCGCACGGTTGTGGTAGGCGGCGGCGCTGGTTGGGCTTGGCCCAGCTTGGCTAGGCCGTTGGCCCAGTCGGGCAAAACGTTTTTTAAAAAAATAATTCCGCCGAAGAAAATCCTAAATAAATATAAAAAAATTCTAAAAATGCCAAAAACAATTTTCACGATCTAAATAAAATATTTTGAACAAAGTAAACATTTTTTTGGCCTAAAAATGCAATTTTTAAAAATGCATATTTTTCTAATTCAAATAAAATAGCAGTAAAATCCCAAATAAAATATTTATTTGATTTTAACATTTTTCCTCCAATATTTCTTTTATTTTGGAGAAGTCCTTTCATCTCCTATCTTTTGTTTTTTATATGGAAATATTTCGGAGAGAAAAATATTAAAACCAAAGTGATCCTCTTCTCAAATTTGAGAAAAAAAATCAAATATGAAAATAGTGAAATCCCCAACTCTCTCCGTTGGATCCTTGAGTTGCTTAGGATTTCTAGGATCGCAAACGGGATGAAAATAAGATATGATATGCATATGATGACCTATGTATAACATTCCAAATTGAAAATTTGGGATGTTACAACATGCTACGCTCGTCAAGTTTAACCTGAGTATTCCGCATGTGCAAAATTGTCTTGCACCCGTTGTATGTGAACGTAGAGCTTATCACACCCGATCATCACGTGGTGTCTCGGCACGACGAACTGTCGCAATGGTGCATACTCAGGGAGAACACTTATACCTTGAAATTTTAGTGAGGGATCATCTTATAATTAATGCTACCGCCGTACTAAGCAAAATAAGATGCATAAAAAGATAAACATCGCATGCAATCAAAATATGTGACATGATATGGCCATCATCATCATGTGCCTTTGATCTCCATCTCCAAAGCACCGTCATGATTTCCATCGTCACCGGCTTGACACCTTGATCTCCATCGTAGCATCGTTGTCGTCTCGCAAACTATTGCTTCTACAACTATCGCTAACGCATAGTGATAAAGTAAAGCAATTACATGGCGTTTGCATTTCATACAATAAAGCGACAACCATAAGGCTCCTGCCAGTTGACGATAACTTTCACAAAACATGATCATCTCATACAATAACGTATATCACATCATGTCTTGACCATATCACATCACAACATGCCCTGCAGAAACAAGTTAGACGTCCTCTACTTTGTTGTTGCAAGTTTTATGTGGCTGCTACGGGCTTCTAGTAAGAACCGTTCTTACCTACGCATCAAAATCACAGCGGTGATTTATCAAGTTTTCTGTTTTAACCTTCAACAAGGACCGACTGTAGTCAAATTCGATTCAACTAAAGTAGGAGACCTGCTAGCCACCTTTATGCAAAACTAGTTGCATGTCTGTCGATGGAACCGATCTCATGAACGTTGTCACGTAAGGTTGATCCAGGCCGCTTCATCCAACAATACTGCTGAATCAAAATAAGACGTTGGTGGTAAGCAGTATGACGATCACCGCCGACAACTCTTTGTGTTCTACTCGTGCATTTCATCTACGTACGCATAGACTTGGCTCGGATGCCATTGTTAGGAAACATAGCATGAAATTGTAAAAAAATTCCTACACTCAAAGCAAGATCTATCTAGGAGATGCATAGCAACGAGAGGGGGAGAGTGTGTCTACATACCCTCATAAACCGAAAGCGGAAGCATTGGTTAACGCAGCTAACGTAGTGGAACTTCTTCTTGTTCCAACCGATCAAGCACAGAACAAACAACACCTCCGAGTTCTGCACACGTTCAGCTCGATGACATCCCTCGAACTCATGATCCAACAAAGTGTCAAGGGAGAGTTCCGTCAGCACGATGGGGTGGTGACAGTGATGGTGAAGTGATCCGCGCAAGGCTTCGCCTAAGCACTACGTGAATATGACCGGAGGCGTAAACTGTGGAGGGGGCGCCGCACATGGCTTGGAACAATTGATGTGTCCTAGGCGCCCCCACGTATATAAAGGAGGGAGAGGGAGGAGGCTATCGGTGTTCTGGGAACGGGGGTCCCCAGACTTGCCTGCCTGTGGCCCACGTCGTGGCTCTGCAAGCGGGCCCATACGGCCCATCTTCACCAACAAGCATTCAAGACCCTCGCGATGGGCCAAGCCTCGCGAGGCGGATGACACAAGACCTCCTCCGGAGTGTCCTCACCAGGCTGGCTCGCGAGGGGCGGAGAGATCAAGGCAAGGCAAACCTCACGAGGTTCCAATGATGTGAGCCATGACGATCGAGACCAGGCGGGCGCCAGGCGGGCGCCAGCACGCACATTGTCCTTGTTTCCTCTTTGGTGCTAAGGAGGCAAGTGCAGGTGAGGAGTACCGAGGCGTCAAGCAAAGGTTTCCATATCAGTGCAACGAGACCAAGACCAGCAGGACGGCAAGACGGAGGTCACCATGGAGCCCAAGGCGGCGTCACCACCAGAGCCTTTGGCAGGTGAAGACTGCTTTTGTCAGGATAACTTTTACTAGCTGTCTCCTTTCAAATTGGCTGTTGTGGCATCCCTTCCTGCTCAATATTTGGGAAGAGGACCAGGGCCTCCATAAATAGGATTAGCCACCACAGTAGGAGGCAAGAGAGCCTCAACCATCTCATCTTGGACTAGATCCAACCCATCCACACACACACACCAAGCACAAGAACACCTCGCCTCAGAAGGCTGTTCTTCCCCTTGTACTGTTCATCCTCAGCCCGAGAGGCAATACACCACACCACACCGGGGTAGGGTATTACACCACAACAGTGGCCCGAACCAGTATAAATCTTGTGTCTTTTGTGTTGCGAGTTCGTCGAGCTTGCCTTTGAGATCATGGCGAGGCTGAGGGCGTGAGTAGGTAGGGGGAAATCTTCGTGCGCACCCCAGTGTTCGAACCTTGAGGGTTCTGCCGGAACCCGAGATCCGACATTTGGCGCGCCAGGCAGGGGTGTGCCGGAGTTTTCCTTCTGTCGATTCGCGCTCCACCATCTTCACACCCATTCTCCATGGCCGGCGCCGCCCTTCTGGCTGGATCTACGGGTGGCCACAGTGACGCTTGGGGGCTCCAAGCCCTTGCTCCCGCCTTGCGGCAGGTGCAGTGGTCCACCCAAGTTCAAGTCGGGGATGCCGCCGCGCTACGACGGCGCATCGAACCCGTCGGCTTTCCTGCTGGCGTATGAGGAGGCCGTCCTTAAGGCCGGGGGCGATGACAAGGTCATGGCCAACTGGCTTTCCATGGCCCTCACTGGCGCACCACGCGCCTTGCTGCTCAACCTCCCCGGATCCACGGTGGCATTTTGGGAGGAGTTGCGCGGCCTCTTCGTTGTGCGCTACGCGGCACCGGCGCAGCACGCGGTTGCGGCCCTCCTCGGCGGCTCGCAAGCACCACCCTCGAATCGTCACGTCAAGCCATTCTTTTGCCAGATTGGCGCCACTTCCAAGCGCCCGGGGGCTCCGCCACGCCCGAGCCCGACCTCACCTTCGACTCGGGGGATCATCATGTCTCCATCGTCGGCTCAGGTGTGCTCCCAATGCTTTGCACGCCCACCATCTGTAACGTGTCCATCACCAAGACGCTCATCGATGGTGGCGCCGGCCTCAATGAGCTCTCCGTCGAGGTCTTCAGCCTTCTTCACGTACCACTCGAGCGGCTCCGCCCTAGAAAGCCTTTCTCATGGGTTGGTGGAGGCTCCGCCCACTCCCTGGGGCGGATCTGCCTCCCCGTGACCTTCGGCACGCGCGACAACTACCGCACCAAGCTGGTCGACTTCGACATCGCCCACATCGGCCTCCCGTACAATGCCATCCTTGGGTACCCGGCCCTCGCTCAGTTCATGGCGGCGACACATCCGGCCTACAACCTCATGAAGATGCCCGGGAGCAAGGGTGTCCTCACAGTAGTTGGGGACACCAAGGAAGCCTTGATGACGCTCAAGCTCGCCCTCAAGACCGCCGCGACAGCGCAGCCCGCCAACGCGGATACCTCCAAGGCCAAGGGAGACGCACCAACCAAGAAGAAACCAAGCAAGTGCCAGTCGAGGAGGACGGGTCCTCGGGGGCAACCTTTACCATAGGCGCCAACCTTGAGCCTGATCAGGAGGAGGCGGTGGTGAAGTTCTTGCGCGCAAACAAGGAAGTGTTTGCTTGGGAGCCCGATCAGCTGGTAGGTGTTCCAAGAGGGGTGATAGAGCACCACCTGAAGGTGTGCCCCAACGTACGCCCCATAAAGCAGAGGGCGAGGCAGCAGTCCACGGAGAAGAAAGCTTTCATCATCCAAGAGACCCGCAAGTTGGAGGCTGCGGGTGTCATTCGCGAGGTTCGGTACCCTGAGTGGCTAGCAAACCCCGTCGTCGTGCCCAAGAAAGGCGGGAAGGAGCGAATGTGCGTCGACTTCACCAACCTCAACAAGGCCTGCCCTCAAGATCCGTTCCCTCTTCCACGCATCGACAAGATCGTCGACTCCACTGCCGAGTGCGACTTGCTGTGCTTCCTGGATGCATTCTCAGGATATCACTAGATCAAGATGTCGGCAGAAGATGTGGAGAAGACAGCCTTCCTGACCCCGTGTGGGGTGTACTGCTACACTTGCATGCCTTTTGGGCTGCGCAACACAGGCGCAACCTTCCAGCGGCTCATGCACATCGCCATGGGTCAGTAGCTCGGGAGAAACGTTGAAGCCTACGTCGATGACATCGTGGTGAAGTCCCGGGAGGCAAGACCTTGATTCAAGACTTGGAGGAGACCTTTGAAAGCCTCCTCCAGGTGGACTTGCGACTCAACATGGAGAAGTGTGTGTTTGGTGTCCCTTCCGGCAAGCTGCTGGGCTTCCTTGTGTCCCACAGGGGGATCGAGGCCAACCCAGAAAAGGTCAAGGCAATTGAAGACATGAGTCCACCGCAAACCCTCAAGGAAATGCAGAAGCTTGTTGGGCAGGTGACTTCATTGGGACACTTCATTTCCAAGCTGGGAGAGCGTGCCCTACCCTTCTTCAAGCTGATGAAGAAGAAGGCCCCATTCAAGTGTACCCTGGAGGCTGACCGAGCATTTCAAGACCTCAAGAGATACCTGACCAGCCCTCCAGTGATGGTGGCGCCGCGACCTCTCGAGCCCCTAGTGCTTTATCTTTCTGCCACTCCCCACTCTGCCAGCGTGGCTCTAGTGGCGGTTCGGGAAGAACACCAAGCCAATGGCACATCGTGCCGAGCTACGTCCCCGGCAGAGATGACGCAAGACCAGGAGGGTGCCGCAAGGGCCGCAACAGTGACATCAGAGGATCAAGCTCAACAGGACGACGCCCCCGAACCCGCAAAGGCCCAGACAAGCAATCAAGCGTTGGGGGCTCCACCACCTTAGGAGGCACCCCAACTCCCGGAAGGCGCAAGCCTCATCAGCGCACGTGCCCTCATCGAGCACCCGGTATACTTCATCAGCACGGTGTTGCGGGATGCAAGAGCGCCGTACCCCATGCCTCAGAAGCTCCTACTCGCGCTCCTAGTGGCCTTACGTAAGCTGCGACACTACTTTCAAGGCCACCCCATCAAGGTCGTCTCGGCCTACCCACTGGAGAGGGTGCTCAGGAGCCCCAATTCCGCCGGGAGGGTCACCGAGTGGAACATCGAGCTGCAGGCATTCCAGTTGGAGTTTGGCAGCACCAGGGTCATCAAGGGGGCCGCACTCACCGATTTTGTGGCAGAATGGACGGACGCCCCGGTGCTTGAAATAGGCGAGGACCGGTCCCTCTCGCCGGGAAGTGAGGCGCCCGACAGTTGGGTCATGTATTTCGATGGTGCCTTCATGCGCCAAGGCGTGGGGGCTGGAGCAGTGCTCATCTCGCCCACTCAAGACAAGCTCAACTACGCTGTGCAGCTCTGCTTCCATCAGGGTGAGAAGGTCTCCGACCACGTTGCAGAGTACGAAGGCCTCATAGCTGGCCTGAAGGTTGCGACGACACTAGGGGTGAAGCGTCTCACCATCAGGGGCGACTCGTAGCTCCTCGTCAATTTCTCCAACAAGGTATATGAGCCGAAGGACGAACACATGGAGGCATACCTCGCAGAAGTGCGCAAGATGGAGAAGCAGTTCCTGGGCTTGGAGTTGCGGCACGTGCCCCGGGGAACCAACAAGGAAGCCGACGACATCGCCAGAAGGGCATCCAAGCGACAGCCCCAAGAGCCTGGTGTCTTCGAGGAGCGGCTCTTCAAGCCATCAGCGACACCACCGGTTTCAAGGACAGCGCAGCCACGGGAGCCCCAGCCTGTGGCCCAACTTCGGGAGCGCGTCTACTCTTGGCGCTCGAGCCCCAGGAGGGATGCTAGACCAAGGAATTCAAGGAATACCTGATGCAAGGGACGCTGCCGGAGAAGGAGGAGGATGCGGAGCGTGTGGCCCGGCAAGCCATGGCATACTGCATGCAGGACGGTGAGTTATATAGGAAGCGGCCAAATGACATTTCACTACGTTGCATCTCCAGGGAACAGGGGAAAGAGCTGCTAGCCGACGTATACGATGGGGACTGCAGGCACCACTCATCGTCACGAACCCTCGTTGGCAAGGCATTCCGCAGCGGATTCTACTGGCCTACGGCGCTCAACGACGCAGCTGAGCTGGTGAGATCTTGCGACGCCTGCCAATTCCACGCCAAGAAAATGCATCAGCCAGCTCAGGGCCTCCATACCATTCCACTCTTGTGGCCGTTCGCAGTCTGGGGACTGGAAATCCTGGGCCCGTTCCTTCGAGCGTCTGGGGGCTACCGATACCTCTACATTACCATCGACAAGTTCACCAAGTGGGCGGAGGTGGAAGCCGTCCGCACCATCCCAGCTGGCTCTGCGGTCAAGTTCATCAAGGGCCTCATGAGCCGTTTTGGGGTCCCCAATCGCATCATCACCGATAATGGCTCGCAGTTCACTAGTAATCTCTTCAAAACGTACAACACTAACCTTGGAACGCAGATTTGCTATGCTTCAGTGGCGCACCCCCAGAGCAATGGCCAAGCTGAACGCGCCAACGCGGAGGTCCTGAGAGGCCTCAAGACCAGGACCTTCAAGAAGAAGCTCGAAGCCTGCGGCAGGGGCTGGCACGATGAGCTGCAATCCGTGCTGTGGTCCATCCGCACCACCTCCACCAAGCCCACGGGCGAGACCCCATTCTTCCTCATCTTCGGAGCAGAAGCGGTCCTCCCTCACAAGGTCAAGCATCGCTCCGCACGGGTCTTGGCGCTTGATGAGACGTAACAGGACGCCACACGGGGGATGGACCTCGTGCTGGGGGAGGAACGCCGCTGCGAAGCTGCACTACGGGCGGCAAGATACCAGTAGGCGTTGCGGCGGTACCACTGTCGCAATGTCCTCTCCAGGACGGTCGAGGTGGGTGACCTCGTCCTGAGGCGGGTGCTCTCTAGGGAAGGGATGCATAAGCTCTCACCCATGTGGGAGGGCCCGTTCAAGGTCGTCCATGTCTCCAGGCCTGGAGCCGCGCGCCTGGAGACACATGACGGGGTACCCATCCAGAACGCCTGGAACATCCAGCACCTCCGGAAGATCTACCCATGAAGAAAGGCCCAGCGCCTGTGAAGAAGGCCCAGTGCCTGTGAAGGTCTCTGCTCGTGACACTCTCATGTAATAATGAGTGGGGCTGTACATGCCCCGGAGTCTAAGGAGTGCCGCCCTCGGGCCTCGGGGGCTCCCTCCCACGTCCTAGTAGCAGCACTTAGCTCTGCGCTGGTGTGAAGACATGAAGACTAGACTAGGTGCCAGGCGTGGCTTTTCATTTGCTTTCTGTAGTTGGCTCTCCCTCTTTTAATCAAAGTTTGCTTCTGGTGTTGTTTGCTGATTTGGTTCCGTTGCCTTCTGCCTATGTTTCCGTCTTCAGTTTAGCCTGTACTCTCTCTCGCATTCCTCGTGAGGGGGCTGGAAGGGTGCCCTCGTGAACGTTTTTCCCTTTTCTGTCTTTCGTTTGCTTTTCGTGAGGCACCCTCGTTCGAGCCCACAAGCTGGCGCACCTCTCCTAATCCATGCTCCTCGGGTACCGCAATACGAAGCGCTGGGTCAAGGCCAGCGGCGCCTGTGACCAAGGCTCGGGTGAACGATAAGCCTCTTAATGAATTTTTGCAGTTCCTAAGCGCCTACCAGGCCAAGGAGGCCTCGACAGGCACCAAGAAGCAAGCGCCTCGTGAGGAGGATACTACTCCGAGCAAGTCAAGCTAAGTTATCTCTACATAAAACAACGATGTTGCGACACAACACACGAACGATAAACATAGCATACTACTTGAGAAATCACAGTTTGTTGCACGCCCCTCGGGGGCCCATACTGGCTTCTTTCTTAATACAGGAAGGAAAGGAAGAACGAAATAAAAGCGGCGCGCGCCCCTACAACGGTCCGCGAGGGCGGGCTCTTGGGCCGTCCCGAGCTCAGTCAGACCCCTCCTCGTGCTTCATGGAGGCGCGGTGACGAGACGACCCACTGCCGCCTTCGAAGCGGGCGCGGCGGCTGGTCGTAACCACCGCTGCTGGAGCTGTCGCCGGAGGAAGAGCCGCCGTAGCTGGACGAGATGTGGTCGGCACCAAGGGCGGGTTCGCCCTCATCCTCATCACGACCATCGCCAAGGTCGAGCACCTCCTCGCCGTCGTTGACCGCGGGGCAGCACCCGGTGCAGCGACCATCTTCCTCAAACACCCTCACGTAGAGGGTCACATCACCGTCATACTTGAAATGGAGGGTGCACCGCCTGCCCAGGCTGTGTGCGTGGGAAAACATCTTCAAGCCGTGGGCCAGGGCTATGTTGCCCGCGAAGGAGACCTCAACCGCGACCCAGGAAGCCCTGTTGCAGCAGCTGTCCGCCTGTAGCCAGAGCCCGCCTGGACCTGAGGCTGGCAGCTCGTCGGCAAAGAAGCGCGGGAGCTGAAGCCAGTTGCCGACCGGTTTCTCTGACCAGACGACGAACTCCGGGAGCACCTCCATCGAGTGGCAGCGTGGCCGGGGAGGCCGTGCGACCGCGGCACATCTCCCTTCATCAACAGGGATTCCACGACCGGAGCGACCCCTGGCACGTGAGGCGGCACTGCCGCAGCTGCGGGGGGGCCACGGCGGGGTCGTGGTGCGCTTGCGAGGACGGCCGCGTCCACGCTTGGGCACCGGAGAGCCGGGCCCCTCGCGAGGGACCTTCCCCTTCTCCGCTGTGGAGAACCTCTTCGATGGCGCCATTGGTGTCGCTACTGGCGATGGAGCAAAGGGGGAGAAGCTAGCAGAATGGGAAGAGATGGGCGACAGGGGCTCTGCCCCCCTCCCCATTTCTAGCAGAAGAAGGCCAACCAGCGCCCCCCACAATCATAGGTAATGATGGTTTTTCCTTGCATGCAACAGGGACTCGACAAGTCAGGCAGTTGCCGAGGCAACATGGGGAAGCGGAGACGCCCATGTCCAATCAATCGCCACGCGACGACCAAGGCCGCAGGCTATTGGGGCCCGTGGCGCTCCACATTTGCCCTTTGGCTTCGCCTCGAAGCCAAGCCCGAGCGCGCCTTGGGCCCGGGGGCTACTGTCGACGTTCTGGGAATGGGGGTCCCCAGACTTGCCTGCCTGCGGCCCATGGCGTGGCTCTGCAAGCGGGCCCGTACGGCCCATCTTCACCAACAAGCATTCAAGACCCTCGCGAGGGGCCAAGCCTTGCGAGGCGGACGACACAAGACCACCTCGGGAGCGGCCTCACCAGGCTGGCTCGCAAGGGGCAGAGAGATCAAGGCAAGGCAAACCTCACGAGGTTCCAATGACGTGAGCCATGACGATCGAGACCAGGCGGGCGCCGGCGCGCACAGTGTCCTTGTTTCCTCTTTGGTGCTAAGGAGGCAAGCGCAGGCGAGGAGTATCGAGGCGTCAAGCAAAGGTTTACATATCAGTGCAACGAGACCAAGACCAGCAGGACGGTAAGACGGAGGTCACCATGGAGCCCAAGGCGGCGTCACCACCAGAGCCTTTGGCAGGCAAAGATTGCTTTTGTCAGGATAACTTGTACTAGCTGTCTCCTTTCAAATTGGCCGTTGTGGCATCCCTTCCCGCTCAATATTTGGGAAGAGGACTAGGGCCTCTATAAATAGGATTAGCCACCACAGTAGGAGGCAAGCGAGCCTCAGCCATCACATCTTGGACTAGATCCAACCCATCCACACACCCACCAAGCACAAGAACACCTCGCCTCAGGAGGCTGTTCTTCCCCTTGTACTGTTCATCCTCAGCCCAAGAGGCAATCCACCACACCACACTGGAGTAGGGTATTACACCACAATGGTGGCCCGAGCCAGTATAAATCTTGTGTCTTTTGTGTTGCGAGTTCGTCAAGCTTGCCTTTGAGATCGTGGTGAGGCTGACGGCGTGAGTAGGTAGGGGGAATCTTCGTGCGCACCCCAGTGTTCGAACCTTGAGGGTTCTACCGGAACCCGAGATCTGACAGAGGCTGGCCCTAGGCGCGCCCAAGTAGGAGGAATCCTACTTGGGCTCCTAGTAGTATTCACCCACCCCCTTTCCTTTTACCGGAGGGGGAAAGGGGGAAGGAGAGAGAGAGAGGGGGGGGGAAGGAAAAGGGGGCGACCACACCCTCTCCTAGTCCTATTCGGCCTCCTTCCCTGTGGGGTGCGCGCCACCCCTTTGTGGGCTGGTGTGCCTCCCTCCTATGGCCCATATCTTCCCCCGGGGGTTCCGGTAACCCCCTGGTACTCCGATATGTACCAGATACATTCCGGAACACTTCCTGTGTACGAATACTATCATCCAATATATCAATCTTTACCTCTCAACCATTTAGATACTCCTCGTCATGTCCATGATATCATCTGGGACTCCAAACAACATTCGGTCACCAAATCACATAACTCATATAATACAAATCGTCATCGAACATTAAGCGTGCGGACCCTACGGGTTCGAGAACTATGTAGACATGACCGAGACACCTCTTTGGTCAATAAGCAAAAGCGGAACCTGGATGCTCATATTGGCTCCCACATATTCTACGAAGATCTTTATCGGTCTAACCGCAATGACAACATACGTTATTCCCTTTGTCATCGGTATGCTACTTGCCCGAGATTTGATCATCGGTATCTCCATACCTAGTTCAACCTCGTTACTGGAAAGTCTCTTTACTCGTTTCGTAATGCATCATCCTGCAATTAACTCATTAGTCACATTGCTTGCAAGGCTTATTATGATGTGCATTACCGAGAGGGCCCAGAGATACCTCTACGATACTTGGAGTGACAAATCCTAATCTCGATCTATGACAACCCAACAAACACCTTCGGAGATACCTGTAGAGCATCTTTATAATCACCCGGTTACGTTGTGACGTTTGATAGCACACAAGGCATTCTTCCGGTATTCGGGAGTTGCTTAATCTCATAGTCAAAGGAATATGTATAAGTCATGAAGAAAGCAATAGTAATAAAACTTAACGATCATTATGCTAAGCTAACGGATTGGTCTTGTCCATCACATCATTCTCCTAATGATGTGATCCCGTTCATCAAATGACAACACATGTCTATGGTTAGGAAACTTAACCATCTTTGATTAACGAGCTAGTCTAGTAGAGGCTTACTAGGGACACTGTGTTTTGTCTATGTATCCACACATGTATCAAGTTTCCAGTTAATACAATTATAGCATGAATAATAAACATTTATCATGATATAAGGAAATATAAAAAACAACTTTATTATTGCCTCTAGGGCATATTTCCTTCAACAGGTTTATGTGGTGACAAAAAAGAAGACAATTAGCAACTGAAAAAAGATGATTGATTTGAATGAACCCCCACTTGACGTAGAGTCCGTCAACATTTCAGTTGAGTTGGGTACACCCTTCTTACATGCAATTTATGAGCAAGAGGATCACCATTTGGTGGAGGGGGTTGGTGAGTCCCTTGACCCCAACATTGGCTCTAAGACTACTCATGTCCCGAACAATCATGTCCCTGCTCCCCCACCTATGGTTGCTCCTGCTAATGCTTTAGTTGATGAGGCACATGAGTTGGAAGAAGAAGAAGAAGCTGGGTCACAGCCACAGCTTCCTTATGTTGGCATGCGCTTCGACACATTAGTCGATGTGAGGGAACACTATAATCGCTATGCTTTGATGGTGGGTTTTTCAATCAAGTCAAATACGTCTTATAGGTCAGCCTACACGGGCGTGCTGGAAAAACAACAATTCTGTTGTAACAAGTTCCGCAAGCCGGTGGAGAGGGTTGGGGTCTCAGATGCTATCTCGTCAAGCAAAAACACTACATGCCTGAGCTCACCTAAACAAGATGGTGGAGAGGATGGCGAAGAACACACTTACAAGAAGAAGAGGAAGCCAGAGACTATGAAGCAAACAAAATGCCCTGCTAAGATGGTGGTGTAGCTTATAGATGGCAGATGGGAGGTTGTCACTTCTTTTGCAGATCACAACCACCCACTGATTGACAAGCCATCACTTTCGAAATACCTCCGTTCTCACCAAGGCATCCCGCCTGAAGAGAAAAAAAATTCTCACTCACCTTAACGACTGCAACTTGACAGCAGGTACAAACAAAAAAACTGCAACACCACCTTCCATCCCCCTTTTTCATTGAATTAATCTTGATACAGTAGAAGTGTTGCTTATTCCTGCCTCAAGTACTTGTATTTATTTTCTATTCCTAGTACCCTGATTAGAAAAATCTGGCAACTTGAAGAGTAAACTGAGGCAACTATGTTTCATTTTTATGCAACTCTGATAATAATAAAAAGCATGACTCCAGCGAAAAAACTTTGTGTTACCTATTCCTGCCGCAAGTACTTGGATTTCTTTTCTACCCTAGTACAAACTGCTTATGATTTGTGGGTGACCCTAGTCAGGAAAACCTGACAACTTGAACATTAAACTGAGGCAACTATGTTCATTTTTTATGCAACTCTGATAATAATAAAAAAGCATGACCCAACAAAAAAGACTTTGTGAAAAAAACCTGGTATTGTTCTGCATAAGTGTTGCTTTATTTTCTCTATAAAAAAGAAGTTGCTCGCTTTATTGTGGTTACTTTGTCCTAAAATACAAGTTTTCTATTTTTTTGTTTCTTCCAGGAAAGATGATGATGATAATGTCATCATACTATGGCTCGGAGTTAATTGTCCCGTACATAGCTAAAGCCATCCATAACCACTGTTCGAAGCAGAATGCCCCAACTAAGGACATTGACATTGAAGACTGATACGTCTCCAACGTATCTATAATTTATGAAGTATTCATGCTATTATATTATCTATTTTGGATGTTTATGGGCTTTATTATGCACTTTGATATTATTTTTGGGACTAACCTATTGACCCAAAGCCCAGTGCCAGTTCCTGTTTTTCCCTTGTTTCAGTGTTTCGAAGAAAAGGAATATCAAACGGAGTCAAAACGGAATGAAACCTTCTGGAGAAGTTATTTTTGGAAGGAAAACAACCCGGGAGACTTGGAGTCCACATCAAGGAAGCTTTGAGGAAGCCATGAGGTAGGGGGCGCGCCCACCCCCCTAGGGCGCGCCCTCCACCCTCATGGGCCCCTCGTGGCTCCCCTGACGTATTTCTTCCACCTATATATCTCCATATACCCTAAAACGATCGGGGAGCAGAATAGATCGGGAGTTCTGCCGCCACAAGCCTCCGTAGCCACCGAAAACCAATCTAGACCCGTTCTGGCACCCTGCCGGAGGGGGAATCCCTCTTTGGTGGCCATCTTCATCATCCCGGCGCTCTCCATGATGAGGAGGGATTAGTTCTCCCTCGGGGTTGAGGGTATGTACCAGTAGCTATGTGTTTGATCTCTCTCTCTCGTGTTCTTGAGGTGGCATGATCTTGATGTATCGCGAGCTTTGCTATTATAGTTGGATCTTATGATGTTTCTCCCCCTCTACTCTCTTGTAATGGATTGAGTTTTTCCTTTGAAGTTATCTTATCGGATTGAGTCTTTAAATATTTGAGAACACTTGATGTATGTCTTGCCGTGCATATCTGTGGTGACAATGGGATATCACGTGATTCACTTGATGTATGTTTTGGTGATCAACTTGCGGGTTCTGCCCATGAACCTATGCATAGGGGTTAGCACACGTTTTCATCGTAATTCTCCGGTAGAAACTTTGGGGCACTGTTTGAGGTTCTATGTGTTGGTTGAATAGATGAATCCGAGATTGTGTGATGCATATCGTATAATCATACCCATGGATACTTGAGGTGACATTGGAGTATCTAGGTGACATTAGGGTTTTGGTTGATTTGTGTCTTAAGGTGTTATTCTAGTACGAACTCTAGGGCTGTTTGTGACACCTATAGGAATAGCCCAATGGATTGATTGGAAAGAATAACTTTGAGGTGGTTTCGTACCCTACCATAATCTCTTCATTTGTTCTCCGCTATTAGTGACTTTGGAGTGACTCTTTGTTGCATGTTGAGGGATAGTTATATGATCCAATTATTATTATTGTTGAGAGGACTTGCACTAGTGAAAGTATGAACCCTAGGCCTTGTTTCCTAGCATTGCAATACCGTTTACGCTCACTTTTACCACTTGTTACCTTGCTGTTTTTATATTTTAAGATTACAAAAACCTATATCTACCATCCATATTGCACTTGTATCACCATCTCTTCACCGAACTAGTGCACCTATACAATTTACCATTGTATTGGGTGTGTTGGGGACATAAGAGACTCTTTGTTATTTGGTTGCATGGTTGCTTGAGAGAGACCATCTTCATCCTACGCCTCCTATGGATTGATAAACCTTAGGTCATCCACTTGAGGGAAATTTGCTACTGTCCTACAAACCTCTGCACTTGGAGGCCCAACAACGTCTACAAGAAGAAGGTTGTGTAGTAGACATCAAGCTCTTTTCTGGCGCCGTTGCCGGGGAGGTGAGTGCTTGAAGGTATATCTTTAGATCTTGCAATCGAATCTTTTTGTTTCTTGTTTTAGCACTAGTTTAGTTTATAAAATAAAACTATAAAAATGGAATTGAGTTTGCCTCATACGCTTCATCTTTTTAATATCTTTCGTGAGTATGATGGGAAGGAAAATTGTGCCAAAGTGTTAGAAGAAGAATGCATTAAAATGTTTGGCACTAAATCTTTGAATGATGAGCATGATTGAAATGTTGTTAGTATGAACTCCTTGACTATCCATGGTACTAATGATGATTGCACTAGTCATGATGAAAATATCTCTTATAAGCATGTCAATTTTTGTGGATTATATTGGGTTTGGAAGTACAGACCAAATAGGGAAGATAGATATTGCAAGAGGCATAAGTACTTGGAAACTAAATGGTTGCAAGAAAGGCTAGATGCTGGTGCTGAAAATTTAAATTTTCTTAGCCGTACTAGTGAACTTTGCAATGAACATGATCATTTCAGTACCCAATGCAAATTGTTTCATGATCATATCATGTCCAAAAATTGTGATGACTTGATTTCCCTTGCACATCATAATGAACTTAGTTTGCTCTCGGGTTATGAAGAAATGAAACGTATAACTAAGGATATTCCAGAATTTGCCCTTGATAGAGTTCTTCATTTTGATCTAGAGGAAATTTATACGTATTGTGTGGTGAATTGCATTGAAAATCCTTTTATTGCCAATTACATAAAGAAAATAAAACAAATAGAGGATGAAGAGAATACTAATGAAAGGGAAGAGACTTGCCAATATTCTCCTATTATTTCTTATGATGAATCAGGCAACGAGGAGGAGCCTTCTATTCAACCAATCTCATTAATAAGGAGCTCCAAAAAGAGCATTGAACACACACATGAGGTGAAGAAGAAGAAAAGAAAAAGGAAGAGAGGTAAAAAGATATCTCTCCCAAATAATGTTGCTCCTATTATTGTTGTGCCTCATGAACATGAAGATGATGCACTTGATGATGATCTCGTTATGCCTATTGCTTGTTGTGATGATTATGATTGGGAAGATAATGATACTCCTTATGATCTTGAAAATCTTTTTGGCACTTGCTTGGAAGAATCTGATAATTGATATACTATTGGTGCTATCCATACTATTAATGATGAGAGTGATTATGCTTATGATATGAAAAGGCCCAAGCTTGGGGATGCTATGTTTGATGAGGATGACATATTTGAGAATATATTTTCTGAAATTAATGTTTGTCCCAAGCTTGGGGATGCTATGTTTAATAATGATGATATTTTTAGCCTCCCAAGTTTTGATATGCAAAGTTGTTATGATGATAGCATGCCTCCTACTTATGATGATTATTGTGATGATACTTATGCTATAAAAAGTAGTGATTATATTTATAAAACTTGTCATGATTATGGTTACCCATTTTCTGAACATTACTCTTTTAATGTGGAAACAATTTATAGTATTCGAGTCTCTTATGATACTCCCACTATTCAGAATGAGAAGAATTTTGCTTATATGGAGAGTAGTAAATTTTCTATGCTTGTAGATCATGAAAAGAATGGTTTAGGTTCTGGTTATATTGTTTAATTCATTCATGATGCTACTGAAAATTATTATGAGGGAGGAATATATGCTTGTAGGAATTGCAATAATATCAAGTTTCCTCTCTATGTTCTTAAAGTTTTGAAGTTATGCTTGTTTTACCTTCCTATGCAAGTTTGGGGATGCTATGAAAAGGCCCAAGCTTGGGGATGCTATGTTTGATGAGGATGACATATTTGAGAATATATTTGCTGAAATTAATGTTTCTCCCAAGCTTGGGGATGCTATGTTTAATAATGATGATATTTTTAGCCTCCCAAGTTTTGATATGCAAAGTTGTTATGATGATAGCATGCCTTCTACCTATGATGATTATATTGATGAAAGTGGGTTTGTAAGAGTGTCAACTTTAGGAAGTAATGATCCCACTATTTTGGAGGATTTTTAATCTTATAATATTTATGAAAGTGGATTTGGAGAGGTCATGACTTTATTTAGTGATGTATCCACTATTTCGGAAGAGGTTTCAATCGATTATGATGAGAACAAAGTTGCTACTTATGATGATTATTGTGATAAAACTTATGCTATAAAGAGTAGTGATTATTATATTTATAAAACTTGTCATGACTATGAGTACCCTTTCTCTGAACATTAGTCCTTTAACGTGGAAACAATTTATAGTATTCAAGTCTCTTATGATACTCCTATTATTCCGAATGAGAAGAATTTTGCTTATGTGGAGAGTAGTAAATTTCTATGCTTGTAGATCATGAAAAGAATGCTTTAGGTGCTGGTTATATTGTTGAATTCATTCATGATGCTACTTAAAATTATTATGAGGGAGGAATATATGCTTGTAGGAATTGCAATAATATCAAGTTTCCTCTCTATGTGCTTAAAGTTTTGAAGTTATGCTTGTTTTACCTTCCTATGCAAGTTGATTCTTGTTCCCACAAGTTGTTTGCTCACAAAATCCCTATGCATAGGAAGAGGGTTAGACTTAAATGTTCTAGTCATATTCTTCTAGATGCTCTCTTTATGTTTCAATTCTTATCTTTTATGTGAGCATCGTTGAAATCATCATGCCTAGTTAGGGGCGTTAAACGATAGCACTTGTTGGGAGGCAACCCAATTTTATTTTAGCTCCTTGATTTTTGTTCCTGTTTAGTAATAAATAATTCATCTAGCCTCTGTTTATATGTGGCTTTATGTTTTAATTAGTGTTTGTGCCAAGTAGAACCTTTGGGAAGACTTGGGTGAAGTCTTTATGATCATGCTGTAAAAAACAGAAACTTTAGCGCTCACGAGAATTGCTGCCATTTTTTATTGGAGAGTGCTATTTAGTTAATTATTTTTGAATATGATTAATATACAAATTACTCAGGTCCATAAATTTATTTGATAACTTTATGAGTTCCAGAAGTGGTCGAAACCTACAGATTACCACAGACTGTTCTGTTTTTGACAGATTCTGTTTTCATTGTGTTGTTTGCTTATTTTGATAAATCTATGAGTAGTATCGGAGGTTATGAACCATAGAGAAGTTGGAATACAGTATATATTACACTAATATGAATTTATAATGAGTTCACAACAGTAACTAAGTGGTAATTTATCTTCTTATACTAACGGAGCTTACGAGTTTTCTGTTAAGTTTTGTGTTGTGAAGTTTTCTAGTTTTGGGAAAAGATTCGATGGACTATGGAATAAGGAGTGGCAAGAGCCTAAGCTTGGGGACTCCCAAGGCACCCCAAGGTAATATTCAATGACAAACAAGAGCCTAAACTTGGGGATGCCCCGGAAGGCATCCCCTCTTTCGTCTTCGTTCATCGGTAACTTTACTTGGAGCTATATTTTTATTCACCACATGATATGTGTTTTGCTTGGAGCATCAATTATTTTGTTAGGATTTGCTTGATTTTATTTAGAACAATGTTTTTTCATCTTTTATTTCAATAAAAGTGGCATTGATAACCTTTACTATGCCCATTTTACAAGTCTTCATGTTGCTGTTTGAAAACAGAAAGTTTACCGCTGTTGCAATAATTCCCTAGAAAAGTCAGAATGTGATAAAATATTGAAACCTTTTGCATATTAAGCTCTGATAAATTTAATACAGTGGGAATTTTCTTTAATAATGTTTGGAGTTAGGGAAGTATGGATCTTGCTGCACTCTTTACAGACTGTCCTGTTTAGGCAGATTGCTGTTATGTTTGCATTGTTTGCATATGTTTGCTTCTTTAATGATTCTATTTGAGGATAGGACTATTAAATATGCAGAGGCATTTAGTATGCAATGTTGAATAATAATTTTAGTGATTTTCTACAGTAAAGTATGATAAGGTTTTTGCAATGGTTTATACTAACTATTCTCACGAGTCCGTGTTGAGTTTTGTGTGGATGAAAGCTTTTGAGATTTTGGGAGACCGTGATATGAGAGGAATTAAGGAGACACAAAAGCTCAAGCTTGGGGATGCCAAAGGCATCATAAGATAATATTTCAATAAGTCTCAAGCGTCTAAGCTTGTGGATGCCCCGGTTGGCATCCCACCTTTCTTCTTCAACAACTATCAGTTAGTTTCGGTTGATCCTAAGTTTTTGCTTCTTCACATGATGTTTTCCATTCTTAGAATGTCATTTTATTTTGCTTTGCTTGCTGTTTGAATAAAATACCAATATCTGAAATTCTTAAATGAGAGAGAGTCTTCACATAGCTACATAATTATTTAACTACTCATTGATCTTCACTTATATATTTTTGGAGTAGTTTGTCATTTACTCGTGTGCTTCACTTATATCTTATGTGTAAATAGTTCAATGAGAGAATATCATAAATCTGAAATTATATATGTTTCATATGCTTATCCCATGGGGAGTAATGACTTCACATATAAGAAGTAGAGGTGGTAAATTTATTGAAGGTTAGCAAACATTGTATTGGTCACTTGAACAATTCATGAAAGAATTTTGAAGGAAGAGAGATTTCACATATAAATATACTATCTTGGACATCTTTTGTTGTTGTGAGCACTCATTAGAATATGACATGCTAAAAGGTTGATGTTGGACAAGGAAGACAACGTAATGGGTTATGTTTTCTTATATCTGAAATAAAGTATGTTGTCATGGATCATCCAACATGTTGAGCTTGCCTTTCCCCCTCATGCTAGCCAAATTCTTCGCACCAAGTAGAGATACTACTTGAGCTTCCAAACATCCCTTAAACCAGTATTTCCATGAGAGTCCACCATACCTACCTATGGATTGAGTAAGATCCTTCAAGTAAGTTGTCATCGGTGCATGCAATAAAAATTTCTCTCTAAATATGTATGATCTTTTAGTGTGGAGAAAATAAGCTTTATACGATCTTGTGATATGGAAGCAATAAAAGCGACGGACTGCATAATAAAGGTTCCTATCACAGGGGACAATAAAGTGACCGTTCTTTTGCATTAAGATTTTATGCATCCAACTATAAAAGCGCATGACAACCTCTGCTTCCCTCTGCGAAGGGCCTATCTTTACTTTTATCTTCTACCCTTATGCAAGAGTCATGGTGATCTTCACCTTTCTTTTTTACATTTTATCCTTTGGCAAGCACATTGTGTTGGAAAGATTCTGATATATATAGCCATTTGGATGTAAGGCATCATGAACTATTATTGTTGACATTACCCTTGAGGCAAAAGGTTGGGAGGCGAATCTACAAGCCCCTATCTTTCTCTGTGTCTGATTAAAACTTTGAACCCACAAATGTCGCGTGAGTGTTAGCAATTGTGAAAGACTACATGATAGTTGAGTATGTCGGGTTTGCTAAATCAAAGCTCTGACATAGACTCTTCCTAAAAATAAGATGAATTGTAATTGTTTGATGACTAATAACATGGTTTGTTAGTTTTCAAGAAAGTTTATGATCTATACTTTAACATGTGAATATCTTGTTACTTGATCATGAGAAGCTTTATGAGATGAGCTATTGTTATGATATATAATAATGCTAGAAAAGGTGATTGAAATTATCATTGATCAAACTTGTGCACCTGCTAGCATTCACACTTCATAAATTATTTATTTTATCATTTACCTACTCGAGGACGAGCAGGAATTAAGCTTGGGGATGCTGATACGTCTCCAACGTATCTATAATTTATGAAGTATTCATGCTATTATATTATCTGTTTTGGATGTTTATGGGCCTTATTATGCACTTTTATATTATTTTTGGGACTAACCTATTGACCCAGAGCCTAGTGCCAGTTCCTGTTTTTCCCTTGTTTTAGTGTTTCAAAGAAAAGGAATATCAAACGGAGTCGAAACGGAATGAAACCTTCTGGAGAAGTTATTTTTGGAAGGAAAGCAACCCGGGAGACTTGGAGTCCACGCAAGGAAGCTTCGAGGAAGCTACGAGGTAGGGGGCGTGCCCTCCACCCTCGTGGGCCCCTCATGGCTCCCCTAACATATTTCTTTCACCTATATATCTCCATATACCCTAAAACGATCGGGGAGCAGAATAGATCGGGAGTTCCGCCGCCAGAAGCCTCCGTAGCCACCGAAAACCAATCTAGACCCATTCCGGCACCCTGCCGGAGGGGGAATCCCTTTCCGGTGGCCATATTCATCATCCCGGCGCTCTCCATGACGAGGAGGGAGTAGTTTTCCCTCGGGGCTGAGGGTATGTACCAGTAGCTATGTGTTTGATCTCTCTCTCTCTCTCTCGTGTTCTTGAGGTGGCATGATCTTGATGTATCGCGAGCTTTGCTATTATAGTTGGATCTTATGATGTTTCTCACCCTCTACTCTCTTGTAACGGATTGAGTTTTCCCTTTGAAGTTATCTTATCGGATTGAGTCTTTAAATATTTGAGAACACTTGATGTATGTCTTGCCGTGCATATCTGTGGTGACAATGGGATATCACGTGATTCACTTGATGTATGTTTTGGTGATCAACTTGCGGGTTCCGCCCATGAACCTATGCATAGGGGTTGGCACATGTTTTCGTCATGATTCTCCGGTAGAAACTTTGGGGCACTCTTTGAGGTTCTATGTGCTGGTTGAATAGATGAATCTGAGATTGTGTGATGCATATCGTATAACCATACCCATGGATACTTGAGGTGACATTGGAGTATCTAGGTGACATTAGGGTTTTGGTTGATTTGTGTCTTAAGGTGTTATTCTAGTACGAACTCTAGGGCTGTTTGTGACACCTATAGGAATAGCCCAATGGATTGATTGGAAAGAATAACTTTGAGGTGGTTTCGTACCCTACCATAATCTCTTCATTTGTTCTCCGCTATTAGTGACTTTGGAGTGACTCTTTGTTGCATGTTGAGGGATAGTTATATGATCCAATTATTATTATTGTTGAGAGGACTTGCACTAGTGAAAGTATGAACCCTAGGCCTTGTTTCCTAGCATTGCAATACCGTTTACGCTCACTTTTACCACTTGTTACCTTGCTGTTTTTATATTTTCAGATTACAAAAACCTATATCTACCATCCATATTGCACTTGTATCACCATCTCTTCACCGAACTAGTGCACCTATACAATTTACCATTGTATTGGGTGTGTTGGGGACATAAGAGACTCTTTGTTATTTGGTTGCATGGTTGCTTGAGAGAGACCATCTTCATCCTATGCCTCCTACGGATTGATAAACCTTAGGTCATCCACTTGAGGGAAATTTGCTACTGTCCTACAAACCTCTGCACTTGGAGGCCCAACAACGTCTACAAGAAGAAGTTTGTGTAGTAGACATCAAAGACACACTCAACTACTTTTTCAAGGTGATGGAAAATGACCCATGATTCTTCTTTAAATGCAAGACGGATGCGGAAGGCAGGTCAGCAACTTGTTTTGGGTGGATGGTGCGGCACAGAAAGCTTAAGCGGAGACTTATCATGATTGCGTACCATTTGATGCAACTTATCTCACAAACACATACAGTATGTCGTTTGGCCCCTTCATTGGCATCAACAGGCATGGGCATTCAATTATGCTTAGATGTGGATTTGTGCGGCATGAACTAGCCTCAAGTTATGACTGGTTGTTTGATACTTTTTCCTGGAGGCAATGGATGGTTTGGCCCAGGACACCATCATCACGGACCAAGATGTTGTGATGGCACAAGCTATCAAGAGGAAGTTCCGACAAAAATTCACCATTGTTGCCGTTGGCATATAATGAAGAAAGCACAAGAGAAGCTTGTCCATGTGTTGGCTAGGAACCAGGATTTGGTCAAAGACTTCAATGAGTGCATTGACTTCAGTTTCACTGATATGTGGGCGGACCGGTGCTTGGGTGCTTCCCTTCCTTGGACGAAGCCTCCCACTTATGATTAACACCTATCGCAAGCATCCGCAACTACGAAAGAAGAATTAAGATAAATCTAACCATAGCATGAAACATATGGATCCAAATCAGCCCCTTACGAAGCAACGCATAAACTAGGGTTTAAGCTTCTGTCACTCTAGCAACCCATCATCTACTTATTACTTCCCAATGCCTTCCCCTAGGCCCAAACAATGGTGAAGTGTCATGTAGTCGACGTACACATAACACCACTAGAGGAAAGACAACACACATCTCATCAAAATATCGAATGAATACAAATTCACATGATTACTTATAACAAGACTTCTCCCATGTCCTCAGGAACAAACGTAACTACTCACAAAGCATATTCATGATCAAGATAAGAGGAGTATTAATTATCACTAAGGATCTGAAAATATGATCTTCCACCGAATAAACAAACTAGCATCAACTACAAGGAGTAATCAACACTACTAGCAACCCACATGTACCAATCTGAGTTTTTGAGACAAAGATCAGATACAAGAGATGAACTAGGGTTTGAGAGGAGATGGTGCTGGTGAAGATGTTGATGGAGATTGTCCCCCTCTCGATGAGAGGATCGTTGGTCATGACGATGGCTTCGATTTTCCCCTCCCGGAGTGATGTTTCCCCGACAGAACAGCTCCGCCGGAGCCCTAGATTGGTTCTGCCCAGGTTCCGCCTCGAGACGGCATCGCTTCGTCCCAAAAGCTTTCTTCTTATTTTTTTTTCCAGGTCAAAACACACCATATAGCAGAAGATGAGCGTCGGAGGCCTACCAGGGGGCCCACAAGGACGGGGGGCGCGCCCAGGGGGTAGGGCGCCCCCTCCACCCTTGTGGCTGGCAGGTGGCCCCCCTCTGGTGCTTTCTTCGCCAATATTTTTTTATATATTCCAAAAATATTCTCCGTGAAGTTTCAAGACTTTTGGAGTTGTGCAGAATAGGTCTCTAATATTTGCTCCTTTCCAGTCCAGAATTCCAGCTGTCGGCATTCTCCCTCTTCATGTAAACCTTATAAAATAAGAGAGAAAAGGCATAAGTATTGTGATATAATGTATAATAACATCCCATAATGCAATAAATGTCAATATAAAAGCATGATGCAAAATGGACGTATCAACTCCCCCAAGCTTAGACCTCGCTTGTCCTCAAGAGAAAGCCGAAATCAAAAAATATGTCCACATGTTTAGAGATAGATGTGTCAATAAAATAAAATACGGGCATGAGGGCATCATGATCATCTTTAGAACATCAACATATATTGTCATATAATTTCTTATGCTAAAGTAACAATTCTTTCACAAGGTAAGGTATGAATCAGAAACTTCATTGAAAACTAACAAACTATGATCTCAGTCATTGAAGCAATTGCAATTTATCATAACATCGGAAAGAGTCAATTCAAGAGCTTTTCAGCAAGTCCACATACTCAACTACCATTTAATCTTTCACAATTGCTAACACTCACACGATACTTATGGGTACAAAGTTTCAATCGCACATAGAGAAAGATAGGGGCTTATAGTTTCGCCTCCCAACCTTTTACCTCAAGGGTAATGTCAACAACAATACTTTATGATACCTACATCCGAGTGGATATATATATATCTGGATCTGTCCAACATATAGCACTTGACAAAGGAAAAAGTTTAAAAAGGAAAGGTGATGATCACCACAACTCTTGTATAAGGGTAGAAGATAAAAGTAAAAGATAGGCCCTTCGCAGAGGGAAGCAGAGGTTGTCATGCACTTTTATGGTTGGATGCACAAAATCTTAATGCAAAAGAACGTCACTTTATATTGCCACTTGTGATAAATACCTTTATTATGCAGTCTGTCACTTTTATTTCTTCCATATCAGAAGTTCGTATAAAGCTTATTTTCTTCACACTAATAGATCATACATATTTAGAGAGCAATTTTTATTGCTTGCACCGATGACAACTTACTTGAAGGATCTTACTCAATCCATAGGTAGGTATGGTGGTCTCTCATGGCAAAACTGGTTTAAGGGATGTTTGGAAGCACAAGTAGTATCTCTACTTGGTGCAAAGAATTTTTCTAGCATGAGGGAGAAAGGCAAGCTCAACATGTTGGATGATCCATAACAATATAACTTCTATTCGGATATAAGAAAACATAGCCCATTATGTTGTCTTCCTTGTCCAACATCAACTTTTTAGCATGTCATATTTTAATGAGTGCTCACAATTACAAAAGATGTCCAAGGTAGTATATTTATATGTGAAGCCTCTGTTTCTTTATTACTTCCTATTAATTGCAACAATGACCAAAACTATGTTTGTCAACTCTCAACAATTTTTATTCATCATACTCTTTATATGTGAAGTCGTTACTCTCCATAAGATCAATATATGATCTTTTTATTTCTTTCTTTTCTTTCTTTTATTTAATTCCCTCAAGATCATATCACGAAAGCAAAGCCCTCAACTCAAAACTACTCTTTATTATATATAACTCACATACTCGATTACATAGATAGAGATCGAAACAAAACTCAAGCTAGATCATACTAAAAACTTCATTCGACTAGATCAAGATGTAACCAAAAGGATCAAACTAAGGAAAACAGTAAAGATAAAGATGTGATGGTGATACGATACCGGGGCACCTCCCCCAAGCTTGGTAGTTGCCAAGGGGAGTGCCCATACCCATGTATTTATGTCTCTTTCTTTGGAGGTGGTGATGATGGAGTTGTTGATGAAGTAGGTTTGTCATCCATCTTCTAAGGCATAGGCTCACCATCATAGAAAGATGAACGAGCCTCCGGGATCCTCGAATTTGCAGCCAAACTCATCCTCTTAAATCGGTATTCATACTCATAGTTTTGGTTTTGTAGGTCATAGATCTGGGCTTGGAGATGCTCGATTTTCTCATGAAGCTTGAAGATGGCCTCCCCAATGTTCTTGGCATCTAGCTTGTGATTGTTGGTGAACTTTGCGGTCATCATGTGATTGACGTCGAGTACATGTTCCACCATCCCTTGGCACTTGAAAACTTGCTGCTCCATCGCATCGAGTTTTTCTCCATGCTTCCAATCTTCTTCGGCCCCTCAACATCACGGATGTGCAGCACCCCCTCACGCATCTCAATGGTTTGAGGGTGTTGCAACACCTCCGCGTGGTAAGGGTTGATGACCTTCTCGAAAAACTTGTCCTTGGGGGCGCTTGGAGACGTCATGGTGATTTAGATCTGTCAGAAAAACAGCTCGAAACAAAAACAGGAGATATTTCGTGGTATGGTGGTCAAAACCTCCGGGAGATTATATAATGATTTTTTACAGACCATTAGAAGTATCATGCAAGAAAACGGAGTCTGGAGGGCACACGAGGTGGCCACAAAGACGGGGGGCGCCCAGGGGGTAGGGCGCCCTCCACCCTTGTGGTGGCCTCGTGTCTCTTTCGGACTACTTTTAATTTTCCTAATTTTTTAAATATTCCAAAATGGAGAAAAATTGCTATTGGAAACATTTTGGAGTCAGTTTACTTACTATACCACATACCTGTTCCTTTTCGGAGTCTGAAACATTCTGGAAAGTGTCCCTTATGTACTCCTCCGGTGTTATGATATTAATTATATTGGTTTCAACATTTAATTCTTTAACCGTTTACCACCTTAGGATTTGTGTCTTCGGCGTTGTTGATTTTGATGGCACTAGAACGATAGACCTCCTCGATGATGTAAGGGCCTTCCCATTTAGAGAGAAGATTTCCTGCAAAAAAAATCTTAAACGAGAGTTGTATAGAAAAACATGATCACCTACATTAAACTCACGCTTTTGTATCCTCTTGTCATGCCATCTTTTAACCTTTTCTTTAAACAACTTGGCATTCTCATAGGCTTGGGTTCTCCATTCATCAAGTGAGCTAGTGTCAAATAACCTCTTCTCACCGGCAAGTTTGAAATCATAGTTGAGCTCTTTAATAGTCCAATACACCTTATGTTCTAGTTCAAGAGGTAAGTGACATGCTTTTCCATATACCACTTTATACGGAGACATACCCATAGGGTTTTTATAAGCAGTTCTATAAGCCCATAATGCATCATCAAGTTTCTTAGACCAATTCTTCCTAGATCTATTAACAGTATTTTGCAAAATTAATTTAATCTCTCTATTGCTCAATTCTACTTGACCACTAGACTGAGGGTGATACGGATACAATTCTATGGTTAACATTGATGGGGAACGTAGTATGCAATTTCAAAAAATTTCCTACGATCACGCAAGATCTATCTAGGAGATGCATAGAAACAAGAGGGGAAGAGTTTGTCCACGTACCCTCGTAGACCGAAAGTGGAAGCATCAGATTAACGCGATTGATGTAGTCGAATGTCTTCGCGATCCAGCCGATCAAGTACCGAACATACGGCACCTCCGAGTTCTGCACACGTTCAGCTCGATGACGTCCCTTGAAATCTATGTGTGTCGAGGGAGAGTTCCATCAGCACGACGGCGTGGTGATGGTGATGGTGATGTGATCCGCACAGGGCTTCGCCTAAGCACTACGACGCTATGACCGGAGGAACAAACTATGGAGAGAGACGCCGCACACAGCTTGCGACAATTGTTGTGTCCCCAAGGGGTGCCCTGCACATGTATTTAAAGGAGGGATAGGGAGGAGGCCGGCCCTAGGGGGCGGGCCATAATGGGGGAGTCCTACTAGGACTCCCAGTCCTAGTAGGATTCAGCCCCCCTTCTTTTCCTTCTCATGGAGGGGGAATGGGGGAAAGGAGAGGGAGTAGGAGAAGGAAAGGGGGGTTGCGCCCCCTTCCCTAGTCCAATTCAGCCTCATCCCTTGTGGGGGACGCACCAGCCCCTTGTGGGCTGGTTAGCCTCCCTCCTATGGCCCATATGGCCCATATCTTTCCCCGAGGGGGGGGTCTGGTAACCCCTCCAGTACTCCGGTATGTACCCGATACACTCCGGAACCCTTCCGGTGTCCGAATACTACCTTCCAATATATCAATCTTTACCTCTCGACCATTTCAAGACTCCTCGTCATGTCTGTGATCTCATCCGGGACTCCGAACAAACTTCGGTCACTAAAACACATAACTCATAATACAAATCGTCATCGAACGTTAAGCGTGCGGACCCTATGGGTTCGAGAACTATGTAGACATGACCAAGACACATCTCTGGCCAATAACCAATAACGGAACCTGGATGCTCAAATCTTTATCGTTTAAACCGCAATAATAACATACGTTATTCCCTTTGTCATCGGTATGTTACTTGCCCGAGATTCGATCGTCGGTATCATCATATATAGTTCAATCTCGTTACCGGCAAGTCTCTTTACTCGTTCAGTAATGCATCATCCTATAATAACTCTTTAATTAGATTGCTTGCAAGGCTTATAGTGATGTGCATTACCGAGAGGGCCTAGAGATACCTCTCCTATACTCGGAGTGACAAATACTAATCTTGATCTATGCCAACCCAACAAACACCTTCGGAGACACATGCAGAGCATCTTTATAATCACCCAGTTACGTTGTGATGTTTGATAGCACACAAGGTGTTCCTCCGGTATTCGGGAGTTGCATAATCTCATAGTCAGAGGAATATGTATAAGTCATGAAGAAAGTAATAGCAATAAAACTTAATGATCATTATGCTAAGCTAACGGATGGGTCTTTTCCGTCACATCATTCTCCTAATGATTTGATCCCGTTCATCAAATGACAACACATGTCTATGGTCAGGAAACTTAACCATCTTTGGTTAACAAGCTAGTCAAGTAGAGGCATACTAGGGACACTTTGTTTTGTCTATGTATCCACACATGTATCATGTTTCCGGTTAATACAATTCTGGCATGAATAATAAACATTTATCATGATATAAGGAAATATAATAACAACTTCATTATTTCCTCTAGGGCATATTTCCTTCAAACATCATACTTAGGAAGCATTTTATGGAAAGCACCATGAATAAAATGTGAACCACCATCAGTCATTAAATATCTAGGGACTCCAAACCTCGGAAAGATAACTTCTTTAAGCATCTTCATAGAAGTGTTATGATCAACACTACTAGGTGCAATTGCTTCTACCCACTTAGTAATGTAATCAACATCAACTAAAATATGTGTATACCCATTAGAGGAAGGAAAAGGTCCCATATAATCAATGCCCCAAACATCAAATGGTTCAATAACAAGTGAATAACTCATAGGCATTTCCTGACATCTACTAATATTGCCAATTCTTTGGCATTCATCACAAGACAAGACAAACTTATGAGCATCCCTGAAGAGAGTAGGCCAATAAAAACTGGATTACAGTACCTTGTGTGCAGTTCTATCTCCAGCATGGTGTCCTTTGTAAGCCTCGGAGTGGCACTTTGCATAGGATATGTTCCTGTTCATGCTCAGGTACACAACATCTAATAACACCATCTACTCCTTTTTTATAAAGGTGTGGATCATCCCAAATGTAATGTCTTAAATCATAGAAAACCTTTTTCTTTTGCTGGTATGTGAAACTAGGTGTTATAAATTTAGCAACAATGTAATTAGCATAATCAGGATACCATGGAGCATTACGAGAAGCATCTATGACAGCTAATTGTACATCAGGAAAGCTATCATCAATAGGAAGTGGGTCATCAAGAACATTTTCTAACCTAGACAAGTTGTCTGCCATGGGGTTCTCAGCTCCCTTTCTATCAATAATATGGAAATCAAATTCTCGTAGCAAGAGAACCCATCTAATAAGTCTAGGTTTAGCATCTTTCTTTTCCATAAGATATTTAATAGCAGCATGATCAGTGTGAACAGTTACTTTGGAATCAACAATATAAGATCTGAACTTATCACAAACAAAAACAACTGCTAAAAATTCCTTTTCAGTAGTAGCATAATTTCTCTGGGCATTGTCTAGAGTTTTACTAGCATAATGAATAACATTCAAGTTCTTATCAACTCTTTGCCCTAGAACAACACCAACAGCATAATCACTAGCATCACACATAATTTCAAAGGGTAAATTCCAATCAAGAGGCTGAACAATAGGTGCAGAAATCAAGGCTTTCTTAAGTATTTCAAATGCTTCTACACAATCATCATCAAAAACAAAAGGAACATCCTTTTGCAAGAGATTAGTAAGAGGCCTAGAAATTTTAGAGAAGTCTTTAATAAACCTCCTATAGAAACCAGCTTGACCAAGAAAGCTTCTTATACCTTTGATATCTTTAGGACACGACATCTTTTCAATAGCATCTACTTTAGATTTATCAAATTCAATACCTCTTTCAGAAATTTTATGCCCCAAGACAATACCTTCATTAACCATAAAGTGGCACTTCTCCCAATTCAAGACAAGATTAGTTTCTTCACATCTCTACAAAACTCGATCAAGGTTGCTTAAGCAATCATCAAAAGAAGTTCCGTAAATAGAAAAATCATCCATGAAAACCTCGACAATCTTTTCACAAAAATCAGAGAATATAGCAGTCATATATCTTTGAAAGGTCCAGGTGCATTGCATAAACCAAAAGGCATACGTCTATAAGCAAAGATACCGAAAGGGCAAGTAAAAGTGGTCTTCTCTTGATCATATTTTTGAAGGAAATATGCCCTAGAGGCAATAATAAAGTTGTTATTTTATATTTCCTTATATCATGATAAATGTTTATTATTCATGCTAGAATTGTGTTAACCAGAAACTTGATACATGTGTGGATACATAGACAAAACACCATGTCCCTAGTAAGCCTCTACTAAGACTAGCTCATTAATCAAAGATGGTTAAGTTTCCTAACCATGGACATGTGTTGTCATTTGATGAACGGGATCACATCATTAGGAGAATGATGTGATGGACAAGACCCATCCGTTAGCTTAACATATTGATCATTCAGTTTTATTGCTATTGCTTTCTTCATGTCAAATACATATTCCTTAGACTATGAGATTATGCAACTCCCGGATACCGGAGTAATACCTTGTGTGCTATCAAACGTCACAACGTAACTGGGTGATTATAAAGATGCTCTAAAGGCATCTCAGAAGGTGTTGTTGGGTTGGCATAGATCGAGATTAGGATTTGTCACTCTGAGTATCGGAGAGGTATCTCTAGGACCTCTCGGTAATGCACATCATAATAAGCCTTGCAAGCAATGTGATTAATGAGTTAGTTGTGGGATGATGCATTATAGAACGAGTAAACAGACTTGCTAGTAATGAGATTGAACTAGGTATGGAGATATCGACGATCAAATCTCGGGCAAGTAACATACCGATGAGAAAGGGAATAACGTATGTTGTCATTACGGTACGATCGATAAAGATCTTCATAGAATATGTGGGAACCAATATGAGCATCTAGGTTCCGCTATTGGTTATTGACCGGAGAGGTGTCTCGGTCATGTTTACATAGTTCTCGAACCCGTAGGGTCCGCACGCTTAACGTTCAATGACGATTTTGTATTATATGAGTTATGTGATTTGGTGACCGAATGTTGTTCGGAGTCCCGGATGAGGTCACAGACATGATGAGGAGTCTCAAAATGGTCGAGAGGTAAAGATTCATATATTGGACGATGATATTCGGACACCGAAAGTGTTCCGGGGGTACCGGGTGAATATCGGGTCACCAGAAGGGGTTCCGAGCATCCCCCTGGCAACTACATGGGCCTTAATGGGCCAAGAGGGGGACAGACCAGCCCCTAAGGGGCTAGTGCGCCCCTCCCATATGGGCTGGCCAAATTGGAGTAGAAAAGGGGAAGGAGAAAAGGAAAAAGGGAATAGGATTCCTCCTTCCTCCTCTTCCCTTCCTACTCTGAATAGGAATAGGAAAGGGGGAGGCCGAATTGGGAGGACCCCAAGTAGGATTCCTCCTACTTGGGGCACCCCCTTGGCTGCCACTCCTCCCCTCGAACCTATATATAAAATTGTTAGCCGTGTGCGGTGCCCCCCTCCATAGTTTACGCCTCCAGTCATATCTTCATAGTGCTTAAGCGAAGCCCTGCGCGGATCACTTCACCATCACCGTCACCATGCCGTCATGCTAATGTAACTCCCCCTCGACACTTTGTTGTATCAAGAGTTTGAGGGACGTTATTGAGGTGAACGTGTGCAGAACTCAGAGGTGACGTACGTTCGGTGCTTGATCGGTCGGAACGAGAAGAAGTTCGACTACATCAACCACGTTGTCAAAACGCTTCCTCTTTCGGTCTACGAGGGTAGGTGGACCCACTCTCCCCCTCTCATTGCTATGCACCTCCTAGATAGATCTTGTGTGAGCGTAGGATTTTTTTTAAATTGCATGCTACGTTCCCCAACAATGGCATCCGAGCCAGGTCTATGCATAGATGATATGCACGAGTAGAACACAAAGAGTTGTGGGCGGTGATCGTCATACTGCTTACCGCCAATGTCTTATTTTGATTCGGCGGTATTGTTGGATGAAGCGGCCCAGACCAACCTTACATGACCATGTTCATGAGACCAGTTCCACCGGCAGACATGCAACTACTTTTGCATAAAGGTGGCTGGCGGGTGTCAGTTTCTCCAACTTTAGTTGAATCGAATTTGACTACGGCCGATCCTTATTGAAGGTTAAAACAGCAAACTTAATAAATCACCATTGTGGTTTTGATGCGTAGGTAAGAACAGTTCTTGCTAGAAGCCCGTAGCAGCCACGTAAAACTTGCAACAACAAAGTAGAGGACGTCTAACTTGTTTTTGCAGGGCATGTTGTGATGTGATATGGTCAAGACATGATGTGATATACATTATTGTATGAGATGATCATGTTTTGTAGAAGTTATCGGCAACTAACAGGAGCCTTATGATTGTTGCTTTATTGTATGAAATGCAAACGCCATGTAATTGCTTTACTTTATCACTATGCGTTAGGGATAGTTGTAGAAGCAATAGTTGGCGAGATGACCACGATGCTACGATGGAGATCAAGGTGTCAAGCCAGTGATGATGGAAATCATGACGGTGCTTTGGAGATGGAGATCAAAGGCACAAGATGATGATGGCCGTATCATTTCACATATTATGATTGCATGTAATGTTTATCTTTTATGCATCTTATTTTTCTTAGTATGGCGGTAGCATTATAAGATGATCCCTCACTAAAATTTCAAGGTATAAGTGTTCTCCCTGAGTATGCACCATTGCGACAGTTCGTCGTGCTGAGACACCACGTGATGATCGGGTGTGATAAGCTCTATGTTCACATACAACGGGTGCAAGATAGTTTTGGACATGTGGAATACTCGGGTTAAACTTGACGAGCCTAGCATGTACAGACATGGCCTTGGAACACTGGAGACCGAAAGGTCAAACATGAATCATATAGTAGATATGATCAACATAGAGATGTTCACCATTGAAAACTACTCCATCTCACGTGATGGTCGGACATGGTTTAGTTGATATCGATCACGTGATCATTTAGATGTCTTGAGGGATGTCGTTCTAAGTGGGAGTTGTTAAGTAATATGGTTAATTGAACTTAATTTATCATGAACGTAGTCCCCTGTTTTATTTTTGATATGTTCCTAGAGAAAAACTAAGTTGAAATATGATAGTAGCAATGATGCGGACTGGGCCATGATCTGAGGATTATCCTCATTGCTGCACAGAAGAATTATGTCCTTGATGCACCGCTAGGTGACAGACCTGTTGCAGGAGCAGATGCAGATGTTATGAATACTTGTCAAGCTTGGTATGATGACTACTTGATAGTTTAGTGCGCCATGCTTTACGGCTTAGAACCGGGACTTCAAAAATGTTTTGAACGCCATGGAGCATATAAGATGTTCCAAGAGTTGAAATTGGTATTTCAAACTCATGCCCATGTCGAGAGGTATGAGACCTCTGACAAGTATTTTGCCTACAAGATGGAGGAGAATGGCTCAGCTAGTGAGCATGTACTCAGAATGTCTGGGTAGTACAATCGCTTGAATCTAGTGGGAGTTAATCTTCCGGATAAGATAGTGACTGACGGAGTTCTCTAGTGACTATCACCAAGCTACTAGAACTTCCTGATAAACTATAATATGCAAGGGATGACTAAAACGATTCTCGAGCTCTTCGCGATGCTGAAATCAGCGAAGGTAGAAATCAAGAAAAAAGCATCAAGTGTTGATGGTTGACAAGACCACTAGTTTCAAGAAAAAGGGAAAAGGAAAAGAAAGGTAACTTCAAGAATAATGACAAGCAAGTTGCCACTCACGTGAAGAAACCCAAAGCTAGACCTAATCCTGAAACTGAGTGCTTCTACTGCAAAGGAAATGGTCACTTGAAGCGGAACTACCTTAGATACTTGGCGGATAAGAAGGATGGCAAAGTGAACAAAGGTATATTTGATATACATGTTATTGATGTGTACTTTACTAGTGTTCATAGTAACCCCAGGGTATTTGATATCATTTTAGTTGCTAAGATTAGTAACTCAAAATAGGAGTTACAAAATGAACAAAGACTAGTTAAGGGTGAGGTGATGATGTGTGTTGGAAGTGATTCCAAGGTTGATAAGATCACCATAGCACACTCCCACTACCTTCAGGATTAGTGTTGAACCTAAATAAATGTTATTTGGTGTTTGCGTTGAGCATGAATATGATTGGATCATGTTTATTGCAAATACGGTTATTCATTTAAGTCAGAGAATGATTGTTGTTCTGTTTACATGAATAAAACCTTCTATGGTCATACACCCAATGTAAATGTTTTATTGAATCTCGATCGTAGTGATACACAGATTCATAATATTAATGCCAAATGATGCAAAGTTGATAATGATAGTGCAACATATTTGTGGCACTGCCATTTAGATCATATTGGTGTAAAGCGCATGAAGAGACTCCATGTGGATGGACTTTTGGAATCACTTGATTATGAATTATTTGATGCTTGCAAACCATGCCTCATGGGCAAGATGACTAAAACTCCGTTCTCCGGAACAATAGAGCGAGCCACTGACTTATTGGAAGTAATACATACCGATGTATGTGGTCCGATTAGTGTTCAGGCTCGTGGTGGGTATCGTTATTTTCTGACCTTCACAGATGATTTGAGCAGATATGGGTATATCTACTTATTACTTAATGAAACACAAGTCTGAAACATTTGAAAAAGTTCAAAGAATTTCAGAGTGAAGTGGAGAATCATCATAACAAGAAAATAAAGTTTCTACAATCTGATCACGGAGGCGAATATTTGAGTTACGAGTTTGGCCTTCATTTAAAACAATGTGGAATAGTTTCACAACTCACGCCACCTGGAACACCATAGCATAATGGTGTGTCCGAACGTCATAACCATACTTTATTAGATATGGTGCGATCTATGATGTCTCTTATTGATTTACCACTATCGTTTTAGGGTTATGCATTAGAGACAGCTGCATTCACGTTAAATAGGGCACCGTCTAAATCCGTTGAGACGACACCGTATGAACTATGGTTTGGCCAGAAACCAAAGATGTCGTTTCTTAAAGTTTGGGGTTATGATGCTTATGTGAAAAGGTTTCAAACTGATAAGCGCGAACCCAAATCATAGAAGTGCGTCTTCATAGGATACCCAGAAGAAATTGTTGGGTAAACCTTCTATCACAGATCCGAAGGCAAGATTTTTATTGCTAAGAATGAATCCTTTCTAGAGAAGGAGTTTCTCTTGAAAGAAGTGAGTGGGAGGAAAGTAGAACTTGATGAGGTAATTGTACCTTCTCTCGAATTGTAAAGTAGCTCATAACATAAATCAGTTCCAGTGATGCCTACACCAACTAGAGAGGAAGCTAATGATAATGATCATGAAACTTTAGATCAAGTTACTACCGAACCTCGTAGGTCAACCAGAGCATGTTCCGCACCATAGTGGTACGGTAATCCTATTCTGGAAGTCATGTTACTAGACCATAACGAACCTACGAACTATGAGGAAGCGACGATGAGCCCAGATTTCGATAAATGGCTTGAGGCCATGAAATCTGAGATAGGATCCATGTATGAGAACAAAGTGTGGACTTTGGTGGACTTGCCCGATGATCGGCAAGCCATTGAGAATAAATGGATCTTCAAGAGGAAGATAGACGCTGATGATAGTGTTACTATCTACAAAGTTGTTTTCGACAAGTTCAAGGTGTTGACTACGATGAGATTTTCTCACTCATAGCGATACTTAAGTCTGTCTGAATCATGTTAGCAATTGCCGCATTTTATGAAATCTGGCAAATGGATGTCAAAACTGCATTCCTTAATCGATATCTTAAAGAAGAGTTGTATATGATGCAACCAGAAGGTTTTGTCGATCCTAAAGGTGCTAACAAAGTGTGCAAGCTCCAGCGGTCCATTTATGGATTGGTGCAAGCATCTCAGAGTTGGAATATATGCTTTGATGAGGTAATCAAATCATATGGTTTTATACAGACTTTCAAAGAATCCTGTATTTATAAGAAAGTGAGTGGGAGCTCTGTAGCATTTCTGATATTATATGTGGATGACATATTGTTGATCGGGAATGATAATAGAATTTTTGGATAGCATAAAAGGATACTTGAATAAGATTTTTTTTCAATAAAAGACCTCGGTGAAGCTGCTTATATATTGAGCATCAAGATCTATAGAGATAGATCAAGATGCTTGATAGGACTTTCACAAAGCACGTACCTTGAAAAGATTTTGAAGGAGATCAAAATGGATCAGTCAAAGAAAGGGTTCTTACCTGTTTTACAAGGTGTGAAGTTGAGTAAGACTCAAAACCCGACCACCACAGAAGATAAGGAGAATGAAGGTCATTCCCTATGCCTCAACCATAGGTTCTATAAAGTATGCCATGCTGTATACCAGACCTATTGTGTACCTGACATGAGTTTGGCAAGGGGGTACAATAGTGATCCAGGAGTAGATCACTGGACAGCGGTCAAAAATATCCTTAGGTACCTAAAGAGGAGTAAGGAAATGTTTCTCGGTTATGGAGGTGACAAAGAGTTCGTTGTAAAGGGCTACATCGATGCAAGCTTTGACACTGATCTGGATGACTCTGAGTCTCAATCTGGATACGTATTGAAAGTGGGAGCAATTAGCTAAAGTAGCTCCATACAGAGCATTGTAGACATAGAAATTTGCGAAATACACATACGGATCTGAGTGTGGCAGACCCGTTGACTAAACTTCTCTCACAAGCAAAACATGATCACACCTTAGTACTCTTTGGGTGTTAATCACATGGCGATGTGAACTAGATTATTAACTCTAGTAAACCCTTTGGTTGTTGGTCACATGGCGATGTGAACTAGATTATTAACTCTAGTAAACCCTTTGGTTGTTGGTCACATGGCGATGTGAACTAGATTATTAACTCTAGTAAACCCTTTGGTTGTTGGTCACATGGCGATGTGAACTATGGGTATTAACTCTAGTAAACCCTTTGGTTGTTGGTCACATGGCGATGTGAACTAGATTATTAACTCTAGTAAACCCTTTGGTTGTTGGTCACATGGCGATGTGAACTAGATTATTAACTCTAGTAAACCCTTTGGTTGTTGGTCACATGGCGATGTGAACTAGATTATTAACTCTAGTAAACCCTTTGGTTGTTGGTCACATGGCGATGTGAACTATGGGTGTTAATCACATGATGATGTGATCAATTGGTGTTAAACCACATGGCGATGTGAACTAGATTATTGACTCTAGTGCACGTGGGAGATTGAAGGAAATATGCCCTGGAGGCAATAATAAAGTAATTATTTTATATTTCCTTATATCATGATAAATGTTTATTATTAATGCTAGAATTGTATTAACCGGAAACTTGATACATGTGTGGATAAATCGGCAAAACACCGTGTCCCTAGTAAGCCTCTACTAAGACTAGCTCGTTAATCAAAGATGGTTAAGTTTCCTAACCATGGATATGTGTTGTCATTTGATGAACGAGATCACATCATTAGGAGAATGATGTGATGGACAAGACCCATCTGTTAGCTTAGCATATTGATCGTTCAGTTTTATTGCTATTGATTTCTTCATGTCAAATACATATTCCTTCGACTATGAGATTATGCAACTCCCGGATACCGGAGGAATACCTTGTGTGCTATCAAACATCACAACGTAACTGGGTGGTTATAAAGATGCTCTACAGGTATCTCTGAAGGTGTTTGTTGGGTTGGCATAGATCGTGATTAGGATTTGTCACTCCGAGTATCGGTGAGGTATCTCTGGGCCCTCTTGGTAATGCACATCATAATAAGCCTTGCAAGCAATGTGACTAATGAGTTAATTGCGGGATGATGCATTACAGAACGAGTAAAGAGACTTGCTGGTAACGATATTGAACTAGGTATGGAGATACCGACGATCGAATCTCGGGCAAGTAACATACCTATGACAAAGGGAATAACGTATGTTATCGTTACGGTACGACCGATAAAGATCTTCGTAGAATATGTGGGAACCAATATGAGCATCCAGGTTCCGTTGTTGGTTATTGACCGGAGAGGTGTCTCGGTCATGTCTATGATGCGGCTTGAAGCTACATCGGTATTTCCCCAAAGAAGAAGGGATGATGCAGCACAGTGACGGTTGGTATTTCCCTCAGATATGAAACCAAGGTTATCGAACTAGTAGGAGAACCAAGAAACAACACGTAAACGGCACCTGCACACAAATAACAAATACTCGCAACCCAACGTATTAAAGGGGTTGTCAATCCCTTTCGGGTAAAGGCGCAAAAAATTGGCAAATTGACATGAATAAATTGTAGTAGATTGATAGATCGAACGGCAAATAAAATAAATAAGAATAAATTGTAGCAAGGTATTTTTGGTATTTTGGTTTAATAGATCTGAAAATAAAACCAAAGGAAAATAGATCGCAAAGGCAAATAATATGAGAAAGAGACCCGAGGGTCGTAGGTTTCACTAGTGTCTTCGCTCGAGAAAAGTAGCAAACGGTGGGTAAACGAATTACTGTTGGGCAATTGATAGAACTTCAAATAATCATGATGATATCCAGGCAATAATCGTTATATAGGCATCACATCCAAGATTAGTAGACTGACTCCTGCGTGCATTTACTACTATTACTCCACACATCGACCGCTGTCCAGCATGCATCTAGTGTATTAAGTTCATGGATAAACGGAGTAATGCAATAAGAATGATGACATGATGTAGGCAAGATCTATTTATGTAGAAATATACTCCATTGTTTTATCCTTAGTAGCAACGATACATACATGTCGGTTCCTCTTCTGACACTGGGATCAAGCACCGTAAGATGGGAACCCACTACAGAGCACCTCTTCCCATTGCAAGATAAATAGATCAAGTTGGACAAACAAAACCCAAATATCAAAGAAGAAATACAAGGCTATAAGCAATCATGCATATAAGAGATCAAAGAAAGTCAAATAACTTTCATGGATAAAAAGAGATAGATCTGATCATAAACTCAAAGTTCATCGGATCCCAACAAACACACCACAAAAAGAGTTACATCATATGGATCTCCAAGAGACCATTGTATTGAGAATCAAATGAGAGAGAGGAAGCCATCTAGCTACTAACTACGGACCCAAAGGTCTACAAAGAACTACTCATGCATCATCGGAGAGGCACCAATGGAAGTGGTGAACCCCTCCGTGATGGTGTCTAGATTGGATCTGGTGGTTCTGGACTCTGCAGTGGCTGGAATTGATTTTTGTCGACTCCCTTAGGGTTTCTGGAATATTGGAGTATTTATAGAGTAAAGAGGCAGTCCGGAGGGCACGCGAGGTGGGCACAACCCACCAGGGTGCGCCTGGGCCTCCAAGCATGCCCTGGTGGGTTGTGCTCCCCTCGGAGAAGCACCCAGGTGCTTCTTCGGCCCATTGGTTGTATTCTGGTCCCAAAAAATCCACAAAAAATTTCGCTGCGTTTGGACTCCGTTTGGTATTGATTATCTGCGATGTAAAAACATGCAAAAAAACAGCAACTGGCACTTGGCACTATGTCAATAGGTTAGTACCAAAAATTGATATAAAATGATTATAAAACATCCAAGATTGATAATATAACAACATGGAACAATCAAAAATTATTTATACGTTGGAGACGTATTAGTCTACATAATTCTCGAACCCGTAGGATCCGCACGCTTAACGTTCGATGACGATTTTGTATTATATGAGTTATGTGATTTAGTGACCGAATGTTGTTCGGAGTCCCGTATGAGATCACGGACATGACAAGGAGTCTCGAAATGGTCGAGAGGTAAAGATTCATATATTCGACGATGATATTCGGACACCGGAAGTGTTCTGGGGGTACCGGGTGCATATCGGGTCACCGGAAGGGGTTTCAGGCATCCCCCGGCAACTACATGGGCCTTAAAGGGCCAAGAGGGGGACAGACTAGCCCCTAAGGGGCTGGTACGCCCCTCCCATATGGGCTGGCCAAATTGGAGTAGAAAAGGGGAAGGAGGAAAGGAAAAGGGAATATGATTCCCGCCCCCCTCTTCCCTTCCTACTCCAAATAGGAATAGGAAAGGGGGAGGCCGAATTGGGAGGACCCCAAGTAGGATTCCTCCTACTTGGGGTGCCCCCTTGGCTGCCTCTCCTCCCCTCCAACCTATATATATGAAGGGGGCACTGCTAGAACACACACCAACAATTGTTAGCCGTGTGCGGCGCCCCCCTCCACAGTTTACGCCTCTGGTCATATCTTCGTAGTGCTTAGGCGAAGCCCTGCGCGGATCACTTCATCATCACTGTCACCATGCCGTCATGTTGACGTAACTATCCCTTGACACTTTGCTGGATCAAGAGTTCGAGGGATGTCATCGAGTTGAACGTGTGCAGAACTTGGAGGTGCCATACGTTCGGTGCTTGATCGGTCGGAACGAGAAGAAGTTCGACTACATCAACCGCGTTGTCAAAACGCTTCCGCTTTCAGTCTACGAGGGTACGTGGACACACTCTCCCCCTCTCATTGCTATGCATCTCCTAGATAGATCTTGCGTGAGCGTAGGATTTTTTTTTGAAATTGCATGCTACGTTCCCCAACACTTTTAACACAGGTATTTGAGAGAAACCAGAATAACCATCTAGAAAGCAAAAATGTGTATGTTCGGATAATCTTTCTAGCATTTTATCAATAAAAGTTAGAGGGTAATGATATTTTCTAGTAGCTTTATTCCATTTGCGAAAATCAATTACCATTCTATAACCTGTAACAATTCTTTGTGGAATCAATTCATTCTTATCATTAGGAACGACAGTAATACCTCCCTTCTTAGGGACACAATGAACAAGAGTTACCCATTTACTATCAGCAATATGATAAATTATACTTGCCTCCAGAAGCTTTAGTATTTCATTTCTTACAACTTCTTTCAGCTTAGGATTTAGCCTTCATTGGTGATCAACAACTGGTTTAGCATTAGGCTCCAATTTAATTTTGTGCTGACATAGAGTGGGATTAATGCCCTTAAGATCATCATATCCAATAGCAGCATGGTGCTTCTTGAAAGTTTTCAATAATTTCTTTTCTTCATGCTCTAAAAGGTTAGCACTAATAATAATAATAGGATATATCTTCTTTTCATCGAGATAAGCATATTTCAAAGTATCAGGTAATTGTTTAAGCTCAAACACGGGATCACCCTTGGGTGGAGGAGGATCCCCAAGGATTTCAACAAGCAAATTGTGTTTCAAAACAGGCCTTGATTAAAGAATATTTTATCTATTTCCCTTATTTCATTCATAAACATACCATTTTCATGGTCTAGCAAATATTGTTCTATAGAATCAGTAGGAGGCACGACAATAGAAGCAAGACCAATAATTTCATCATGACTAGGCAATTCTTTATCATGGGGTTGTCTATGAAATTTAGACCAATTAAAATCATGAGACAAATCCCCTAAACCGACAGTAACAATATCTTTCTTGCAGTATATCTTAGCATTGACAGTATTCAAGAAGGGTCTACCAAATATAATGGGACAAAAATTATCTTGTGGGGAAGCAAGAACAAGAAAACCAGTAGGGTATTTTATTTCCTACACAAGACTTCAACATCTCTAACAATCCCAATTGGTGAAATAGTATCTCTATTGGCAAGCTTAATAGTAATATCAATATCTTCTATCTCAGCAGGTGCAATATCATTCATAATTTATTTATATAGAGTATAAGGAATTGCACTCACACTAGCACCCACATCACATAAACTATGATAACAATGATCTCCAATTTTAACAGCAATAACAAGCATTCCAACAACAGGTCTATGTTTATCTTTAGTATCAGGTTTAGCAATTCTAGCAGCTTCATCACAGAAATAAATAACATGCCCATCAATATTATCGACTAAGAGATCTTTAACCATAGCAATACTAGGTTCAACTTTAATTTTCTCGTAGGGCGTAGGTGTTCTAGTATAGCTCTTACAAACCACAGTTGAAGCTTTAGCATGATCCTTTATTCTAAAAGGAAAAGGCGGTTTCTCAATATAAGCAGTAGGAACAATAGGATCAACATTATAAGTAATAGTTTCTTATTCAACTTTAATAGATTCTACTACTTTCACTTAAATGGGAGGATGATATTTAAATCACTTCTCCTTAGGGAGATCAACATGAGTAGAAAATGATTCACAGAAAGAAGCTACTATCTCAGAGTCAAGTCCATATTTAGTGCTAAAATCACAAAAAGCATCAGTATCCATAAAAAATTTAACACAATCAAACTTAAGGTTTATACCTGACTCCTTGCCTTCGTCGAGTTCCCAATCTTCAGAGTTGTGTTTAATTCTTTCCAATAAATCCCATTTGAATTCAATAGTCTTCTTCATAAAAGAACCAGTACAAGAAGTATCGAGCATGGATCGGTCATTATGAGAAAGCCGAGCATAAATTTTTGAATAATAATTTCTCTTGAGAGCTTATGGTTGGGGCATGAATATAACATTGACTTAAGCCTCCCCCAAGCTTGAGCAATACTTTCACCTTCACGAGGCCAAAAATTATATATATAATTCCGATCACGATGAACCAGATGCATAGGATAAAACTTCTGATGAAATTCTAATTTCAATCGGTTGTAGTCCCATGATCCAATATCATCACATAGCCTATACCATGTCAATGCCTTTCCCTTCAAAGATAAAGGGAAGACCTTCTTCTTGATAACATCCTCGGGCATACCTGCAAGCTTAAGTAATTGATATGTCCATTTTGCATCATGTTTTCTTACTATTACTTATAATGTTTTTATCCATAATAATGCTTTTTTGAGTAATTCTAATGCCTTTTCTATCATAATTTGCAAGGAACACACCAAGAGGGAGAATTCCGGCAGCTGGAAATCTGGACCTGAAAAAGCTACGTCAGGTTACCTATTCTGCACAACTCCAAATGAGCTGTAACTTCACGGGGATTTTTTATGGAATATATAAAAATTACTGGAGCCAATAGGCACCATTAGGGGGCCACTAGGTGGGCACAACCCACCTGGGCGCGCGAGCCCCCCCCCCCCAGGCGCGCCCTGGTGGGTTGTGGCCTCCTCGGCCCACCTCCGGTGCCCATCTTCTGGTATATAATTCATTTTGAACTAAAAACAAGAGGAGGACTTTCGGGACAAAGCGCCGCCGCCTCAAGGCGGAACTTGGGCAGGAGCACTTTTGCCCTCCGGCGCTGCGATTCCGCCGGGGGAACTTCCCTCCCGGAGGGGGAAATCATCGTCATCATCATCACCAACAACTCTCCCATCTTGGGGAGGGAAATCTCCATCAACATCTTCAACAACACCATCTCCTCTCAAACCCTAGTTCATCTCTTGTGTTCAATCTTGTTACCGGAACTATAGATTGGTACTTGTGGGTGACTAGTAGTGTTGATTACATCTTGTAGTTGATTACTATATGGTTTATTTCGTGGAATCTTATATGTTCAGATCCATTATGCTATTTAATACTCCTCTTATCATGAACATGTTTATCACTTGTGAGTAGTTACTTTTGTTCTTGAGGTCACGGGAGAAATCATGTTGCAAGTAATTGTGTGAACTTGATATATGTTTGATATTTTGATAGTATGTATGTTGTTATTCCCTTAGTGGTGTCATGTGAACGTCGACTACATGACACTTCACCATATTTGGGCCTAAGGGAATGCATTGTGGAGTATAAAATAGATGGTAGATTGCAAGAGTGACAGAAGCTTAAACCCCAGTTTATGCGCTATTTCGTAAGGGACCGATTGGATCCAAAAGTTTAATGCTATGGTTAGAATTTATTCTTCATACTTTTCTTGTAGTTGCGGATGCTTGCGGGAGGGTTAATCATAAGTAGGAGGTTTGTTCAAGTAAGAACAACACCTAAGCACCGGTCCACCCACATATCAAATTATCAGAGTAGCGAACACAAATCAAACCAACATGATGAAAGTTACTAGATGAAATTCCCATGTACCCTCAAGAATGCTTTGCTTATCATAAGAGACCGTTTTGGCCTGTCCCTTGCCTCAAAAGGATTGGGCTACCTTGCTGCACTTTTGTTACTATTATCGTTACTTGCTCGTTACAAATTATCTTGCTATCAAACTACTCCGCTACTTACAATTTCAGCACTTGCAGACAATACCTTACCGGAAACTACTTGTCATTTCCTTCTGCTCCTCATTGGGTTCGACACTCTTACTTATCGAAAAGAGCTACAATTGATCCCCTATACTTGTGGGTCATCAATAATCCACAAACTTCTGGAATAAGATATGGATGGGCATGTTATTTACTTCTGTGAAGAAGCTGCTAGAATTGCTAAACCTGATAAAAGAGATAAACATAGACTTGTTCTTGGCATGCCTGTTATTTCAGTTAAAATAGGAGATCACTGTTATCATGGTTTATGTGATATGGGTGCTAGTGTGAGTGCTATTCCTTACACTTTATATGAAGAAATCATGAAAGACATAGCACCTGCTGAGATGGAAGAAATAGATGTTACTATTAAACTTGCTAATAGAGACACCATATCACCAATTGTGATTATTAGAGATGTTGAAGTCTTGTGTGGGAAAATAAAATACCCTACTGATTTTCTTGTTCTTGGTTCCCCACAAGATGACTTTTGTCCCATTATCTTTGGTAGACCTTTCTTGAATACAGTTAATGCTAAGATAGATTGTAAGAAACAAACTGTTGGTGTTAGCTTTGATGATGAGTCTCATGAGTTTAATTCTTCCAAGTTCAGTAGAAATCATCATGAAAAAGAATTGCCTAGTAAGTTTGAATTAATTGGTCTTGCTTCTATTGTTGTTCCACCTACTGATCCTTTAGAACAATATTTGCTAGACCATGAAAATGATTTACATATGCATGAAAGAAATGAAATAGATATGGTTTTGTTTGAGCAACGTCCTCTGCTTAAACAAAATTTGCATATTGAAACTCTAGGAGGTCCTCCTCCACCTAAAGGTGATCTTGTGTTTGAATTAAAACAATTGCTAGACACTTTGAAATATGCTTATCTCGATGAAAAGAAGATATATCCTGTTATTATTAGTGCTAACCTTTCAGAACATGAAGAAGAAAGATTACTGAAAGTTCTAAGGAAGCACCGGGCTGCTATTGGATATACTCTTGATGATTTAAAGGGCATCAGTCCCACTCTATGTCAGAACAAAATTAATATGGAACCTGATGCTAAACCCTTTGTTGATGACCAACGTCGGTTGAATCCAAAAATGAAGGAAGTGGTAAGAACGGAAATATTAAAACTTCTGAAAGCAGGCATAATCTATCCTATAGCTGATAGTAGATGGGTAAGTCATGTTCATTGTGTCCCTAAGAAAGGAGGTATTACTGTTGTTCCTAATGATAAAAATGAACATATTCCACAAAGAATTGTTACAGGCTATAAAATGGTAATTGATTATAGAAAATTAAACAAAGCAACTAAAAAAGATCATTACCCTTACCTTTTATTGATCAAATGCTTGAAAGATTATCTAAGCACACACACTTTTGCTTCCTAGATGGATACTCTAGCTTTTCACAAATACCTGTTTCTCAACCTGGTCAAGAAAAGACTACTTTTACTTGTCCCTTTGGAACTTATGCTTATAGTCGTATGCCTTTTGGTTTATGTAATGCACCTGCTACCTTTCAAAGCTGTATGACCGCTATATTCTCTGACTTTTGTGAAAAGATTGTTGAGGTTTTCATGGATGATTTTTCTGTTTATGGGAAGTCTTTTGATGATTGTTTAAGCAATCTTGAGCGAGTTTTGTAGAGATGTGAACAAACAAATCTTGTCTTGAATTGGGAAAAGTGCCACTTTATGGTTAATGAAGGCATTGTCTTGGGTCATAAAATTTCTGAAAGAGGTATTGAAGTGGACCAAGCTAAGGTTGATGCAATTGAGAAAATGCCATGTCCTAAGGACATCAAAAGTATTCGTAGTTTCCTAGGTCATGGTGGTTTCTATAGGTGATTTATCAAAGACTTTTCTAAAATTTCTAGGCCTCTTACTAATCTTTTGCAAAAGGATATTCGTTTTGTTTTTTATGATGATTGTTTAGAAGCCTTTGAAACACTCAAGAAAGCCTTAATATCTGCACCTATTGTTCAACCACCTGATTGGAACTTGCCTTTTGAAATTATGTGTGATGCTAGTGTTTATGCTGTTGGTGCTATTCCAGGACAAAGAGTTGATAAGAAACTTAATGTTATTCATTATGCCAGTAAAACTCTAGACAGTGCTCAAAGAAATTATGCTACTACTGAAAAAGAATTCTTAGCAATGGTGTTTGCTTGTGATAAATTTAGATCTTACATTGTTGATTCCAATGTAACTGTTCACATAAACCATGCTGCTATTAAATATCTTATGGAAAAGAAAGATGCTAAACCTAGACTTATTCGTTGGGTTCTCTTGTTACAAGAATTTGATTTACATATCATTGATAGAAAAGGAGCTGAGAACCCCATAGCTGATAATTTGTCTAGGCTTGAAAATGTGCTTGATGACCCACTACCTATTGATGATAGTTTTCCTGATGAGCAGTTAGCTGCAATAAATGTTGCTAGTAGTACTCCTTAGTATGCTGACTATGCCAATTACATTGTTGCTAAATATTTACCACATAGCTTTACATACCAGCAAAAGAAAAAATTATTCTATGATTTAAGACATTACTTTTGGGATGACCCACATCTTTATAAAGAAGGAGTAGATGGTATTATTAGATGTTGTGTACCTGAGCATGAACAGGGACAAATCCTATGGAAATGTCACTCTGAGGCTTATGGAGGGCATCATGCTGGAGATAGAACTGCTCACAAGGTATTGCAATCTGGATTTTATTGGCCTACTCTCTTCAAGGATGCCCGTAAGTTTGTCTCCTCTTGTGATGAATGTCAGAGAATAGGTAATATCGGTAACCGTCAAGAAATGCCTATGAATTATTCACTTGCTGTTGAACCATTTGATGTTTGGGGATTTGATTACATGGGACCATTTCCTTCCTCTAATGGGTATACACATATTTTGGTTGATGTTGATTATGTTACTAAATGGATATAAGCCATTCCAACCAGTAGTGCTGATCACAACACCTCTATTAAAATGCTTAAGGAAGTTATTTTCCCAAGGTTTTGAGTCCCTAGATATTTAATGACCGATGGTGGTTCACACTTTATTCATTGTAGCGACCAAACCTCAAACGGTCCAATCTCTGTGCTCAGGTGTCATCCCTGGATCAGTAATGCTGACACCACACAGTAATCGAAGGATTTATAACAGAGTAGCAATCACACACTTATTACATCGAGTGTCTCAAAAGAGAACTTATTACAATAAATATGGCTTAAGGCCATCTAATAACGATAACAGCGGAAGGCTTGGAAGATAAGTGAGTCCATCAACTCCAACGGCATCACTGAGTATAGAACCACGACCTAAAAGCACCTTACTCGTCGTCTGAAAAGTCTGCAACATGAACATTGCAGCCCGAAACGAGTCAGCACATGGAATATGCTGGCAATGTAACACATAGAGAGCAATGAAAGAATAATACTATACTACATGCATGTTTGGCTGGTGGAAAGCTCTATGGTTACAATTTTGTGTAAAGCCAATTTTTCCCTACTGCAAAGGAATAAATTTTATTTAACTACCATGGTAGTTGTTAAACATTGAGAATGGTTGACAGCATTCTCAATCCCAATTAAGCATCATCATTAAAAACCCAACAAAATTAATTAGAGTAATATGATGAGATTCACATGATAATCCAAGTACCAGATACTCAAGATGTCCATAACCGGGGACACGGCTAACCATGATTAGTTTATACACTCTGTAGAGGTTTGCGCACTTTTCCCCACAAGACTCGATCTCCTCCGTTGGGATTCTCGCACTACATGCTGTTTGAGAAACGGATGACCGAGACATAGTCTTTCAGAAGCGCTAGCACCTTACGATCGGGTAGACCGTTACACCTACTTTCCCCTACATCTGCTAGTCTACCACTGTAAGAGTTCGCACAACTTAGTCAACTATGCTAGAGCCCATAGTAGCTTGTGGCTGCACACGGAAGTTTCTAGCATGAATAATCTCATGATCCCTTTAGGCCTGGGTGGCGGTCCATAAAGAAAAACAGGCAATCGCTGGAATACCCAGGTGCCTCAATCCACCCAGATGTGTATTTAAGTTGCCACCTTAGATAAACCATTAATTTAACAATCTCACATCTGTCATGGATTTCACTCACCCAATCCACGTCTTCTAGCATAGCTTGGCATAATAAGCAAACGTAGAAGTAGCTCCCAAAGGTTTGATAATAAACAGGTAATAGGTACTACCTCAACTACTTCCCAAACCCACAATTTAATTAGATCCTAATCATGCAATGTGTGAGGATTGATCTAATGCAATAAAAACTGGGTACTAGGAGGTATGATCAAAGTGTTACTTGCCTTGCTGATGATCCAGGAAACCTAGCGATTCGAAGTAGCAAGCGGCGCACTCCGGGTACTCTATCGCAAACAAACAAGCATACAATAAGTACTCGACTAATGCACAGGTAAAACTCGAATAAGAGATCTAACCAGATAGTTCAACTTAAGAACTCCAGTTGGCAAAAAGAATCAAATCGAACGAAGCAATGAAAGACAAACGGCAAAAGAAACAAGCTTCGTTTACTATTCTGGATCTAGGTCAAATTTTACAGAGGCAAAAACTTGTTTGAGTTGGTTAAACGGAAAGAGGGTTTCGAGACAAAACTCCAGGCGCTTGAATCGCCTGATTCTGATAAACGAGCGAAAAGTTATACTAGAACAAAAATCGGATCAGGAATCGCGATCAGAAAAATCGCGGATTTAATCTGAGAAAAAGAAAAACGACGAGCAGATTAACGAATGAACGTTCGTTATCTAGATCTAAACGATGAACGCGTTCGTTAAAACGAATGAACGAGTAAACACTCGCTAATTAAATAAACCGGAAAAATCGACCTATAAAAGAAACGAATCTAAAAAACCGAACGAAAAACCGACGGAAAAACCAAACGGAAAACCGAACAGTTTTACGAGAAAACCGGCGGCGGGGCGGGGTCAACCTCCGGTGAGGCGAGGCGGCGGGCGGCGGCTCCAGCGGGTGGCGAGGGGCGGCGGCGGTGCGACTCCGGCTGGCGGGGCGGCGGCGGCGCGGTGTGGCGGCGGCGCGGCGAGGCGCGGCGGCGAGGCGAGGCGGCGGCGGCAGGGGTGCGCTAGGGTTTGGGGGTGGCTCGGCTGGGCTCCCCCGGCTTATAAGGCCAGCCGGGCCAGGTGTCCGGGTCGGACACGGCCCGATAGGTCGGCTCGCGTTTTTTTAAATAGTTACGCTCAGAAAAAAAAGGAATACTAAACGGACTCCAAAAATCTTGAAATAAATTTTCCCCGGCTTCTAAAATCAAGGCACACAGGATGAACATTTATTTGGGGCCTAAGTGCAGTTTTTAAAAACACGCATTTTCCTAAATTCAAATAAAATAGCAAATAAAACTCAAATAAAAATTTTATTTGATTTTTTTATTAAATCCTCAGTATTTCTTTATTTTGGGAAAGTCATTTTATTCCCTCTCTCATATTTTTGTAATAGAAATAATTGAAGATAAAATAAATAAAATCAAATGATCCTATTTTCAAAATTTGAGAGAACTCAAATATGAAAATAACGAAATCCCCAACTCTCTCCGAGGGTCCTTGAGTTGCGTAGAATTTCTAGGATCAACCAAAATGCAATAAAATATGTTATGCAATGATGATCTAGTGTATAACATTCCAAATTGAAAATTTGGGATGTTACAAACCTTCCCCCCTTAAGATGAATCTCGCCCTCGAGATTCGGGTTGGCTAGAAAATAGCTGAGGGTGGTCCTTCAGTAAATCTTCCTCTCGTTCCCAGGTGGCTTCATCCTCCGTGTGGTGGCTCCACTGAACTTTGCAAAACATGATAACCTTGCTGCGAGTGACTCGGCTGGCATACTCAAGGATCTTGACTGGTTTCTCCTCATAGGTCAAATCACTGTCCAACTGAATCGCTTCCAGCGGCACTTTGTCTCTCAGCGGTATATTAGCCATCTCCGCGTGGCACTTCTTCAACTGGGAAACGTGGAACACGTCATGAACTCCTGACAATCCTTCGGGCAATTCCAACTTGTAGGCTACTTCTCCCATATGCTCCAAAACCTTGTATGGTCCTACAAAACGTGGCGCTAACTTTCCCTTAACTCCAAAGTGCTTAACTCCTCGAAGTGGAGATACTCGAAGATAAACTTGGTCTCCGACTTCGTAAACTGTCTCCTTGCGTTTTGAATATGCGTAGCTCTTCTGCCTGGACTAGGCTACCTTGAGCCTATCGCGAATCAATTTTACTTTCTATTTAGACTCCTTAATCAGATCCGGTCCAAACAACTGGCGGTCTCCAACTTCATCCCACGACAATGGGGTCCTGCACCTCCTTCTGTACAAGGCTTCGAAAGGGGGCCATCTTCAAACTGGATTGATAACTGTTGTTATAAGAGAACTCTACATATGGCAAATTCTCGTCCCAACTAGATCCATAATCTAGCGCACAAGCTCTTAGCATATCCTCCAAAATCTGATTGACTCTCTTGGTTTGTCCATCTGTCTGCGGATGGAAAGCTGTACTAAACTCTAGCCTGGTACCCAAAGTTTCATGCAACTGATTCCAGAACTTTGAGGTAAACTGGGTTCCTCTATCTGATACAATGCTCCTTGGAACTCCATGCAGACATACGATCCTGGTCATGTATATCTTTGCTAACTTTGCACTGGTATAGGTAGTCTTCACTGGAATCAAATGAGCTACCTTTGTCAAAGGATCGACTACAACCCATATCGAGTCATAGCCTGAACGTGTTCTGGGCAATCCTGTGATAAAATCCATGCCTAACTTATCCCACTTCCATTCGGGTATTGGTAATGGGTGTAGCAATCCTGCTGGCTTCTGATGCTCTGCCTTTACTCTCTGACATACATCACAAACTGCTACATACTCTGCAATATCCTTCTTCATTCCGGTCCACCAGAAAATATCCTTCAAATCCAAATACATCTTGGTATTTCCTGGGTGAATCGAATATGGTGAATCATGGGCCTCTTGCAGAATTAACTTCCTAATCTCCGAGTCATTAGGCACATAAACACGGTCTTCAAACCATAAGGTATTGTGCTCATCCTCACGAAATCCCTTAGCTTTTCCTTTGCTCATTTTCTCCTTGATAGAAGCAATCTCCTTGTCAGTCTTCTGGGCTTCTCTGATCTTATCCACTAAAGTAGACTGAATCTCCAATGCTGCTACATAGCCTCTCGGGACTATCTCCAAACATAGCTCACGAAGATTCTCAGCTAACTCTCTTGGTAAATCTCCCGTCATTAAGGTGTTGGCATGGCTCTTACGACTCAGCGCATCGGCTACTACGTTAGCCTTTCCGGGGTGATAATGCAATCTCATATCATAATCCTTGATGAGCTCCAACCATCTCCTTTGTCTGAGATTTAACTCCTTCTGTGTGAAAATATACTTCAAACTCTTGTGATCTGTGTACACCTCACAATGGTTTCCGATGAGAAAGTGTCTCCAAGTCTTCAATGCATGCACTACGGCTGCTAACTCCAAATCATGCGTAGCATAATTTAATTCATGAGTCTTAAGCTGTCGTGAGGCATATGAAACAACTCTTCCTTCCTGCATAAGCACTGCTCCAAGTTCTCGACGTGAAGCGTCGCAATACACCTCATAATCCTTGGTCTGATCTGGCAGAATCAACACTGGTGACGTAACCAAACGTTTCTTCAACTCCTGGAAACTTGCCTCACACTCCTCGGTCCATATGAACTTAGTATCCTTCTTCAACAACTCCGTCATAGGCTTCGAAATCTTTGAGAAATTCTCAATAAACCTTCGGTAGTATCCTGCAAGTCCAAGAAAACTCCGGATCTCTCCAACTGTTGTTGGGGCTTCCCAATTTGTCAGAGTGTCAACCTTGGTGGGATCTACTGCTATACCTTCTCCGGATATAACATGTCCAAGGAATCCAACTTCCTTCAACCAAAACTCACATTTGCTAAACTTGGCATATAACTGATGTTCTCTGAGCTTACCAAGTACCAAACGCAAATGCTCCTTATGCTCCTATTCATTCTTCGAGTATACCATGATATCATCACTGAACACCACGACGAACTTATCCAAAAACTCCATAAACACTTTGTTCATCATGTTCATAAAGTATGCAGGTGCGTTAGTCAGACCAAATGACATAACGGTATACTCATACAGCCCATACCTGGTGGTAAAAGCCGTCTTAGGTATATCCTGTTCTGGAATCTTCAACTGATGGTATCCTGATCACAGATCGATCTTGGAAAATACCTTAGCTCCTTGCAATCGATCAAACAGATCATTGATCATCGGTAGTGGGTACTTATTCTTGATGGTTACTTCATCCAATCCTCGATAATCAACAACCATCCTTAATGATCCATCCTTCTTCTCCACTAGAAGTACTGGCGATCCCCAAGGTGAAGAACTTGGGCGAATATAACCTTTATCCAGTAACTCCTTAATCTGCTTCTTAATCTCTACCAAATCCTTTGCGGGCATCCTATATGGTCTCTTAGATATGTTGGGTTACGTAGTAATTTCAAAATTTTCCTATGCACACGCAAGATCATGGTGATGCAAAGAAACGAGAGGGGAGAGTGTTGTCTACGTACCAACGCAGACCGACTGCGGAAGCGATCACACAACGTAGAGGAAGTAATCGTACGTTTTCCCGATCCGACCGATCCAAGCACCGTTACTCTGGCACCTCCGAGTTCTTAGCACACGTGCAGCTCGATGACGATCCCCGGGCTCCGATCCAGCAAAGCGTCGGGGAAGAGTTCCGTCATCACGACGGCGTGGTGACGATCTTGATGTTCTACTGTTGCAGGGCTTCGCCTAAGCACCACTACAATATGATCGAGGTGGAATATGGTGGCAGGGGGCACCGCACACGGCTATGGAACGATCACGGGGATCAATTGTGTGTCTAGAGGTGATACCTGCCCCTGTATATAAAGGAGCAAGGGAGGAGAGGTGCGGCCAGCCTTGGGGCGCGTCAGGAGGAGTCCTACTCCCTCTGGGAGTAGGATTCCCCCCCCCCCAATCCTAGTTGGAATAGGAATCCTCAAGGGGGGGAAAGAGAGAGAGGGGGGCCGGCCACCTCTCCTAGTCCTAATAGGACTAGGGGAGGGGGGAGGCGCGCGGCCACCTAGGGCTGCCCCTTTCTCCTTTCCACTAAAGCCCACTAAGGCCCATTTAGCTCCCGGGGGGTTCCGGTAACCTCCCGGTACTCCGGTAAAATCCCGATTTCACCCGGAACACTTCCGATATCCAAACATAGGCTTCCAATATATCAACTTTATGTCTCGACCCTTTCAAGACTCCCCGTCATGTTCGTGATCACATCCGGGACTCCGAACAACCTTCGGTACATCAAAATGCATAAACTCATAATAACTGTCATCGTAACGTTAAGCGTGCGGACCCTACGGTTCGAGAACAATGTAGACATGACTGAGACACTTCTCCGGTCAATAACCAATAGCGGGACCTGGATGCCCATATTGGCTCCTACATATTCTACGAAGATCTTTATCGGTCAGACCGCATAACAACATACGTTGTTCCCTTTGTCATCGGTATGCTACTTGCCCGAGATTCGATCGTCGGTATCCAATACCTAGTTCAATCTCGTTACCGGCAAGTCTCTTTACTTGTTCTGTAATACATCATCCCGCAACCAACTCATTAGTTGCAATGCTTGCAAGGCTTATGTGATGTGCATTACCGAGAGGGCCCCAGAGATACCTCTCCGACAATCGGAGTGACAAATCCTAATCTCGAAATACGCCAACCCAACATCTACCTTTGGAGACACCTGTAGAGCTCCTTTATAATTACCCTTTTACGTTGTGACGTTTGGTAGCACACAAAGTGTTCCTCCGGTAAACGGGAGTTGCATAATCTCATAGTTATAGGAACATGTATATGTCATGAAGAAAAGCAATAGCAACATACTAAATGATCGGGTGCTAAGCTAATGGAATGGGTCATGTCAATCAGATCATTCAACTAATGATGTGACCTTGTTAATCAAATAACAACTCTTTGTTCATGGGTAGGAAACATAACCATCTTTGATTAACGAGCTAGTCAAGTAGAGGCATACTAGTGACACTCTGTTTGTCTATGTATTCACACATGTATTATGTTTCCGGTTAATACAATTCTAGCATGAATAATAAACATTTATCATGATATAAGGAAATAAATAATAACTTTATTATTGCCTCTAGGGCATATTTCCTTCAGTCTCCCACTTGCACTAGAGTCAATAATCTAGATTACACTGTAATGATTCTAACACCCATGGAGCTTTGGTGCTGATCATGTTTTGCTCGTGGAAGAGGCTTAGTCAACGGGTCTGCAACATTCAGATCTGTATGTATCTTGCAAATCTCTATGTCTCCCACCTGGACTAGATCCCGGATGGAATTGAAGCGTCTCTTGATGTGTTTGGTCCTTTTGTGAAATCTGGATTCCTTTGCCAAGGCAATTGCACCAGTATTGTCACAAAAGATTTTCATTGGACCCGATGCACTAGGTATGACACCTAGATCGGATATGAACTCCTTCATCCAGACTCCTTCGCTCGCTGCTTCCGAAGTAGCTATGTACTCCGCTTCACATGTAGATCCCGCTACGACGCTTTGTTTAGAACTACACCAACTGACAGCTCCACCGTTTAATGTAAACACGTATCCGGTTTGCGATTTAGAATCGTCCGGATCAGTGTCAAAGCTTGCATCAACATAACCTTTTACGGTGAGCTCTTTGTCACTTCCATACACGAGAAACATATCCTTAGTCCTTTTCAGGTACTTCAGGATGTTCTTGACCGCTGTCCAGTGATCCACTCCTGGATTACTTTGGTACCTCCCTGCTAAACTTATAGCAAGGCACACATCAGGTCTGGTACACAGCATTGCATACATGACAGAGCCTATGGCTGAAGCATAGGGAACATCTTTCATTTTCTCTCTATCTTCTGTAGTGGTCGGGCATTGAGTCTGACTCAACTTCACACCTTGTAACACAGGCAAGAACCCTTTCTTTGCTTGATCCATTTTGAACTTCTTCAAAATCTTGTCAAGGTATGTGCTTTGTGAAAGTCCAATTAAGCGTCTTGATCTATCTCTATAGATCTTTATGCCTAATATGTAAGCAGCTTCACCGAGGTCTTTCATTGAAAAACTCTTATTCAAGTATCCCTTTATGCTATCCAGAAATTCTATATCATTTCCAATCAGCAATATGTCATCCACATATAATATCAGAAATGCTACAGAGCTCCCACTCACTTTCTTGTAAATACAGGCTTCTCCGAAAGACTGTATAAAACCAAATGCTTTGATCACACTATCAAAACGTTTATTCCAACTCCGAGAGGCTTGCACCAGTCCATAAATGGATCGCTGGAGCTTGCACACTTTGTTAGCTCCCTTTGGATCGACAAAACCTTCCGGTTGCATCATATACAACTCTTCTTCCAGAAATCCATTCAGGAATGCAGTTTTGACATCCATCTGCCAAATTTCATAATCATAAAATGCGGCAATTGCTAACATGATTCGGACAGACTTAAGCATCGCTACGGGTGAGAAGGTCTCATCGTAGTCAACCCCTTGAACTTGTCGAAAACCTTTTGCGACAAGTCGAGCTTTGTAGACAGTAACATTACCATCAGCGTCAGTCTTCTTCTTGAAGATCCATTTATTCTCAATTGCTTGCCGATCATCGGGCAAGTCAACCAAAGTCCATACTTTGTTCTCATACATGGATCCCATCTCAGATTTCATGGCTTCAAGCCACTTTGTGGAATCTGGGCTCACCATCGCTTCTTCATAGTTCGTAGGTTCATCATGATCTAGTAGCATGATTTCCAGAACAGGAAGACCGTACCACTCTGGCGTGGATCTTACTCTGGTTGATCTACGAGGTTCAGTAGTATCTTGATCTGAAGTTTCATGACCATCATCATTAGCTTCCTCACTTATTGGTGTAGGTGTCGCAGAAACAGTTTTCTGTGATGTACTACTTTCCAATAAAGGAGTAGGTACAGTTACCTCGTCAAGTTCTACTTTCCTCCCACTCACTTCTTTCGAGAGAAACTCCTTCTCTAGAAAGGATCCATTCTTAGCAACGAATGTCTTGCCTTCGGATCTGTGATAGAAGGTGTACCCAACAGTCTCCTTTGGGTATCCTATGAAGACACATTTCTCCGATTTGGGTTCGAGCTTATCAGGTTGAAGCTTTTTCACATAAGCATCTCAGCCCCAAACTTTAAGAAACGACAACTTTGGTTTCTTGCCAAACCACAGTTCATAAGGCGTCGTCTCAACGGATTTTGATGGTGCCCTATTTAACGTGAATGCGGCCGTCTCTAAAGCATAACCCCAAAACGATAGCGGTAAATCAGTAAGAGACATCATAGATCGCACCATATCTAGTAAAGTACGATTACGACGTTCGGACACACCATTACGCTGTGGTGTTCCGGGTGGCGTGAGTTGTCGAAACTATTCCACAATTTTTCAAATGTACACCAAACTCGTAACTCTAATATTCTCCTCCACGATCAGATCGTAGAAACTTTATTTTCTTGTTACGATGATTTTCAACTTCACTCTGAAATTCTTTGAACTTTTCAAATGTTTGAGACTTATGTTTCATTAACTAGATATACCCATATCTTCTTAAATCATCCGTGAAGGTGAGAAAATAACGATACCCGCTGCAAGCCTCAATATTCATTGGTCCACATACATCAGTATGTATGATCTCCAATAAATCAGTTGCTCGCTCCATAGTTCCGGAGAACGATGGTTTAGTCATCTTGCCCATGAGGCACGGTTCGCAAGTACCAAGTGATTCATAATCAAGTGGTTCCAAAAGTCCATTAGTATGGAGTTTCTTCATGTGCTTTACACCGATATGACCTAAACGGCAGTGCCACAAATAAGTTGCACTATCATTATCAACTCTAATCTTTTGGCTTCAACATTATGAATATGTGTATCACTACTATCGAGATTCATTCAAAAATAGACCACTCTTCAAGGGTGCATGACCATAAAAGATATTACTCATATAAATAGAACAACCATTATTCTCTGATTTAAATGAATAACCGTCTCGCATCAAACAAGATCCAGATATAATGTTCATGCTCAACGCTGGCACCAAATAACAATTATTTAGGTCTAATACTAATCCCGAAGGTAGATGTAGAGGTAGCGTGCCGACCGCGATCACATCGACTTTGGAACCATTTCCCACGCGCATCGTCACCTCGTCCTTTTGCCAGTGTTCTTAATCCGTAGTCCCTGTTTTGAGTTGCAAATATTAGCAACAGAACCAGTATCAAATACCCAGGTGCTACTGCGAGCTCTAGTAAGGTACACATCAATAACATGTATATCACATATACCTTTGTTCACCTTGCCATCCTTCTTATCCGCCAAATACTTGGGGCAGTTCCGCTTCCAGTGACCAGTCTGCTTGCAGTAGAAGCACTCAGTTTCAGGCTTAGGTCCAGACTTGGGTTTCTTCTCTTGAGCAGCAACTTGCTTGCTGTTCTTCTTGAAGTTCCCCTTCTTCTTCCCTTTGCCCTTTTTCTTGAAACTAGTGGTCTTGTTAACCATCAACACTTGATGCTCCTTCTTGATTTCTACCTCCGCAGCTTTCAGCATTGCGAAGAGCTCGGGAATAGTCTTGTTCATCCCTTGCATATTATAGTTCATCACGAAGCTCTTGTAGCTTGGTGGCAGTGATTGGAGAATTCTGTCAATGACGCAATCATCCGGAAGATTAACTCCCAATTGAATCAAGTGATTATTATACCCAGACATTTTGAGTATATGCTCACTGACAGAACTGTTCTCCTCCATCTTGCAGCTATAGAACTTATTGGAGACTTCATATCTCTCAATCCGGGCATTTGCTTGAAATATTAACTTCAACTCCTGGAACATCTCATATGCTCCATGACGTTCAAAACGTCGTTGAAGTCCCGATTCTAAGCCGTAAAGCATGGCACACTGAACTATCGAGTAGTCATCAGCTTTGCTCTGCCAGACGTTCATAACATCTGGTGTTGCTCCAGCAGCAGGCCTGGCACCCAGCGGTGGCTTCCAGGACGTAATTCTTCTGAGCAGCAATGAGGATAATCCTCAAGTTACGGACCCAGTCCGTATAATTGCTACCATCATCTTTCAACTTTGCTTTCTCAAGGAACGCATTAAAATTCAACGGAACAACAGCACGAGCCATCTATCTACAATCAACATAAACAAGCAAGATACTATCAGGTACTAAGTACATGATAAGTTTAAGTTCAATTAATCAAATTACTTAAGAACTCCCACTTAGATAGACATCCCTCTAATCTTCTAAGTGATTACGTGATCCAAATCAACTAAACCATAACCGATCATCACGTGAGATGGAGTAGTTTTCAATGGTGAACATCGTTATGTTGATCATATCTACTATATGATTCACGCTCGACCTTTCGGTCTCCGTGTTCCGAGGCCATATCTGCATATGCTAGGCTCATCAAGTTTAACCTGAGTATTCTGCGTGTGCAAAACTGGCTTGCACCCGTTGTAGATGGACGTAGAGCTTATCACACCCGATCATCACGTGGTGTCTGGGCACGACGAACTTTGGCAACGGTGCATACTCAGGGAGAACACTTCTTGATAATTTAGTGAGAGATCATCTTATAATGCTACCGTCAATCAAAGCAAGATAAGATGCATAAAAGGATAAACATCTCATGTAATCAATATAAGTGATATGATATGGCCATCATCATCTTGTGCTTGTGATCTCCATCTCCGAAGCACCGTTATGATCACCATCGTCACCGGCGCAACACCTTGATCTCCATCGTAGCATCGTTGTCGTCTCGCCAATCTTATGCTTCCACGACTATCACTACCATTTAGTAATAAACTAAAGCATTACATCGCGATTGCATTGCATACAATAAAGCGACAACCATATGGCTCCTGCCAGTTGCCGATAACTCGGTTACAAAATATGATCATCTCATACAATAAAATTCAGCATCATGCCTTGACCATATCACATCACAACATGCCCTGCAAAAACAAGTTAGACGTCCTCTACTTTGTTGTTGCAAGTTTTACGTGGCTACTACGGGCTTAAGCAAGAACCAATCTCACCTACGCATCAAAACCACAACGATAGTTTGTCAAATAGACTCCGTTTTAACCTTTGCAAGGACCGGGCGTAGCCACACTTGGTTCAACTAAAGTTGGAGAGACAGTCGCCCGCAAGCCACCTGTGTGCAAAGCACGTCGGGGGAACCGGTCTCGCGTAAGCGTACGCGTAATGTTGGTCCGGGTCATCTCGTCCAACAATACCGCCGAACGAAGTATGACATGCTGGTAGGCAGTATGACTTATATCGCCCACAACTCACTTGTGTCCTACTCGTGCAAATAACATCAAACCATAAAACCTAGGCTCGGATGCCACTGTTGGGTTACGTAGTAATTTCAAAAGTTTCCTACGCACACGCAAGATCATGGTGATGCAAAGCAACGAGAGGGGAGAGTGTTGTCTACGTACCAACGCAGACCGACTGCGGAAGCGATCACACAACGTAGAGGAAGTAGTCGTACGTTTTCCCGATCCGACCGATCCAAGCACCGTTACTCCGGCACCTCCGAGTTCTTAGCACACGTACACCTCGATGACGATCCCCGGGCTCCGATCCAGCAAAGCGTCGGGGAAGAGTTCCGTCAGCACAACGGCGTGGTGACGATCTTGATGTTCTCCTGTCGCAGGGCTTTGCCTAAGCACCGCTACAATATGATCGAGGTGGAATCTGGTGGTAGGGGGCACCGCACACGGCTATGGAACGATCACGGGGATCAATTGTGTGTCTAGAGGTGCCCCCTACCCCTGTATATAAAGGAGCAAGGGGGGAGAGGTGCGGCCAGCCTTGGGGCGCGCCAGGAGGAGTCCTACTCCCTCTGGGAGTAGGATTCCCCCCCCCCCCAATCCTAGTTGGAATAGGAATCCTCAAGGGGGGGAAAGAGAGAGAGGGGGGCCGGCCACCTCTCCTAGTCCTAATAGGACTAGGGGAGGGGGGAGGCGCGCGGCCACCTAGGGCTGCCCCTTTCTCCTTTCCACTAAAGCCCACTAAGGCCCATTTAGCTCCCGGGGGGTTCCGGTAACCTCCCGGTACTCCGGTAAAATCCCGATTTCACCCGGAACACTTCCGATATCCAAACATAGGCTTCCAATATATCAACTTTATGTCTCGACCCTTTCAAGACTCCCCGTCATGTTCGTGATCACATCCGGGACTCCGAACAACCTTCGGTACATCAAAATGCATAAACTCATAATAACTGTCATCGTAACGTTAAGCGTGCGGACCCTACGGTTCGAGAACAATGTAGACATGACTGAGACACTTCTCCGGTCAATAACCAATAGCGGGACCTGGATGCCCATATTGGCTCCTACATATTCTACGAAGATCTTTATCGGTCAGACCGCATAACAACATACGTTGTTCCCTTTGTCATCGGTATGCTACTTGCCCGAGATTCGATCGTCGGTATCCAATACCTAGTTCAATCTCGTTACCGGCAAGTCTCTTTACTCGTTCTGTAATACATCATCCCGCAACCAACTCATTAGTTGCAATGCTTGCAAGGCTTATGTGATGTGCATTACCGAGAGGGCCCCAGAGATACCTCTTCGACAATCGGAGTGAGAAATCCTAATCTCGAAATATGCCAACCCAACATCTACCTTTGGAGACACCTGTAGAGCTCCTTTATAATCACCCTTTTACGTTGTGACGTTTGGTAGCACACAAAGTGTTCCTCCGGTAAACGGGAGTTGCATAATCTCATAGTTATAGGAACATGTATATGTCATGAAGAAAAGCAATAGCAACATACTAAACGATCGGGTGCTAAGCTAATGGAATGGGTCATGTCAATCAGATCATTCAACTAATGATGTGACCTCGTTAATCAAATAACAACTCTTTGTTCATGGTTAGGAAACATAACCATCTTTGATTAACGAGCTAATCAAGTAGAGGCATACTAGTGACACTCTGTTTGTCTATGTATTCACACATGTATTATGTTTCCGGTTAATACAATTCTAGCATGAATAATAAACATTTATCATGATATAAGGAAATAAATAATAACTTTATTATTGCCTCTAGGGCATATTTCCTTCAAGATATTGGCCCTGTGCCTGGCAAAAGATCAATCAAAAACTTAATATCTCTATCCGGTGGCATGCCTGGCAACTCTTCTGGAAATACATCAAGGAAATCCTTCACTACTGGTACTTCCTCATGCACAACTCCTGTTAAGCAATTTACTTGAGTCCTTTTTGGCACATGCCGGGATACATACTTGATCCTTCTCCCTTCTGGGTGGTAAGCAAAATTGACTTACTGGTGCAATCGATGTTTCCACATCGACAGCCAATCCATACCTAGGATTACATCCAAACCTTGTGATTCCAAAATGATCAAATTCGAGGGAAACACATGCCTACCTATACTCAATGGCACTTGAAAACATCCCTTACTAGCCATATATTCCGCTCCTGGTGAGCTTACTAACATAGGGGTTCTAAGAACTTTGGTGGGCAGGTTATACTTATCCACAAATCCCCTTGATATGTATGAATGCGATGCACGAGTATCGAAAAGAACGAGTGCAGTAAATGACTTAACCAAAAACTTACCGATTACTGCATCCGGCTGCTCTTCAACCACCTCCACGTTAACGTGGTTCACCTGTCCCCTATTGAAAGGGTTCGGCTTCTTCCCAGAGCTTCCATTGCCATTTCCATTCTGGGATTCAGGACATTCATTAGCATAATGTCCGGTCTTCTGCCACTTAAAACAAGTGACTTGGCTCAGGTCTCTCTTGGCTGGGGTTGATGGGTGGGTGCTGCTCTGGCCATTGCTTCCTCCATTCCCATTACTATTCTTGGTTCCATTGTGATTGTGCGAGCTACCTCCTCCATGGGTATGATGAAAATGTTCTCCTAGTCTAGGGGTAAAACATGGCTTCTGCTGAGCTCCTGAATTGTACTTCCCTTGTCCATACTTCCTCTTGCGGTTCTCAATTTGTTGTTGCTTCCCTTCAATCATAAGAGCACGGTCTACCAACTCCTGGTAGTTGTTGAAGGTTGCTACCATCAACTGCATGCTCAACTCATCATTCAGTCCTTCCAGAAACTTCTCCTGCTTAGCTGCATCCGTAGCAACGTCATCTGGAGCATAACATGCTAGCTTACTAAAGTCCTCCACATACTGGCCAACTGTCCGTCCTCCTTGGCGCAAGTTGCGAAACTCTCACTTCTTCATGGCCATAGCTCCTGCTGAAACATGGGCAGTACGGAAAGCCTGCTGGAACTGGTCCCATGTGACAGTGTCGACAGGGAAAGTGGCGGTGAAATTCTCCCACCATGATGATGCGGGTCCTTCAAGCTGATGTGCGGAAAACTTCACCTTTTACGCATCTGTGCATCCTACCGTGGTCAACTCCCTTGCTGTATTGCGGAGCCAATCATCCGCTACTATCGGCTCGGTGCTACTGGAAAACACTGGCAGATTCAGCCTAAGAAAATGGGCTAAGTGATCAACAGGTGGTGGGGGTGGTGGTGGGTTGTTGTTGTTCCCCTGATTCTAATTCTCGACTAGCAACTGCATCAATGTGTTCTGCTGCTGGATCAACTGGGTGAGCTCTGGTGGGAAGGTAAATTCCGGGGTCACGTCTCGGAGGCATCTGAGGGTTTAGAAAAGATGAGATTTAAGAATAGAGAGGGGTCTAGAGAGAAAACACTACCCATATGCACATGAGGCAAAACAAACAATTCACTTCAATCAATCAAACAAGGGCATACAATCGATCTAACTGTCGCAAAAGTGCTCGGACTACTATATTTACATGGTGGACTACTACTACTAATGGGGTGGTCTACTAGAAATATTCCTCGGTTGCAGACTCCATGATATCTGCTCCAGCTTCATCAACATAGTCATCATCGCTATCATCTGGATCCGAGTCGGTGTCGTCGATGATGATGTAGTCTTCCGGGCGAATCTCCTTGGGTTCTTCGTCTTCTTCTACTGGTGTAGGGCCTCCCATAAATATTCCGATCTTCATTGTTAGGTCGGCATTCTTATCCACTAGTACTTCGATTTCCTCTTCATAATCTTCAGGTGTAGCCTTGAGTTCTTCCTCAGTTCCTTGATTCTTGTCCTCGCCTTCTTCAGATCTATCTTGTCGGAGCACATCTGGTTCTCCTGACGTCGAATGTGCTGGTTTAACTCCTGGATGAAAGCTGCAATTAATCTATCCTTCCTGGTGCTGATCATCTCCCAATGCTCATCTCGGCGCCCACGAATCTGGTAGATAGTATCCTTGAGATCATTGTGGTAAACTTCTCCAATGCGTCCCATGGCGATGTGAGCTGCCATGCTCTTTCCTAGACTCCAGGTTGGTGCATCAAAAGAAAACTCTATGGGCTGAGTGACTGGCATCAACGTCCTTCCTGGAACTTGAACTTGAATCATCCAGCGCTCTTCTTCAGGTAAAGTGGCGTTGTAGGTTCCGGTGAAGCTTGGTACTCCTATGTTCAGATATCTAGTGACTTCCTTCAAATGACGTCCAAAGGGTGTATCTTCATCCGGTTGTGTGAACTTGTTCCTTGCATCCGCCATCCTAATAGAGTAGAAAGATGAGAGGTCAGAATGAGAAGAGAGTAGTGATCTAGGGCTTTAGCTTAGTGGTCGTGTCCTACAGTCAGCGTGTGCTCTGATACCATCTTTTAGCGACCAGACCTCAAACGGTCCAATCTCTGTGCTCACGTGTCATCCCTGGATCAGTAATGCTGACACCACACAGTACTCGAAGGATTTATAACAGAGTAGCAATCACACACTTATTACATCGAGTGTCTCAAAAGAGAACTTATTACAATAAATATGGCTTCAGGCCATCTAATAACGATAACAACGGAAGGCTTGGAAGATAAGTGAGTCCATCAACTCCAACGGCATCACTGAGTATAGAACCACGACCTAAAAGCACCTTACTCGTCGTCTGAAAAGTCTGCAACATGAACGCTGCAGCCCGAAATGGGTCAGCACATGGAATATGTTGGCAATGTAACACATAGAGAGCAATGAAAGAATAAGACTATACTACATGCATGTTTGGCTGGTGGAAAGCTCTATGGTTACAGTTTTGCGTAAAGCCAATTTTTCCCTACTGCAAAGGAATAAATTTTATTTAACTATCATGGTATTTGTTAAACATTGAGAATGGTTGATAGCATTCTCAATCCCAATTAAGCATCATCATTAAAAACCCAATAAAATTAATTAGAGAAATATGATGAGATTCACATGATAATCCAAGTACTAGATACTCAAGATGTCCATAACCGGGGACACGGCTAACCATGATTAGTTTATACACTCTGCAGAGGTTTGCGCACTTTTCCCCACAAGACTCGATCTCCTCCATTGGGATTCTCGCACTACATGGTGTTTGAGAAACGGATGACCGAGACATAGTCTTTCAGAAGCACTAGCACCTTACGATCGGGTAGACCGTTACACCTACTTTCCCCTACATCTGCTAGTCTACCACTGTAAGAGTTCGCACAACTTAGTCAACTAAGCTAGAGCCCATAGTAGCTTGTGGCTGCACACGGAAGTTTCTAGCATGAATAATCTCATGATCCCTTTAAGCCTGGGTGGCGGTCCATAAAGAAAAACAGGCAATCGCTGGAATACCCATGTGCCTCAATCCACCCAGATGTGTATTTAAGTTGCCACCTTAGATAAACCATTAATTTAACAATCTCACATCTGTCATGGATTTCACTCACCCAATCCACGTCTACTATCATAGCTTGGCATAATAAGCAAACATAGAAGTAACTCCCAAAGGTTTGATAATAAACAGGTAATAGGTACTACCTCAACTACTTCCCAAAGCCACAATTTAATTAGATCCTAATCATGCAATGTGTGAGGATTGATCTAATGCAATAAAAACTGGGTAGTAGGAGGCATGATCAAAGTGTTACTTGCCTTGCTGATGATCCGGGAAACCTAGCGATTCGAAGTAGCAAGCAGCGCACTCCGGGTACTCTATCGCAAACAAACAAGCATACAATAAGTACTTGACTAATGCACAGGTAAAACTCAAATAAGAGATCTAACCAGATAGTTCAACTTAAGAACTCCGGTTGGCAAAAAGAATCAAATCGAACGAAGCAACGAAAGACAAACGACAAAAGAAACAAGCTCCGTTTACTATTCTGGATCTAGGTCAAATTTTATAGAGGCAAAAACTTGTTTGAGTTGGTTAAACGGAAAGAGGGTTTCAAGACGAAACTCCAGGCGCTTGAATCGCCTGATTTCGATAAACGAGCGAAAAGTTATACGAGAACGAAAATCGGACCAGGAATCACGATCAGAAAAATCGCGGATTTAATCCGAGAAAAAGAAAAACAACGAACAGATTAACGAACGAACGTTCGTTATCTGGATCTAAATGATGAACGCGTTCGTTAAAATGAACGAACGAGCGAAAGCTTGCTAATTAAATAAACCGTAAAAACCGATCTATATAAAAACGAATCTAAAAAAACCGAACGGTTTTTCGAGAAAACCGGCGGCGAGGCGGGGTCAAGCTCCGGCGAGGCGAGGCGGCGGGCGGCGGCTCCGGCGGGCGGCGAGGGGCGGCGAGGCGGCGAGGCGAGGCTCGGCTGGGCTCCCCTGGCTTATAAGGCCGGCCGGGCCAGGTGTCCGGGTCGGACACGGCCCGATAGGTCGGTTCGCGTTTTTTAAATAGTTACACTCGGATAAAAAACAAAAGGAATACTAAACGGACTCCAAAAATCCTGAAATAAATTTTCCCCGGCTTCTAAAATCAAGCCACACAAGATGAACATTTATTTGGGGCATAAGTGCAATTTTGAAAAACACGCATTTTTCCTAAATTCAAATAAAATAGCAAATAAAACTCAAATAAAAATCGTATTTGATTTTTTTATTAAATACTCAATATTTCTTTATTTTGGGAAAGTCATTTTATTCCCTCTCTCATATTTTTGTAATAGAAATAATTGAAGATAAAATAAATAAAATCAAATGATCCTATTTTCAAAATTTGAGAGAACTCAAATATGAAAATAACGAAATCCCCAACTCTCTCCGAGGGTCCTTGAGTTGCGTAGAATTTCTAGGATCAACCAAAATGCAATAAAATATGTTATGCAATGATGGTCTAGTGTATAAAATTGCAAATTGAAAATTTGGGATGTTACATTCATGGTGCTTTCCGTAAGATGCTTGCTAAGTATGATGTTAACCATAGAATTGCATCACCCTATCATCCTCAATCTAGTGGTCAAGTTGAACTTAGAAATAGAGAAATAAAATTAAATTTGCAAAAGACTGTTAATAGGTCCAGGAAGAATTGGTCTAAGAAATTAGATGATGCACTTTGGGCTTATAGAACAGCATATAAAAATTCTATGGGTATGTCTTCTTATAAAATGGTTTATGGGAAAGCTTGTCATTTGCCTCTTGAGTTAGAACATAAAGCATATTGGGCAGTTAAAGAACTCAATTATGATTTCAAACTTGCTGGTGAAAAGAGGTTATTTGATATAAGCTCCTTAGATGAATGGAGAACCCAAGCTTATGAAAATGCAAAGTTATTCAAAGAAAAAGTTAAAAGATGGCATGACAAAAGAATTCAAAAGCGTGAGTTTAAAGTTGGAGAATATGTTCTTTTGTACAACTCTCATTTTAGATTTTTTGTAGGAAATCTCCTCTTGAAATGGGAAGACCCAAACATCATCGAGGAGGTTTACCGGTCTGGAGCCATCAAAATGAATAACTCTAAAGGTACTAACCCGAAGGTTCTCAATGGGCAATGAATAAAGCATTATATCTCAGGTATGTCTATTAATGTTGAAAGTAATATTATCCAAACTTTGACACCGGAAGAACACATAAAAGAGTCCTTCCAGAACACTCCAGAATCATGAAAATAAAGAGGTACGTGATACGGTGAGTAAACGGACTCCGAAAAATCTGCAAAAATACTTTTTATCAGTTTTGGAATATTTTAAAATTTTGGAAATAAAGAAACTTCCAGGAAGCGTCCCTTGGTGGGCACAAGACACCAGGGCGCGCTAGGCACCTAGCGTGCCCAGGTGGGTTGTGCCCACCTGGGACACCTCCGAGGTAAAAAAATCTATGTATACTTCTCGAACCTGTTGATCACCGTATCACGGAGAAATCGTCTTTTCTCTTTTTCCTTGCTGTTTTTGGTTAGATTTATCAAGCCAGGCATCATGTCTTCTTGCTCCTCCAACAACATGGAAGAAGATGCTTGGCTGATGAAGATCGAGACGAAGCAGGAGAAGCCTAAGGACACCCTCAAGGGAGACAAGGGCAAAAGGCTACCTTGGATCCGCCCCCGATGGTAGCACGAGAGCTGTTGGTTGAGGAGGAAGAGGATATCCTTAAACCCTACCTTCCGCATCTTACTCCCGCTGAGATTGAGGCTTTTCGCGTCATTGAAATAGTTCGCATACAAAATAAGTATCTTACTCGCGAAAATATTTTGCATCAAGAGCATGTCATCCATCTCGGGAGCGTCATCCGACGGCTGGAGAACCTCTTGATCCTTAAGGATAGCATCGCTTCATCACCACCATAATCTTCTTTACCACCCAAGGAGAATTGAGTACCGGGTATGGGCACTCCCCTTGTCTTTCGCCAAGCTTGGGGAAGGTGCCCCGGTATCGTATCATCCCACTATCTTTTTTCTTGTACTTATTTTAGTTTGATCATTTGCTTTTAGATGAAATAAAGTTTAGTTCGATACTTTCTTCTTTGAGAGTTCGCTTAGTGATCTATCCTTGTAATCGTGTGCAAGTTATAATAAAGTTAGTTTGAGTTTTTGCTTTCTTTACTTTCATGTTGCAAATAAAGAAAATAAAGAAAGAAAGAAAAAGAGAAAGGAAATAAATGAAGTAAGTAAATAAATCAATAAGATTATATACTAATCCTATGGTAGGTGATGGCACCACATAAGGAAAAGTATAAGTAGGAAATTTTATTAGAGATTGACAAACATAGCATTAGTCAATGATGCCACTCATGAAAGAATTAATAAGGGAAGAGAAGATTCATATATAGATATACTATCCTAGAAATCTTTTGTGATTGTGAGCCCTCATCAAAATATTATATGCCAAAATTGTTGACGCTGGACAAGGAAGACAACTTAATGGTTTATGTTTGTTTATATTCACATAGAAGTCATATTGTCATAGATCCTTTAACATGTGATGCTTGCCTCCTATCTTTGCTAGCCAAAAATTCCATACTAAGTAGAGATATTACTTGTGCATCCAAAAACCCTTAAACCCAAATCTTTTTCAAGTGTCCACCATACCTACCTAGGGATTGAGCAAGATCCCTCAAGTAAGTTGTCATCGGTGCAAAAGGGCAATAAAAATTGCTTCTAAAAGTGTGAGATCATTTAGTGTAAGAGAAAATTGAGCGTTGTACGAACTTGGATGACAAAGAATAAAAGCGACAGACTGCATAATAAAGGTTGTCATATTAAGGGGCAATACAATGTGACATTCTCTTGCACTAAGGGATTGAGCACACAAACAAATAAGCGCATGGCAACCTCTGCTTCCCTCTGCGAAGGGCCTATCTTTTACTTTTATGCAAAGAGTCAAAGTTTTTCTCTCTATTCCTTTTATTTTTCTCCTTTGGCAAGCATCATGTGGTGAGGAAAGATCTAGGAACATATGTCTATTTGAATATAGATAGCATGAGTTATTATTGTTGACATCACCCTTGAGGTGAGTATGTTGGGAGGCGAAATTATAAGCCCCTATCTTTCTATGTGTCCGATTGAAACGTTTTTCTCATGGGTATGAGGTGAGTGTTAGCAATCATAGAAGACTATATGATGGTTGAGTATGTGCACTTTCCTAAAGGCTTCGACACGTGACCCTTCCTGAAAAAATGATGAATTATAGTTGCAAAGTTGACTGAGAACATAGTTTGTTGGTTTCTAATAGAGTTTTTTGCTTTATACTTCGATTGTGTGATGAACTATTACTTATTCATGAGAAGTATATGATAAAAGTTCTATGATAAAAGTCTTATGTTTAATTTTTTGGCTGTTATAATAACCAACATGATGCTTCTATGTCTGCATTTTGTTTTTATCGACACATCTCTCTCAAAGCATGTGGACATGTTTTTCGATTTCAGTTTTCGCTTGAGGACAAGCAAGGTCTAAGCTTGGGGGAGTTGATACGTCCATTTTGCATCATGTTTTCTTACTGTTATTTATAATGTTTTTATCCATAATAATTCTTTTTGGAGTAATTCTAATGCCTTTTCTCTCATAATTTGCAAGGAACACACCAAGAGGGAGTATTCCGGCAGCTGGAAATCTAGACCTGGAAAACCTACGTCAGGCTACCTATTCTGCACAACTCCAAATGAGTTGAAACTTCACGGGGATTTTTTATGGAATATATAAGAATTACTGGAGCCAATAAACACCAGAAGGGGCCACCAGGTGGGAACAACCCACCAGGGCGCGCCAGGCCCCCCAGGCGTGCCCTGGTGGGTTGTGGCCTCCTCGGCCCACCTTCGGTGCCCATTTTCTGGTATATAAGTCATTTTGACCTAGAAAAAATAAGATGAGGACTTTCGGGACGAAGCGCCTACGCCTCGAGGCGGAACTTGGGCAGGAGCACTTTTGCCCTCCGGTGGAGTGATTCCGCCAGGGGAACTTCCCTCCCAGAGGGGGAAATCATCGTCATCATCATCACCAACAACTTACCCATCTTGGGGAGGGAAATCTCCATCAACATCTTCAACAACACCATCTCCTCTCAAAACCCTAGTTCATCTCTTGTGTTCAATCTTGTTACTGAAACTATAGATTGGTACTTGTGGGTGACTAGTAGTGTTGATTACATCTTGTAGTTGATTACTATATGGTTTATTTCATGGAAGCTTATATGTTCAGATCCATTATGCTATTTAATACTCCTCTGATCTTGAACATGTTTATCACTTGTGAGTAGTTACTTTTGTTCTTGAGGTCACAGGAGAAATCATGTTGCAAGTAATCATGTGAACTTGATATGTGTTTGATATTTGGATAGTATGTATGTTGTTATTCCCTTAGTGGTGCCATGTGAACGTTGACTACATGACACTTCACCATATTTGGGCCTAAGGGAATGCATTGTGGAGTAGCAAATAGATGGTGCGTTGCGAGAGTGACAGAAGCTTAAACCCTAGTTTATGCGCTATTTTGTAAGGGACCAATTGGATCCAAAAGTTTAATGCTATGGTTAGAATTTATTCTTAGGGATTTTTATTTCTGTGCCCCTGGTTCCTTAGCTCTACTCATTCAACCCCACTATGTTAACTTTTGCTCACTTTTCCCCACTCCCTTGCCCGAAACCCTCAGAACAGGTTATAACGGATGTTGTCGTCGGGTCATTGCCTTTGACCGTTAGCTGAGAGTGGGGTCGCGTATACGGCGCATGCAAGACTGCGGTCGTGGGGTAGCACGTGTCCATGGACATGCCCGAAACGTCCCATCATATAAAGAGGGTAACCACCTCCATCACCCCTACCATTTTCCCCCAAATCATGTCCCTGCCGCATCACCTTCCTCTCCCCCACCGGCGTCGTCTCGCTCTCCTCCACTGCCTCCACCGCACCGTCTCACTCTCCCCCACCGCATCCTCTTCCTCGCCTTCATTGCCTCCATCTGTCAGATGACCGACACTCGTGGCGACGCCGGCGCAGTGGTCGGAGATGTGGTGGAGCTGCAGGGTCAGGGCGCGGTGACCGTGTATGTCGGTGGCGTCCAGGGTAGTGCGGGGAAACTCGCAACCGCTGCGGATGTGGCGGGCTCCGCCTCATCGCTGCAGAAGGTGACAGCGTCGAGCGGCGCAGTCCATCCCGATGCCCCCATTGCGCCGCCTGCCGTGGAGGAGCAGGTATTTGCACTTGCTTAGCTTGTACAGTTAGTTGCAACCTAGTTGCATTGGTTAGATTGTGATTCATACGGTAGTTCAGATGGTTAGAGTAGTTGGTTTGACGGATGGGTCGGGGTTCTTTGTATGGGTTGGGGGGATGGGGGGTTTTTGGACTAGGGTTTGTTGGATAAATTCATTGCAAAAATGCTATGTTGTGAACTATGATTTTAGGTGCTGCAATGATTGGGGTTTTTAGATTTGGATAAATTCGTTGCAAAAATGCTAGATGTTGTGAATAGATTGGGGTTTTTAATGCTATGATGCTTATTAGATTTGTTTTTAGTGCTCACAGATTGGGGATTGTAGTGCTACTCAGATTTGTTGCCTTAGATTGGGTCCGTATTAGATTTGTTTTTGAATGCTACTCAGATTGGAGTTTTGAATGTCATATGCCCAAATGGAATCCATTAATTAAGAAGTTATTTGATTCATTAGTATATAAATTTGTCCACAATATGTATTTATATTAGCTCTGTTCTTCAATGTGTGTGCATGACCAATGATCAGTGTGTTATTTGAATGTCATATTGGGGTTTTTGATCAATGTGTGTACAAATCTAATACATTGATATACTAGTGATGGATGTGGTTTTTGAATGCATAGAGCTAAGGGGCACAGAAATAAATAAAAACCCCACTTCTAAAACATTTATGATATTGGGAGTATATTAGCCCTATGATCAATGTGTCATGTGTGCATATCTAAATTTTCAATTGGCTACTAGTGATGGATGTAATTGTATATTCAGGAGGATGATGGTTGGTGGGGATAGAGGAAGCTGGCCGACTATGACCCGTACGAGGGGGCGTTTAGTGACGAGTCTGAATATGAGGTAAGCCTATCCCTTGTTCATTTAGTTCCTTTGACATGGTGTGTATGAATCTATAATGTATTAATGCAATTCATTCATGTGTGCAATATGATTCTGGAGATGATGTGTACAAGGGCAACGCCGCGTCCTTCACAGCCAAGGAGGTAGAGAAGATCAAGGCCAAGGGAGTTGCTTCCTTCTACAACCGCAAGTTCAAGAAGTGGCACTGCCCCTACTGCACCACCAAGCCAAAGCCAGGGGATGGCCACTTTGATCACCTTCTATCTCATGCTGAGGATGTAGCGATTCGCGGGGAGGACTACATGATCAGGGGGCAGCATGCCGCCCTCACGAAGGCCCTGACTCCGGCGTGATGTGATCGATGATGTGATGCTGTGTTACTTTTGGTTTGGTTTGTTGAACTGAATCTCGTTGGTTATGGTATGTTGAATCTCGTTGGTAATTTTTAAAATTGAATTGCTGGATTTTCTAGAATTAATATTAATTCGAATGTAAAAGCAGAATTTACTTTGGTCACCTAGTGTTACACAAGCCTGTGTGTATGACAGTGGGGCTAGTGAGATGCAGTCAACAGGGTCAACATCAGTTGACCAGTTAATGATGATTGGTCAACAAGTGAACAGTGAACAGTGGGACCCGTATGTCATAGACCTAGGCATCCTTAATTTATTTTATCACTTTAATTCAATAGTAGGCCCCATCTGTCATAGACTAATTATTAATAAAATTAGCACTAACAGTAATTAGCCTGATTAGGCCAGGCCCCTTGTGCAATGGCACAAGTCATTCTCACGGTTGTGCATTACACGCATGCACACAACCATGGACATGGTGATGGCTGAGGGAGTCATGGACTAAGGGGTCCTTGGGCGTCTGGCCTGTTGGACTTGGGCCGGACTAATGGGCTGTGAAGATTCAAGACCGAAGACTCTCTCTCGTGCCCGGATGGGATCCTCCTTGGCGTGGAAGGCAAGCTTGGCGACCAAATATGAAGATTCATTTCTCTGTAACTGACCTTGTACAACCCTAGTCCCCTCCGGTGTCTATATAAACCGGAGGGCTTAGTCCGGATCGATAGACAATCATAATCATAGTCATATAGGCTAGACTTCTAGGGTTTAACCATTACGATCTCGTGGTAGATCAACTCTTGTAATACTCATATTTATCAAGATCAATCAAGCAGGAAGTAGGGTATTACCTCCATAGAGAGGGCCCGAACCTGGGTAAACATTGTGTCCCATGTCTCCTGTTACCATCGACCTTAGACGCATAGTTCGGGACCCCCTACCCGAGATCCGCCGGTTTTGACACCGACATTGCTACTTTCATTGAGAGTTCCACTGTGCCGTCCTCAAAAGGTTTGATGGCTCCTTCAATCATCTACAACGATGTTGTCCAAGGGGAAGTCTTCCTCCCTGGACAGATCTTCGTGTTCGGCGGCTTCGCACTGCGGGCCAACTCGCTTGGCCATCTGGAGAAGATCGACAGCTACGCCCCTGGCCGTCAGGTCAGATTCGGGAGCTTGAATTACGTCGCGGATATCCGCGGAGACTTGATCTTCGACGGATTCGAGACCACGACACTCGCTCCCCGTCACCTCGATGAACATGACTTAGATCTGTCATCGGGCCATACCCAGGAAATTGCACCTGTAACTGCTCTGGCCTTAGATCCAGAGCAGGTTGCGCCATCCGAGGACAGGAAGCTCAACCCCGCCACGGAATCCGCAGACTCCACGGTGTTGGAGCCACACATAGACCTAAATTCCAGTAATGCCTGTGTCACCAGAACCCCGGATTCATTTCCGGTAAGAAGTTCCGAATTATGTCGTCCGCGCATGTCAAGCATGATCGGTCATCGATCGCCGAATTCAGCGCTGTGGATATCTTCTGGCACTCACCTTTGGGTGATGTGCTGAACTCATTAAAAAATCTATCCCTAGCGGGGGATTCACAACCGAACTATGTCCGGTTCGAACTAGAAGCTGATGACGGGAAATTTCGCTCCCCACCCGCCACCCACTTTATAGCCACTGTCGAAGACTTAACAGACATGCTCGATTACGGCTCTGAAGACATCGACGGTATGGACGACGATTGAGACAAGGAGCATGGCCAAAACCCACCGTTTACCGGATGCTCAACGGCCACTTCTTCATACGACGTATACATGGTGGATACGCCTAAAGAATCTAACGACGACGACAAAAAAGATCCAGTCGAGGACAAACCTCCTGGGACACAGCCTAAGCGTCGACGTTAGCGGCACCACTCTAAGTCACGTCGTGCACAAGATAGCAATACCGGCACATGAGAAGATAATACTCCTGACGATGTCGACGATAATGAAGACCCCGTTGAAGCAACTTCCGAACAAGAAGAACGGGAAGATGGGCAAGTTAGCCCCGACGAACAGGCCATAAATGAAGACTTGGAGGACAGTAATTATCTTCCGCTCTCCGATGATGAGGTGAGCCTCGGCAACGAGGATTTCATCGTGCCTGAAGAACCTCTCGAGCAGGAGCGCTTCAAGCGCCAGCTAATAGCCACTACAAGAAGCCTAAAAAAGAAGCAGCAGCACTTCAAGCTGATCAAAATCTGCTAAATTATAGATGGACTGATGTCCTGGCAGCCGAAAAATACGGCCTTAAGCGCCCAGCCAAAAGTTACCCGAAGCGCAAATTGCTACCTCAGTTAGATGATGAGGCACTGGAGCCCATACCATCATCACGCAATGGGCTGACCGACTACCATGTCGTCGGGATAAAGCGGCAACTCAAGTTGAAAACCAGCCCGCCCCGCCTCATTATAAAGGCAAAGATAAAACAGCCCATGGTCACACATATGACCTTCGGCAGGACCTGAACAACAGAGCAGGACATACCAGATCGATCTACGGATCGCGAGGACATACCTCGACACGTGTTGACGGCAATCTATTCGGACGTGACAATCCTAGTCATGCACGGGCCGAACACCGTAGACGGACTCCATCGGAGCTACGTCGCAATGCGGCCCGATATAGAGGCGCCGCACACCCTCTTTGCTTCACTAACGAAGTAATGGATCACGAATTCCCAGAGGGTTTAAACCCGTAAATATCGAATCATACGACTGAACAACTGACCCCGCGGTGTGGATGAAGGACTTTATTCTCCACATTCATATGGCTCGTGGAGATGATCTCCACGCCATCAAATACCTCCCTCTAAAACTAAAAGGGCCAGCTCGGCACTGGCTAAACAGCCTGCCTAAAAATTCTATTGGCAGCTGGGAGGACTTGGAAGAGGCCTTCCTTGACAACTTCCAAGGTACATATGTCCGACCACTGATAACCCACAAGTATAGGGGATCAATTGTAGCCTCTTTAGATAAGTAAGAGTGTCGAACCCAACGAGGAGCTAAGGGTAGAACAAATATTCCCTCAAGTTTTATCGACCACCGATACAACTCTACGGACGCTTGACATTCACTTTACCTAGAACAAGTATAAAACTAGAAGTACTTTGTAGGTGTAACGGGATAGGTTTGCAAGAATATAATGAGCATGTAAATAAAAACTAGGGGCTGTTTTAGGTAAAGAAGCAATAAAGTTAGTCTAGCAAGTGTGGAAAAGTGGTGGTAAGAGTTGCGAAATTGTCCCTAAGCAATTGACTACTTTACTAGACCGATAGCAAGTTTTATGTGGGAGAGGCCACTGCTAGCATGCCATCCCTGACTTGGAATTCTATGCACTTATGATTGGAACTATTAGCAAGCATCCGCAACTACTAACATTCATTAAGGTAAAACCCAACCATAGCATTAAGATATGTTGGTCCCCCTTCAATCCCGTATGCATCAATTTCTATGCTAGGCTGAAGCTTCTGCCACTCTTGCCCTCCAATACATAGTCCTATCAACATACAACTAACCCTATGGTGCGATCCACGCGCACGCTCATATGATGGGCACCAAAGGACAGCAACATAACCACAAGCAAATTAAACCAATCATAGCAATTCACCAATTATCGATAGGATAACGAAAATCTACTCAGACATCATAGGATGGCAACACATCATTGGATAATAATATGAAGCATAAAGCACCATGTTCAAGTAGAGGGTACAATGGGTTGCGGGAGAGTGGACCTCTATAGATAGATGGGGGAAGGTGGTGAAGATGTTGGTGAAGATGACAGAGGTGTTGGTGTAGATCGCCGTCACACGATGATGGCCCTGGTGGCGTTCCAGCGCCACCGGGAGAGAGGGGGAGAGATCCCCCTTCTTCTTCTTCTTCCTTGACCTTCTCCCTAGATGGGAGAAGGGTTTCCCCTCTGGTCCATGGCCTCCATGGCGGCAGAAGGGCAAGAGCCCCTCCGATATTGGATCTGTCTATCTGTCTCTCTCTGTTTATGCGTTTCAGATTCTGGCCTTTCACCGTTTCTTATATCCCCAAAGATCCGTAACTCCAATTGGGCTGAAATTTGGACACGATTTTTATTCGGATATTGGCTTTCCTGCTGCGAAAGAAGGGCACCAACCGCCTTATGTGGTGGCCACGAGGGCCCAGGGCGCACCCCCTACCTCGTGGCCCCCTTGGGCATCGTCTCGCGTTGATTCTTCTTCCCAAAAATCACATATATTCCAAAAAAAATCTCCGTCAGTTTTTATCCCGTTTGGACTCCATTTGATATGAATTTTCTGTGAAACAAAAAACATGCAACAAACAGGAACTGGCACTGGGCACTGGATCAATATGTTAGTCCCCAAAAATAGTATAAAAAGTTACCAAAAGTATATGAAAGTTGTATAATATTGGCATGGAAAAATCAAAAATTATAGATACGACGGAGACATATCAGCCACCAGATGCCGATAGCTTAAGTCACATTGTCCAGCAACCCGAAGAGTCAGCCAGGAAGCTCTGGACTAGGTTCTTAGTTAAAAAGAACCAAATCGTCGACTGTCAGGACGCGGAAGCCCTAGCGGCCTTCAAGCACAGCGTCCAGGACGAATGACTCGCTCCCCACCTTGGTCAAGAAAAACCAAAATCCATGCCAGCCCTTACCGCTCTAATGACCCATTTTTGCACGGGAGAAGACAACTGGCACGCTCGTAGAAGCAACAGCATCAGCGACCCGGGCACTTCCGAAGTCCGGGACGACAATGGCAAACCATGACGCAGTAAATACAAACGCCGCAATGATAACGAAAGAACGCACGACACAGCGGTCAACACCGGATTCAGCGGCCCCAAATCCGGTCAACGGAAGAAGCCACTCAAGGCAAATAGAGATGGACCATCCAATTTGGACAAGATATTGGACCGGCCCTGCCAGATTCATGGCCACCCCGACAAACCATCTAATCATACCAACAGAAGCTGTTGGGTCTTCAAGTAGCCGGCAAGCTCAACGCCGAACACAAGGTGATGTAGGGTGGAACCCTAGATGGCCGATCTTTCACGAAAGGAGCGGATCCCAAAGAGAAACACGAGGAACACGAGGGGGATTCACGAGGGAAAACACGAGAGAAACACTCAAACCAACAAGATTCGATTACACATGTGCTAGATCCCCGAAACACAAAGAGAATACACGATGATCCAAGGTCAACAAAGGACGATACAAGTAACCGGTTCTTCTCCTAGAAGGAGGTCTTGAAGGGGCCGCCCAAGAGGGGGTCTTGAATCCAAGTTGATCTTCTCCGAAGAGGGGCCGCAGTCTCTCTCGAGGAGGAGATCGGTATGGATGAGCGAAGCTCTATCTCGAAGTATGAGCTAAACCAACGCTAACCCTAGCTAGGATGAATGGGGGGTCTATTTATAGTCTAAGTGCAAAAGGGGGCGAAGTGAAGGGGTACATGGGCCTCGGGCCCGAATCTGGACGCAGCCAGGTACCGGACGTCCGCTGGGGACCGGTCATCCGGTGTCTCAGGAGCTGCCGGACGTCCGGTCGTCCGCTGGTTCTGCTTTGTGATGGGGGCACCAGACGTCCGGAGGCTCCGGACTTCCGCTGATGTTGCCTCGGGTGCTGGTGCGTCGGTCGTCCGGTCCGGACCGGACGTCGCTGGCTGGAGCTCGGCTGACGCTTCAGGCGCCGGACGTCCGGTCCTGGCCGGTCGTCCAGTGGCTGGGAATTTTCCTGCAGCTCTTCTTCTTCTCCGTCTTCTCGTCCATCTTCCTCTTCTTCTTTTCCTTGCTCCTTAGATTCTCCATTGTACCTGAGTATGCATAATGTATCCATATGAGGTAGTAGCCATGCTTCATGTGCATCAGAGTGGAATTGTGAGAGGAGAGATGTCACCTCGGTTTCAAGGGCTCTTGCACGTGATCGAGTCATGGGCCCGGTAGGCACTTGGTGAGACGATGGTAGGTCCATGGGGATGACCTTGGGATGCTCCGCATCATCTCCCTTCCCTTGGGGAAGATCCGTCCTCGGATCAAAATCTTCATCACCATGGAAAGGAGAGAGATCTTTGACGTTGAAGATGTCGCTCATGTTGTACTTGTCGCGTGGAAGGTCGATCTTGTAAGCGTTGTCGTTGTAGCGTGCAAGCACCTTGAAGGGTCCATCCACTCGTGGACGAAGTTTGGATTTGCGTTCTTGTGGGAAGCGGTCCTTGCGAAGGTGTAGCCAGACTTGATCACCAATGTTGAAGACCATAGGTTGCTTGTTCAAGTTGAGCTTGGTCGCAAGGCATTGAACTTGGCACTCGATGGTGTTTCTTGTATCTTCATGCATCTTCTTGAGATGTGTCACACGCGCACTTGCGTCCAAATTGATGCGCTCTTGGAGTGGTAGAGGAAGAATATCCAATGGTGACAAAGGGTTGAATCCGTAGACGACCTCGAAAGGGGACTTGCCGGTTGTTGAGTGTCTTGCTCGGTTGTATGCGAACTCAGTGATGGGTAGACACTCCTCCCACTCCTTGATGTTCTTCTTGATGAGTACTCGAAGTAGAGCGGAGAGTGTGCAGTTTGTCACCTCCGTTTGGCCGTCGGTTTGAGGATGGTATGCCGTGGAGAAGAGTAGCTTGATTCCGAGCTTGGCGCATAGAGTCTTCCAAAAGTAGCTAAGGAACTTGACGTCGCGGTCCGAGACGATAGTCTTTGGCACTCCATGAAGGCGCAAGATTTCCCTACAAAAAAATTTGCAATATGTGAAGCATCGTCTATCTTGTTGCAAGGAATGAAATGAGCCATTTTGGAGAAACGGTCCACGACAACAAAAATTGAATCCTTGCCATTTCGAGTTCTAGGCAAACCAAGCACAAAGTCCATGCTAATATCTTCCCATGGTTGGTATGGAATCGGTAGAGGCATATAGAGTCCATGAGATTGAGCTTTGGACTTAGCTTTGCGGCATGTCGAACATCGGTTGGTGAAGCGATTGACGTCCCGAAACATCTTTGGCCAAAAGTAGCTCTTCGAGAGCGTGGCGAACGTCTTGCGTCCAAAGTGTCCCATTAATCCTCCTCCATGTGATCCTGCAAAAGCAATAAACGAAGGGATGACTTGGGGATGCAAAGTTTGTTAGCTCTCATAAGGTAGCCGTCTTTGATGTAATAGCGCTCCCACGATGTATTCGACAAACACTTGGAATAAGGGGTGGCAAAAGTTTCATCATGCGCATACAAATCTTTGATATGCTCGAAGCCAATGACATCTAACTCGAGTTGCATGACTAGCATGTATATGCGGGAAAGAGCATCCGCGATGATGTTTTCTTTACCCTTGATGTACTTGATGACATAGGGAAAAAGACTCAATGAATTCACTCCATTTAGCATGACGCTTGTTCAACTTAGTTTGACCCTTAAGGTATTTAAGTGTTTCATGGTCGGTATGGATGATGAACTCATGTGGGCGAAGGTAATGTTCCCATTCATGCAAAACTCGCACTAAAGCATATAGCTCTTTGTCATAGATGGGGTAATTGAGTTGCGCGCCGGATAATTTCTCACTAAAGTAAGCTATGGGGCGCTTCTCTTGCGTTAACACACCTCTTATGCCATTACCGCTAGCATCGCAATGAATCTCAAAAGGTTTGTCGAAGTTGGGTAATGCAAGCACGGGTGCATGAGTAAGCAAGTTCTTAAGCTCATTGAAAGCAATATCTTGAGGTGTTCCCCAAACAAATGGTGCATTTTTCTTACTCAAAGCATGTAAAGGTGAAGCAATGGTGCTAAAATCCTTCACAAATCTACGGTAGAAACCGGCTAAACCAAGAAAACTACGCACTTGTTGCAAATTGGTTGGTTGGGGCCAGGTTTTAATAGCATTGATCTTAGATTCATCAACATGAACACCCTTAGAAGAGACCACAAAACCCAAGAAAACGAGCTTATCAACACCAAAAAGGCATTTCTCCATATTAGCATAGAGACGCTCTTTCCTAAGAGTTTGCAAAACGGTGCGGACATGGGTGACGTGCTCTTGGATAGATTTGCTAAACACAAGAATGTCATCGAAGTAAACCACAACAAATATACCAATGTAAGGGCGAAAGACATGATTCATAAGGCGCATAAACGTGCCCGGTGCTTCCAAAAGACCCATAGGCATGACTAACCACTCATACAAACCAAACTTGGTTTTGAAGGCGGTTTTCCATTCATCACCCTCTTGTATGCGGATTTGATAGTAACCACTCTTAAGATCAATTTTGGAAAATATAGTGGCACCACTAAGTTCATCAAGCATATCATCAAGGCGTGGAATGGGGTACCTATATCTAACGGTGATAGCATTGATAGGTCTACAATCGAGGCACATGCGAAAGCTACCGTCACGTTTTGGCACAAGAATGACCGGTACGGCGCAAGGACTCAAACTTTCACGCACATGACCATGGTCTATGAGATGCTTTACTTGCCTTTGTATTTCTTTGGTTTCTTCGGGGTTGACGCGGTATGGAGCTTTGTTGGGAAGCGGCGCTCCGGGGATGAGATCAATTCGGTGCTCAACGCCTCGTAGTGGAGGTAGACCCGGAGGTAGCTCATCGAGGAAAACATCTTGGAATTCCTGCAAGAGAGAAGATAAGACCAAAGGTAGATCGTGAGAGTTGTTAGTTGTTGTGGCCTTGTCCTTGCACAATAGGACATAGTGTAGGACACTTGATGGGTTCTCACACACTTCTCTCATCTCACGTTTGGTGGCAAAGAGAACTAAGTTTTTCTTGTCGCTCATCGTGGAGTCACTCAATTTGAGCTTGTGGCGCTCACTCTCTTTTTGGTGGATCGCTCTCTCACTATTTCCTCCACGATGGGTGGCTTGCTTGTCGGCGAGCACTTGGCTTGGAGACATAGGACGTAGCATGAACTCTTTCCCTTTCATCTTGAAGCTATAGTGATTTGTACGCCCATTGTGAATGACACCTCAGTCAAATTGCCATGGCCGTCCAAGGAGGAGGTGGCAAACGGTCATCGGAAGGACATCACGTTCCAATGTGTCTTCATAGGCGCCGATCTTGAAAGAGACTTGTACTCTATGCTCGACTTGTATGGTGCCAGTGTCGCTTAGCCATTGAACCTTGTAGGGGTGAGGGTGCTTCATATTGACCAATTGGAGCTTGGAGCATAGTTCTTCACTTGCTAAGTTGTGGCAACTCCCTCCATCGATGATGACCTTGACGGATCGCCCATTGATGCCGGCCTTGGTGTGGAATATGGTGCATCTTTGGTCTTCTTCTTGTTGATGTTGGAGAGTCAAGACTTTTGAGACAACAAGTGCGGGACTTGAGTCTTCATCACAAAAGACTTGTTCTTCTTCATTGTTCACTTGGCGGTGCATGGCCACTTGCTCAAGGGCTTCCATTTCTCCTTCGCTCATGGAATCATAAGTGCCATAGTCGTTGAAGATCATTGTGCGTTTGTTGGTGCACTCGAAGGACTTGTGGCCTCGGCCGCTGCATGTGAAGCATTTGATAGAACTTGTTTTGATGGTCTCATCAGGTGGAGTAGATGATGATGGAGCTTTCTTGAAGTTGCTTGTAGTAGGAGGACGACTTGAGCTTGTCGAAGCTTTCTTGTAACTTGACTTGTCGCCGTTGCTTGTAGAAGGCTTGGTTGAGGTAGAAGGTGTTGGAGTCGTCGAAGCTTGATTGTTGGAGAGGCCATAGGACTTGGATGAGAACTTGGCATACTTGAAGTCGTCTTGTACTTGCCGTTCCGCTTTGGTAGCTTGATGCACTAGTTCGATGAGGTTCGAGTATGGTTGGAAGTCGGCGATCTTCTTGATAGGATGATTGAGTCCATTCAAGAACCTTGCCATAGTTTGCTCATCATCTTCTTTGACATTGGCTCGTATCATGGCAATCTACATTTCCTTGTAGTTCTCTTCAACGCTCTTGATTCCTTGCTTGAGTTGTTGGAGTTTCTTGAAGAGGTCGCGGTTGTAGTAGGTAGGCACGAAGCGTGCTCTCATGACATCCTTCATTTGTGCCCAAGTAGTGATGGGTGGATCACCTCTTGCCTCGCGGCGCTCAATGACTTGTTCCCACCAAATGAGGACATAATCTTGGAACTCAAGGGATGCCATCGCGATCTTCTTCTCTTCTTCATAATTGTGCAAATGGAAGATCTTGTCAACTTTCAATGCCCATGAAAGGTATTCTTCGGGATCGTTGCTACCATTGAACTTGGGCATGGTGAAGTTGAGCTTGCCGTAGCGTTGTTCTTCATTGTGTTGGGGTGGGATGATGATGCCCATGTTGTAGATGATTGTCCAACTCGTGGTACTCTTGACGCGGAGGGTTGTCAACCTCGTGTTGCTCTTCCCGCGAAGGATTCCCATTGTTTTCATGCTCTTGGTGAACTTGATGGGGAGCTTGTCTATCTTGACGAGGCGCTTGTCTATCTTGACGAGGAGCTTGTTGATGCACACGTCTTTGGTAAATTCTTTCTTGAGCTTCATCGCGAAGTGCTTCTTGATGTAGTCGAGCTTGTCGGCCTCGGTCGGCTACGGCATGACTTGATTCATGAAGGGCCCATTGCGCTTCAAGTGCTTGAGATTCACGTAGTTGTTGTTCTTGGCGTTCCACCTCGCGTCTTGTGCATCTTGATGTTGTCGCGCTCGCTCCTCTTGTTCGTGTTGACGTTGGCGATGCCGTTCTTGAGCTAGCGCAAAGGCTTCTTCGGCTTGATGTCATCGATGTTCTTGCGAGTCAGTGTCTTGAAGTGGATTGAGGTTTGCTTGACGCTCGTTGCGCGCGGCTCGTCGAAGAGTGTTCGATGACGGTGTACTTGAACCGGAGATGGTGTCGTCGGAGTGTCGACTTGAACGGCTCCTTCTTGAAGTGGAAGAAGATCGGTTGAGCAACAAAGCGCGAATCTCGTCCATCCTTGCATCATTCTCTTGCTTGTGATCGTCGAGCTTGTTGTCAAAGTAGTCCCTTGTACGTTGCTCGGAAAGTCGCAAGTTGGCGGCAAGGTTGTCGATGCATTCACTCATAGCTTGTTGCTCTTGATGCAAAGCACGTTGTGCACCAAAGAGGTGACTCTTGGTGACGAAGGAGTTCATGTCGTTGTCTTGCTCCAAGAAGAGTGCGTTGGTAGAAGTACTTGGCCTATCCATCATTCCAAGACAAGTGTGAGTGGAAGAAAGGGAAGAACCAATATCAAATGTACCTTGACTGATGTTGACAATGGATCAAAGATGACTCCAATGTGTAACAAGGAAATAGCACAATTGGTACCAATTCTTGTCGGTTCTCACACCTACACAAGTAAAAGCTTTTGGTGGAGCTTGGTTAGGATGGTGGCACAATTTTTAATGTGAATGTAAGAAATATTCAATAATGTTGGGAAAGATTCGCAAGATGCAATGTAACAAGTAGACCAAGCATATACGGTACACAGAAACACACACGCAAAAAGATAAGTGGGGTTGAGAAACCAAGGGTGAGCCAAAATGTGGAATCCACAAAAATGCTCTTGTTGCACAACACTAGAGAGACGCTAGCACGATTGCACGATAGGCGGATACAAGAACTTGTGCACAACCTACTTAGCAAAAATGCAATGACTTCTATCCCAAATATGTTTTATGCAAGGTGTTGCTATGATATGATCCAAGATGATCGAGTATGACAATCTTAATGTTGTATGATGCTATGGTTCTTGCTTAAAAGCTCTTTGCTTATCTTTCCTCTTTGCTTAAAAGCTTGGTTGGCTCTTTGATGTTTGAGCTCTTTTCTTATGCGACGCTTGACGAACCAAGATAGCAAGTGAGTATGCGATGACAACTTTGTGACACAAGAGATGATAACAATATAATCAACAATGATGCATGTATGTATGCTATGGGGTAGTATGACCACTAAAGTGCACAAGTCTCGTTGTCGGCAATACTCAATGGCTAGTCTCGATGGGTAAGCAACGCAAAGGAGTCAGGCGATGATGGCTAACAATGTGATGGCAAGAATGATATGTCCAATAACAAGATGAGGTTACCGGTCTTGCTTCCGGTATGGTGTCAAAATGGTGGCACGAATACCAAGTCGTAGTCGAGGTGGTCATTGTTTTGACCTGTGTTGATGACGCGTCCGTGGCGAAAATGAGCAGCGGTGATGTCGATGTCGAACCGTACCTAGATAGCCAAAACACAAAAGGATACGGTACCACAACTCACATTCTCAAAACCAAAGGCGACCAAAATCGTCGGAGTAGGTGGCGGTTAGGTGGTGGTGTGGGTAGGGATATTGGGACGGTTTTGCGGAAGTTGGAGGTGGCGTAGCGGATGATGTTGTGGAAGTAGCGGTCGTCCGGGCGTGAACGGATGTCCGGTCGCCGGTCGTCCGGTAACGTCGGACGTCCGGTGCTTCCTGGGTCGCCGGACGTCCGGTGATGTGACGGTCGTCCGGTGGTCGGGGTGAACGTGAGATTTCAGATCCGGGAGGTGATTTTGGGGGGAATATGGGGGATTTGGGAGGGATTTCGAGGTGGAGATGGTGGGGGAAGGCTAGATCTACTTGCAACGCAACAAATTCATGGATCAAAACCAACAAAACATCATCAAAACTCACAAAACACAAGAAAAAATTTGGGGGCTATTTTTGTGGGGATTTTTGGATTAGGACGAAAAACAACAAAATCAAGCTAGAAAAACGAAGAGGGGGCTCTGAAATCGTGATCAACCTTGCTCATGATACCAAGATGATGGTATCAAGAGACAAGCTGGCTCTGATCCAAGATGATGTAGGGTGGAACCCTAGATGGCCGATCTTTCACGAAAGGAGCGGATCCCAAAGAGAAACACGAGGAACGCGAGGGGGATTCACGAGGGAAAACACGAGAGAAACACTCAAACCAACAAGATTCGATTACACATGTGCTAGATCCCCGAAACACAAAGAGAATACACGATGATCCAAGGTCAACAAAGGACGATACAAGTAACCGGTTCTTCTCCTAGAAGGAGGTCTTGAAGGGGCCACCCAAGAGGGGATCTTGAATCCAAGTTGATCTTCTCCGAAGAGGGGCCGCAGTCTCTCTCGAGGAGGAGATCGGTATGGATGAGCGAAGCTCTATCTCGAAGTATGAGCTAAACCAACGCTAACCCTAGCTAGGATGAATGGGGGGTCTATTTATAGTCTAAGTGCAAAAGGGGGCAAAGTGAAGGGGTACATGGGCCTCGGGCCCGAATCTGGACGCAGCCAGGTACCGGACATCCGCTGGGGACCGGTCGTCCGGTGTCTCAGGAGCTGCCGGACGTCCGGTGTCCTCCGATCGTCCGCTGGTTCTGCTCTGTGATGGGGGCACCGGACGTCCGAAGGCTCCGGATTTCCGCTGATGTTGCCTCGGGTGCTGGTGCGCCGGTCGTCCGGCCCGGACCGGACGTCCGCTCGTTTGCTTCGGGTGCAGGGGCACCGGTCGTCCGGTCCGGGCCGGACGTCCGCTGGCTGGAGCTCGGCTGACGCTTCAGGCGCCGGACGTCCGGTTCCGGCCGGTCGTCCGGTGGCTGGGAATTTTCCTGCAGCTCTTCTTCTTCTCCGTCTTCTCGTCCATCTTCCTCTTCTTCTTGTCCTTGCTCCTTAGATTCTCCATTGTACCTGAGTATGCATAATGTATCCATATGAGGTAGTAGCCATGCTTCATGTGCATCAGAGTGGAATTGTGAGAGGAGAGATGTCACCTCGGTTTCAAGGGCTCTTGCACGTGATCGAGTCATGGGCCCGGTAGGCACTTGGTGAGATGATGGTAGGTCCATGGGGATGACCTTGGGATGCTCCGCATCACAAGGGGAGGAGGCCGCCAAGCGATAGCGACGACGAAGAGGCTCACCATCCAAATTCTGGGGGTCAGAAGAAATTTCCCTCTGAAGTGAAAACAGTGAACATGGTATACGTGACACACACAACTCTATAGGGGAGCAGGAGAAACACTTCCTCCAGACTGAGGATCACACTACGGCGACCTCAGCCGAAGTACAAAGCAGTCTCATTAAACCGCATACCTTGTTGGCCATTAAGCCACCGGTCTCCATTCAACAGGATCGACCAAGTTTGGAGCAGGACTAGCAGTTCAGCTTCCGCTGCCCGCCTCATACACCTGTGAAATCTGTACCGCGGATACATAACTATGCACTTCAAATAGCCTGGGCATCGGCGGAAGCACAACATGGACGGGTCTACAAGTACTCCCATAAACTACTTCCTTTTCCCGTTTTTTATATTACTATTTCTTTTTCCATCATCCTTTGCCACAGGTAGCGCAAAGTCTGGTCATCTCATGGACTGTATCAGAGTCCGTGTTCATAAATTTACCCAAAGGATACTCCAGTTAAGGAGCCCCTCCACCGAGGAAAGGCATCACAGACGTGCGACAGGAGGTCCAAAATAACTTTTTGTAGACCGCACTCTCTATTTTTCGAGCCTGTAAAGTGCCTGTTTCCTCAGCCGCCGACCCCTGGCATGCCAAATAGCCGGTGTTGTGGTGCTATTATTTATAAAATGACAATTGGCATGTCAGTTAGGTTCTAGTGAATATACTCTGTATCTGGTATTCACTTTTCTATAAAGAACCGAATTTTGCTCCTTTTGGTTGTTTCACACACCCACCCCGGCATACCTTGCCAGGGGCTTGACATAGGAACAAAATGAGTTGCCAACAAAGTCTGAACAGCTTGATAGCATACTTCAGCGTCACGAGTTCGGCCTTATATGCATCAGCTCCGAATCATGTCTTGGGTCAATAGTTGGGTTGCCCGGCTCCTCTGCTTGCTACCTTACATTTCGCTCTATCAGCTAGGGTAGTAAAGGGAGAACTACCGTGATTGTGTTTCCGGTTCATCTGGTCAAACACCTCAGTAGAGAAAGCCGAAAACCGACTGTCATGATGTGGTGAGAGCTGGTCAACCGCTCGACGACTTAACGGGATCTTTTGTGATTCCCCCGTATTACATGAAGGACCTTCTTTCGGGTCATACAATTAATGCACCGCATTGGGATAACCGCGTACATAACAGGGTCTATATCGTAGATCCACCATAAAACTCCTATGGCTAAGTGAAAGTGTTAAAGCCCTATAGTCCGATTGCCTAGTTCACCGCATTGACACCTCCTTTTTGGACCAAGACGTTGGGTTAAGAGTGATCAATTGCTTTTCCGAACACCCCCGTATTTCCTACGAGGGGGCTGAAGCCGACGACTAGAAATCTTTTAGATTATATAAAAACAGCCGCACGGGAGGATTCAAAGCTTTTACGCAACTCTAAAATAAACTTTATTATTTCATAATATTGTCTTTCATAATTTCAATACATCTCACTCGAATATCATATCTTTCGAGCACTGACCCTCTATCAGCCGGGCAGCCTCTAAGACATCTTTGAAATAATGCTCTGGTGCCTGACGGTTCTTGCCCTTGGGCGGACTCTTCGCTGCAACATCGATGGCCTTCATCTTCGTCCAGTATGTTTTCACACGGGCAAAGGCCATCCGTGCACCTTCAATGCACGTTGACCGCTTAACGGCGTCGATACACGGCACCGTGTCAGCAAGTCGCCGCACCAAACCAAAATAACTATCTGGAATTGGCTCGGTCGGCCACAGTCGGACTACGACGTCTTTCATGGCAGCGCCGGATATCTGGTGCAGTTCTGCCCATTGGATCATCTGTTCGTTTAGCAACAGTGGGCGCTTTGACGCACCAAATTGCGGCCAGAAAAGCTTCTTCGTTGCATACCCTTCTTGCGCTTGGTAAAACTGCACCGCATCTGAAGCACTCTTTGGCAAATCCAATAAAGCATCTGGAGAACTCCACACTTGATTAAGCGGGGCATAATTCGGATCGCCGAACTTAGTTTGTAATAAAAAGGGCTTACCAGCCGCGATCTCCCCAGCTTGCCGGATCTCCTCCCGAGCCGCTCTAGATTCGGACCAGGCTTCTCTTGCCTCTTGTAATGCCTTGTCTAGATCAGCGGTTTTGGCTATATTATCCCTCTCGAGAAATCCGTAGCGGCTAGCGGCCTCCTTTAGTTCAAGTGTCATCGAGGATATTTTCTCCTCGTATTGGTGCCGAGAAGCCTGTTCGGCCTTTAACTCGGCAGATGCCTTTTTGGCAGCCGCATTACTAATCCGGGCCTACTCCTTGGCCCGGGCTAGCTCAGCTCGAAAGATCTCCACTTCGCAGCACCATCTGCAAATATGTACATCTTATTACACAATTCTTTGCATCATGCTTATATTGTAAACACGTGCATAGTATGACTGCCCCAAAAACATACCTTGTGCCTCGTCAAGTCGCCTGTTGATAAGCGCGATATCATTATCCGCCTCATCAATCTTGTGTTGCAAATCCACAACTTCTGTAGTCCGGGTAGTTACCGGGGAGGTCACAGCTTGTGTTCCAATTAATCAGATTATTTCCTGGGCATATCTTTTGATCCTTTGATCGCCTCATTCAGGAAGCTAATCAGAGTCTCATGGGCTACTATCTATACATAGTTCTATTTTGTGAATAAAACACAACCGAACATATTACAGTACAAACCTCGAAGCCTCTTAGCAGGCCCATGAAGGCTTCATTCAATCCGCTTTTCGCGGAAAGGACCTTTTCAACCACTGTGCCCATCAAGGTACGATGTTCCTCTCAGACGGACGCCTGCCGCAACATGTTCGTCAATATATTCGGCGCCTCTGGGTCTCCGGAAGCTGCTGAAGGAGTACGGCCTCCCTTTGAAGGAATCCGTTTATTCGTATCCGGCTGTAGACCGGACTGCTCGGGACCTCCATTGTTGGTCCCCGGACCCTGGGCCACCGAAGTATCACCTTCGGGTAGTGTCTTCATCATCCCTTGCACCACTTGTTGATCGGGGGAGACCCTCTGCGATGATACCTCGAAGTCGTCTGCCCTATTAGGCGAGGAGACCGGTGGAAGCATCTCGCTTTCCATCATCTCCGGGAGAAGGTCCCCCGAGGAAGAGGACTGTTGAAGAAGACTGTGTGCCGAACTGCAAAAAACATATATTCTAGACGTTACAAGAAAGGAACGGGACATGTTTAAAACACCCTTGTTCACTCACAATTTGGCCTGAGGCTTGTCCTCGTCATGGGATTGCGCGATGACATCGTCCTCCAAGCCCGAGCCACCCGTCAGAGGCATCTTGCCTCGCTTAGGAGCCTTTTCTTCCCAATATTCGAAGGCGGCCCTTTTCTTTCCATGGGGGGAAGAGACGTTGAATTCCCCTTAATTTTTGTCTTCGGACGATGGAATCTTGATTCCCCCGGACACAATGTCTGATATACCTTCGGGATGGAGGCCATCTTTGGTCCTCCCACTCTCAGCTTGCTCTCCTTCACAGGCATCTGGTATGGTGCCGGGGCCAGCATCCTTGTTAATACGGGATCTGCTGAGCCTTCAGGAAGAGGGGCCGAACACCTAATCAGTCCGCTTTCTTTATCCAGCCCTAGAAGAAGATAGTTTGCTCAGTAACGTATTACGGCATACTTAACTACAAAGTGTTCGGAAGTCAAGTGCTTACCGAGGTATCTGGACGGTTGAAGTCGAGGCCGGCGTCCTTAGTGGTGTCCGGCCAATGTTTTCGTTTCCCGAAAAACAACTTCCACATCCCTTTGTGCGTAATGCCGAAGAAGTGTTGGAGGGTTTGTGGTCCTTCTGGATTAAACTCCCACAGGCGGAGAGGCCTATGCTGGCATGGCAGAGTTCGGCGGACTAGCATTACTTGAATCACATCGACAAGATCGATGTCCTTCTCAAGGAGGGTTCGGATGCGGCTCTGTAGAGTCTGCAGTTCATCAACTGATCCCTAGTCCAGTCCCTTATTAATCCATGATGCAAGTTGTAACGGAGGGCCTGAACGGAACGTAGGTATAGCTGCTCACTTGGTACTACGGGGTTCCGTGACGTAAAACCACTCTCGTTGCCATTGGTTGGAAGTTTCGGTGAAAGAGCCTTTTGGCCAGAGAGTGTTGGTAAGCTTGCTTACTACAACACCACCACACTCCGTCTGTTCCCCTTCGGCTACCTTCGGCTTCACACTAAAGTTCTTGAGCCATAGGCCAAAGTGTGGGGGGATTCGGAGGAAGGCCTCGCACGTGATGATAAGCGCCGAGACGTGGAGGAAGGAATCTGGAGCTAGATCATGAAAATCTAGTATGTAATAAAATATTATCCCCCGGACGAAGGGGTGGAGAGCGAACCCTAGCCCTCGGAGGAAGTGAGAGATGAATACGACCCTCTCACCAGATCTGGGGGTTGAAATAACTCGTCCTTGAGCAGGAAGCCTGTGGGGGATCTCCGCGGTCAGGTATCTGGCCGCCCGAAGCTTTGCAATATCCTCCTCTGTAATGGAGGAAGCCACCCATCGACCTTGAGGGCTGGGTCCGGACATGATGGGAAGCTTGGAGAAATGGAGTCGAACCTTGGGTGCTAGAACTCGAGGTGGGAAAGGCTGAGGAGAGGTTTGGCATAAAAAGACGGCCCTTGGTTCCTTTATAAAGGCACCGGGTATTGAACGCCTCCTCCTGAGCCTGAAGACCTGCCTATTCCTAAGGAATCTTTCCAACATAACAGTTGGGATTACCCACGCTCGTATTGATGACAATCCCGCAATAAGGGGACACGATCTATGCTTCGACAGAACGTGCCAATAACAACCACGCCTCGAAACATGGAACGGCGGGATAAGAAACGGTTCGAAATAAATAACCGGACGAGCGTGATGTCACGTTATAAAAATTATCAGTAGATTGGACTCGTGAAATACTATACTCTCTATGGCTGTGGTACTTGTGTTGCAGGTCCGGACACTGTCATTTCGTCCGAAGACTATCCTAGAGTATTCGAAAGGGGGAACCCGCCTTGCAATGTCGAAGATAATCTGCGCGCTGGACACCTCATCATTGAAGCCTGGTTCAGGGGCTACTGAGGGAGTCATGGACTAAGGGGTCCTTAGGCGTCCGGCCTGTTGGACATGGGCCGGACTAATGGGATGTGAAGATTCAAGGCCGAAGACTCTCTCCCATGCCCGGATGGGATCCTTCTTGGTGTGGAAGGCAAGCTTGGCAACCAAATATGAAGATTCATTTCTCTGTAACCGACCTTGTACAACCCTAGTCCCCTCCAGTGTCTATATAAACCAGAGGGCTTAGTCTGGATCGATAGACAATCATAATCATAGTCATACAGGCTAGACTTCTAGGGTTTAGCCATTACGATCTCGTGGTAGATCAACTCTTGTAATACTCATATTTATCAAGATCAATCAAGCAGGAAGTAGGGTATTACCTCCATAGAGAGGGCCCGAACCTGGGTAAACATTGTGTCCCATGTCCCCTATTACCATCGACCTTACACGCACAGTTCGGGACCCCCTACCCGAGATCCACCGGTTTTGACACCGACAATTGCCAGAGCCGGCGACGAGCATGGGACGCGTGAGCTGGCGCAGGGTTATGTGACGTGGGGCAGGCACAGACGAGCGCACGCGGGAGCACTGGTGAGGCGCACGGCACGACCATGGGCGGCAGTAGCGTGCGAGCAGCCGAGTGCTGACGTGTCCAGGGACGAGCGGCGGCGCTAGCAAGCATCAGCAGATGCAGAGCAGGTAGCCGTGATTTAGCAGCGATAGCACAAGAGCAGTAGCAGTAGTGAGCAGCACAAGCAACAACAGTAGCGAGCAGAAGAGTAGCTGCGGCAGCAAGCAGCAGGCAGTACACACACGAACGTACGTACACGTACGCACGAGCTCGGATGTGCTCAGGGATGGCAAACAGTGACCGAATCGAGGCGGAGGAAGGGGGATCCGGAGGAGTTGCTCACTGCGAGTCCATTGGCACGCTCGGGGAGGGTCGGGGTGGACCAGAGAGGTGGTTGTGATGGTGAGGTTGTGGCGGCCGAACAGAGGAGACGATGATGACATCGACAACACAGTGCCCCGACTTGAGCTGGTGCCCTGAGCGGACAAAGCCAGCCTCGGCGGACCTCCTGGGCGTGCTCCCACACGCCGGAGATGTCGATGGCCGTGGCAACGACGGCGAGCAAACAGTGTTCGCACAAGATCGCGAGCTCGAATTCGAGCCAGAGAGAAGGGGGCGATGGGGCATCAAGGGGGAAATGCAAGAGGGCGCTCTAAAGTTTCTGTTGGACGTTTTTGTAGGGCTGTGGAGGGGCACGTAGTGGCCATCCGGCCATGATGGCCTCCACGCCATGGCCACTACCTCCTTTGTACGTGAGGCGGGAGATGGATGGTTAGGTGGGCTAGGTTGGGCCTTTTTCTGTAGCAGTAGGCCTTAGTGCACAGTGTAGTAATTTTGCTTTCCAATTCCTTTTCTATTTAGATTTTCCCTTTATGTTTTCTTTTACCTCTTAATTTATTTTAGTTTAATCAAAATACAAAAATAGTCCCTAAATTAGAATTACTAAATATTTCACTACCACGAATAATTTGCCACATTAAATAAAGTATTTTGCATTTGTTTATTAATTTAAAAGCATCTTAAATAATTGTTTTTAAATATTTTTAAAAAAATGTGGTTTCTCCACCAATATTATTTAAGATTTATTTTTCACAGTTTGTACTTTTTAGTTTTGACATTTGAAAACTTAAATTGTTTGTCTTTCCTTTGAATTTGAATTCAAACGGATTGGAATCATCGCGAGATTAGCAACAGTAATCGTGGTGGCGTGGCATCATTAGTAGACGATTACTGTAGCTTAATTATTTGGGCATCACAATGTTGGGGAACATAGTAATTTCAAAATAATTCCTACGCACACACAAGATCATGGTGATGCATAGCAACGAGAGGGGAGAGTCGTCCATGTACCCTCGTAGACCGTTAAGCGGAAGCGTTATGACAACGTGGTTGATGTAGTCGTACGTCTTCATGATCGACCGATCCTCGGTACCGAACGTACGACACCTCCATGTTCAGCACACGTTCAGCTCGGCGATGTCCTGCGAACTCACGATCCAGTAGAGCTCGAGGGAGAGTTTCGTCAGCACGACGGCGTGGTGACGACGTTGATGAAGCTACCGTCGCAGGGCTTCGCCTAGGCACCGCTACAGTATGATCGAGGTGGATTATGGTGGAGGGGGGCACCGCACACGGCTGGGAGAGATCAATGGTCAACTTGTGTGTTTAGAGGTGCCCCCTGCCCCCGTATATAAAGGAGCAAGGGGGGAGAGGCGGCCGGCCAAGGAGGGCGCGCCAAGGGGGGAGTCCTACTCCCACCGGGAGTAGGACTCCTCCTTTCCTAGTAGGAGTAGGAGAGGGGGAAGGAAAGGGAGAGGAGGAGAAGGAAAGAGGGGGTCGGGCCCCCTTGCCCAAAACCAATTCGGTTTGGGCCTTGGGGGGCGCGCCCCACACTCCCCTTGCTGCCCTCTATTTCCACTAAGGCCCATGTAGGCCCATTAAGCCCCGGGGGGGTTCTGGTAACCCCCGGTACTCCGGTATTTATCCGGTAACCCTCGGAACCCTTGCGGTGTCCGAATATAACCTTCCAATATATCAATCTTCATGTCTCGGCCATTTCGATACTCCTCGTCATGTCTGTGATCACATCCGGCACTCCGAACTACCTTTGGTACATCAAAACATATAAACTCATAATATCGATCATCACAGAACTTTAAGCATGCGGACCCTACGGGTTTGAGAACTATGTAGACATGACCTAGACATGTCTCCAGTCAATAACCAATGGCGGAACCTGGATGTTCATATTGGCTCCTACATATTCTACGAAGATCTTTATCGGTCAAATTGCATAACAACATACGTTGTTCCCTTTATCATCGGTATGTCACTTGCCTTAGATTCGATCGTCGGTATCTCAATACCTAGCTCAATCTCGTTACCGGCAAGTCTCTTTACTCGTTCCATAATGCATCATCCTGCAACTAGATCATTAGTCACATTGCTTGCAAGGCTTATAGTGATGTGCATTACCGAGAGGGCCCAGAGACACCTCTCCGACAATCGGAGTGACAAATTCTAATCTTGATCTATGCCAACTCAACAAGTACCATCGGAGATACCTGTAGAGCACCTTTATAATCACCCAGTTACATTGTGACGTTTGGTAGCACACAAAGTGTTCCTCCGGTAATCGGGAGTTGCATAATCTCATAGTCATAGGAACATGTATAAGTCATGAAGAAAGCAATAGTAGTAAACTTAAACGATCAATTGGTAAGCTAACGGAATGGGTCAAGTCGATCACATCATTCTCCTAATGATGTGATCCCGTTAATCAAATGACAACTCATGTCTATGTCTAGGAAACTCAACCATCTTTGATTAACGAGCTAGTCTAGTAGAGGCATACTAGTGACACAATGTTTGTCTATGTATTCACACATGTATTATGTTTCCAGTTAATACAATTATAGCATGAATAATAAACATTTATCATGATATGAGGAAATAAATAATAACTTTATTATTGCCTCTAGGGCATATTTCCTTCAGTCTCCCACTTGCACTAGAGTCAATAATCTAGATTACATAGTAATGATTCTAACACCCATGGAGTCTTGGTGTTGATCATGCTTTGCTCGTGGAAGAGGCTTAGTCAACGAGTCTGCAACATTTAGATCCGTATGTATCTTGCAAATCTCTATGTCTCCCACCTGGACTTGATCCCAGATGGAACTGAAGCATCTCTTGATGTGCTTAGTTCTCTTGTGAAATCTGGATTCCTTTGTCAAGGCAATTGCACCAGTATTGTCACAAAAGATTTTCATTGGTCCCGATGCACTAGGTATGACACCTAGATCGGATATGAACTCCTTCATCTAGACTCCTTCATTTGCTGCTTCTGAAGCAGCTATGTATTCCGCTTCACACGTAGATCCCGCCACGACGCTTTTTTAGAACTGCACCAACTGACAGCTCCACCATTCAATGTAAACACATATCCGGTTTGCGATTTAGAATCATCTGGATCAGTGTCAAAGCTTGCATCGACATAACCATTTACGACGAGCTCTTTGTCACCTCCATAAATGAGAAACATATCCTTAGTCCTTTTCGGGTATTTCAGGATGTTCTTGACTGCTGTCCAGTGATCCATTCCTGGATTACTTTGGTACCTCCCTGCTAAGCTAATAGCAAGGCACACATCAGGTCTGGTACACAGCATTGCATACATGATAGAGCCTATTGCCGAAGCATAGGGAACACTTTTCATTTTCTCTCTATCTTCTGCAGTGGTCGGGCATTGAGTTTGACTCAACTTCACACCTTGTAACACAGGCAAGAACCCTTTCTTTGCTTCATCCATTTTGAACTTTTTCAAAACTTTGTCAAGGTATGTGCTTTGTGAAAGTCCAATTAAGCGTCTTGATCTATCTCTATAAATCTTGATGCCCAATATGTAAGCAGCTTCACCGAGGTATTTCATTAAAAAACTCTTATTCAAGTATCCTTTTATGCTATCCAGAAATTCTATATCATTTCCAATTAGCAATATGTCATCCACATATAATATCAGAAATGCTACAGAGCTCCCACTCACTTTCTTGTAAATACATGCTTCTCCAAAAGTCTGTATAAAACCATATGCTTTGAGCACACTATCAAAACGTTTATTCCAACTCCGAGAGGCTTGCACCAGTCCATAAATGGACCGCTGGAGCTTGCACACTTTGTTAGCTCCCTTTGGATCGACAAAACCTTCCGGTTGCATCATATACAACTCTTCTTACAGAAATCCATTCAGGAATGCAATTTTTACATCCATTTGCCAAATTTCATAATCATAAAATGCGGCAATTTCTAACATGATTCGGACAGACTTAAGCATCGCTACGGGTGAGAAAGTCTCATCGTAGTCAACTCCTTAAACTTGTCAAAAATCTTTCGCAACAAGTCGAGATTTGTAGACAGTAACATTACCGTCAGCGTTAGTCTTCTTCTTGAAGATCCATTTGTTCTCTATGGCTTGCCGATCTTTGGTCAAGTCAGCCAAAGTCCACACTTTGTTCTCATACATGGATCACATCTCAGATTTCATGGCCTCAAGCCATTTTGCGGAATCTGGGCTTGCCATCGCTTCTTCATAGTTCATAGGTTCGCCTTGGTCAAGTAACATGACCTCCCGAATAGGATTACCGTACCACTCTGGTGCGGATCTTACTCTGGTTGACCTACGAGGTTCGGTAGTAACTTGATCTGAAGCTTCATGATCAACATCATTAGCTTCCTCACTAGTTGGTGTAGTTGTCACAGGAACCGATTTATACAGTTACCTCATCAAGTTCTACTTCCCTCCCACTCACTTCTTTCGAGAGAAACTCCTTCTCTAGAAAGGATCCATTCTTAGCTACAAATGTCTTGCCTCCATATCTGTGATAGAAGGTGTACCCAACAGTTTCCTTTGGGTATCCTATGAAGACACATTTCTCCGATTTGGGTTCGAGGTTATCAGGTTGAAGCTTTTTCACATAAGAATCGCAGCCCCAAACTTTAAGAAATGACAACTTTGGTTTCTTGCCAAACCACAGTTCATAAGGCGTCGTCTCAATGGATTTCGATGGTGCCCTATTTAACGTGAATGCAGTCGTCTCTAAAGCATAACCCCAAAACGATAGCGGTAAATCAGTAAGAGATATCATAGATTGCACCATATCTAGTAAAGTACGATTACGACGTTCGGACACACCATTTCGCTGTGGTGTTCCGGGTGGCGTGAGTTGCGAAACTATTCTGCATTGTTTCGAATGTAGACCAAACTCGTAACTCAAATATTCTCCTCCACGATCAGATCGTAGAAACTTTATTTTCTTATTACAATGACTTTCCACTTCACTCTAAAATTCTTTGAACTTTTCAAATGTTTCAGACTTATGTTTCATTAAGTAGATATACCCATATCTGCTCAAATCATCTATGAAGGTGAGAAAATAACGATACCCGCAGCGAGCCTCAATATTCATAGGACCACATACATCAGTATGTATGATCTCTAACAAATCTGTTGCTCGCTCCATTGTTCCGGAGAATGACGTTTTAGTCATCTTTCCTATGAGGCATGGTTCGCAAGTACCAAGTGATTCATAATCAAGTGATTCCAAAAAGTCCATCAGTATGGAGTTTCTTCACGTGCTTTACACCAATATGACCCAAACGGTAGTGCCACAAATAAGTTGCACTATCATTATCAACTCTGCATCTTTTGGCTTCAATATTATGAATATGTGTATCACTACTATCGAGATTTAATAAAAACAGACCACTCGTCAAGGGTGCATGACCATAAAAGATATTACTCATATAAATAGTGTCAGATTTCGGGTTCTGGCAGACCCTTGAGGTTCGAACTCTGGGGTGCGCACGGAGATCTTTCCCCTACCGACTCGCGCTTCTATGGCTCGCAAGAAATCTTGGCCGGAAAGAAGAACACACAAAGGACACGAGGTTTATACTGGTTCGGGCCACTGATGTGGTGTAATACCCTACTCCAGTGTGTGGTGTAGTGGATTGCCTCAGGGGCCGATGAAGAACAATACAGGGGAAGAACGGCCTCGCGAGAGGTGTTCTTGACCTGGTGCGGTGTGTTCTACTTGGTCCGGATCTCTATTTCTCTCTTTCTCTTCTCTCTCTCCTTTCCCTTCTTTTTCTCGCCTCTTTTCTCTTCTTTTTTCTCGCCCCTTCTCTCTTCTTTTTTCTCGCCCTTCTTCCTATGGTGGTTAGTCCTATTTAGAGAGGCCCTGGTCCTCTTCCCAAATAATGAGCGGGAAGGGCGCCAACAATTGGCCATTTTGAAGGGGAACATGTAGTACAAGTTATCCTGACCAAAGGTGGTCTTCGGCTGCCAAAAGCACTGGTGATGACGCCGTCTTGGGCTCCACGGTGACCTCTGTCCTGCCGCTCTACTGGTCTTGGTCTCGTTGCACAGTGCCTTGGCCTGTGCTTGCTCCCTTTGCACCGAAGGGGAAACAAGGACACTGCGCAGGCCGGCGCCCGCCTAATCTCGATCGTCATGGCTTGTGTCATGGGCTCCTCGCGAGGCACCCCTGCCTTGATCTCTCCGCCTCCTCGCGAGCCTGCCTGATGAGGCTGCTCCTGAGGAACTGAGGAAGCCTCCTGTCGTCCGCCCCACAAGGCTTGGCCCCTTGCGATGGTCTTGAGCTTGAGCTGATGAAGCTGGGCCGCACTGGGCCCCCACTCGAGCCACGTCGCAAGCCGCAGGCAGGCAAGTCTGGGGACCCCCGTTCCCAGAACGCCGACAGTAGCCCTCGGGCCCAAGGCGCGCCCGGGCTTGGCTTAGCAGAGAAGCGAAGGGGCAAGCGCGAAGCACCGCGGGCCCCAATAGCCTGCGGCCTTGAGTGTCGCGTGGCGATTGGTTGGACGTGGGCGTCTGTGCTTCCCCACGACGCATCGCAACCTCTTGACTTAACAAGTCCCTGCATGCAGAGAAATGGGTCATGATTACCCGCGATCGTGGTGGCCGGCGGTTGGCCTTCTCCGGCTATAAGCACGGGGCCGCGTGAGCCTTGTTAGCTTATCCCTTCCTGCTACTCCTTTCCTTCCTCTTCCTCGTCCTTGCTTCTCCTTACGCCAATGGCACCAATCCACCGGTTTTCTGCAGAAGAGAAGGGAAAGGCCCCCCGAGAAGGTCCTGACCCTCTTCCGCCGAAGAAATGGCTAGTCCCCTGCCACCGAGATGAGGGTGCTTGGCAGGAGGCGTCGAGGCCCTGGTACGAGTGGCCGCCGCCTGGGTTTCCACTGCCCTTGTACGCCCGAATCGAGGGCCCTGGGGAAGAGGGCGTCGAGCGACACCGACGGTGCCGCCGCCGACGCCGGCGAGTCACGGCGGTGCGCGTCATTCCTCCTAGAGTCCATGCCGAGGGCTCCTCCTGTGAGCTTGTGCTTCACGCCGCTATGCCCCCATGCTCTTGGATCCACCTTCCTCCCTCCTTCGCCTTCGAGATGCCGCCGAGCGGGTCTCTGGAGCTCTGGCTGCAGCACGCCGACTGCAGCACCCTCGCGACCGGAGCTGAGGTCACGGTCGTCGCTCCGGGGAAGGTCTACATGACCCGGGGCTGGGGTGAGATCGCCCGGGTCTGCCGAACGGAGGGTGCCCACGTAATTCATCTTGAATACGACGGCGCCTCCCTGCTATTCTTCAAGGTCTTCGATGCTGAAGGACGCCGATTGGAGTGCTGCCCCAAGGAAAGCGGCAGGGGCATCGGACTGGCGAGGACCTGGCCTGCCCATCGGCCCTCCAGCAGCTCTTCAGACGGCAGCGGAGGAGCTGGGGAATCCAGCGGATCCCCCGAGCTTCTCGTGACTCCGGAGACGAGCGACGACAGCTACGAGCCTCCGAGCTCGTGCCGTGCTCGGAGTAGGGCAACTGCATCGGGCCCCCGACGCCACTGATCTGGGTGAGGTTGGCGCCGGCGCCGGGCAGTCCACTATTGATGATGGCGTCGCTTGCGGAGGCGCGGGCAATTAGCGTTCCTTAGGCTTAGCACCTTTTGTTCCCTGCGAAGAATCAAAGCAACACCCCGCGGGGGTATGTAAGGCGCCTGCCATGTCCTTTGCGAACATTATATCCCTAATATGAATCGATGCGAGATGCTTGTCTTGTCCCGGCTCGACTCCCCCTTTCTATCCTCACGAGGACTTAGCGCTCTACGCTGACAGGCCCCAGTCCCCAGGCAGGCTTCAGTCGTCGCTGGTATGCCAGGTCACGATGCCATGGTCAAGGCCAGGAGGTGAGCGGCCCGAGGTCCGGTAAGAGCCCCCGAGTCGTGATGCTCGGGAGGTCCCCTTTAGCGCTCGAGCAGCCCTCACTGGGCGAGAAAGGAAGGCAACATCGTCGTGACAGAGCTGCACTAGGCGAGGGTTTGCTGCTGCGTTGGTCCAGCTCCTGTAAGGGCGTGACTTATCTTTTGAGTTTGGGGTAGTTCTTCGACGGGGCACCCGGCCCGAGTGGCGGTAGCTGAGGTGCTGCTGGGTTAGGTCCTCGCGAGCTTCTTCCCACTTCCCCACACTTTCCTTAATGCTCTACGTCCTCAGGTCCCGGCCCACGAGCGAGCTCAGCCGCCGCTGGTATGACAGGTCGCGATGTCGTGGGTCAAGGCCAGGGGGTGAGGGCTGGAGAGCCAGTAGGAGCCCATGAGTCCTGGTGCTCAGGTGCCCCCCTTTTAACGTGCAAGCGGTCTGTGCCGGAGAGAGGGGGAGATAGCCCGCGATGCCCCCGACGTTGCTCCTGGAGTGGGTCCTGCATACCAATCATAAGGAGAGACAAGACCTGTCGCTACGGTTGCCAACCAACCATTGGTCACTCCGAGGGAGTGATTGGGGCACTGAGGGCCTGGTGAGGTGGCGCCTTGCGGGGCTGCCGTGGCCAGAGCTCGACCACTCAGATTTATCGGCGTTGCAGGGACGGACCCATACACAGACGTCGTGCCAGAGCGAGCGGCTCCATGGGTAGATGTCAATCGAGCAGGCGATTAGGTCAGCTATGTTAAGTATGAAGGAGCAAATCCGTTTCAAGTAGATGCGGGAAAAGCAAACGCCGATGGGCCAGGCCCGAGCAGCTTGGGGATGATGCAGCCCGAGGGGCGCCCCCAACAAGGTAGGTAAAGAGCGTAAGCAAAACGGATACATGCCGCAGGGACGGACCCACGCGACCTGGGAACGACGCGGCCCTATGGGCTCTCCCAGCTAAAATGGAACTTGGAAGATGTCACCTGATGCTGTCGAAGATGAAGTGATGCCGAAGAAGTGGGCGACGCGCGGTGAAAACGTTGACCCTCATGAGCCCCCAGGCCCAGGAGCCTCGGGAGGCTCTGGGGGCACGGGTAGGTCTTCGAGGGCCATCTTCACCTCTGCTAGGACTGCACAATGCCTGACCTCCTAAGCCTCCAGAATGCTCCTTAGCAGGCGTTGATGAGCGGCGACCGCGTTCGGCAGGCCGAAAGGCATGCAAACATAGTTGTGAGGTGGACCCTCGCAACGCCCCACGCGCGAAGGCCAGAGGCACTCCTGAGACGCGGCTCAGTTGAGCCCTGGCACGTTGATGCAGACGCGCAGCCCACCATCCTCGCCTGGATGTGGGGCCACGGCGGGCAAGCGGCGGCTGCCGCGCATGACTCTCGAGTCCTGTAGCTCCTGGGTGTTTCCTGTGATGAACTCCTAAGGGTTTGGTCTTCCTTGCCTCGTACCTTCCTGAGGGAAACGTGCGTGGAAGCACCCCTCCAAGTGGTGCCCGAGCGCCTCCCTCGTGACCTTGGCAAAGTCGGTGGCTCTCCAAGGAAGAGCCCCCAAGCCCTGCCTGAGGAGGGCGCCGGGCGCACTTTCATATGCGACAGAGGGTGGCGCTCCCTGAACGGGAGCGAATCCTGACGCAACGCCTCCGGAGGCGCCTGCCTCCTTATGGCTTGGGCCAGGCGAAGCCTTCTTCTTCTTAAGGGTCGCCTCGGGAAGCCTTCCGCTCCTGTGATCTGGGTCTTCGATTGCTGCGGCTTGGAACGCACGCTCAAGTGAACACACTACATCCCTTTCCTCACAGGGTACGGTGATGACTCCACCGCTTCCTGGCATCTTGAGGACATTGTAGCCATGGTGAGTCACTGCCATGAACTTGGCTAGGGCTGGGTACCCGAGGATGGCATTGTATGGTAGGCGAATGTGGGCGACGTCGAAGTCGTTGAGCTCGGTGCGGTAGCTGTTACGCTGCCCGAAGGTGACTGGCAGGTGAACTTGCCCTATCGGAATAGTGGGACCATCAGTGACTCCTGAGAAAGGCTTGGTCGGCTGGAGCTGATCATACGGCACTTGGAGATTGTCGAACGTCTCGATGGACAGGACGTTGAGTCCTGCTCCGCCATCAACGAGGGTCCTGGTGACCTGCACATTGCTGATGACTGGGGAGCAAAGCATCGGGAGAACTCCGGCCGTTGCCGCGCACTTGAGCTGATCCGCTGAGCTGAACGTGATGGCGCACGCAGACCACCTGAGAGGGCGCGTGGCCTCAAGCTTGGGGAGGACTGCATTCACCTCGCGAGCAAACTGCTTGAAGATGCGCTGTGATGCTGGGGCCAGGGCGCCACCCAAGATGCAAGCGATTGCGTGCGGCTCCTGGAAGCCCCCAGCCCCCTGGTCTTGATGTTGGTCTTCATTCCTTCTTGGTGGTGGCGGTAGAGGAGGGAGGCCTGTGTTGCCGTGCGGGCGATCCTCACGAGGTTGATCCCTCCAGCCTCCCTCGCGAGGCTGGTCCTGCCAGCGATCCTCGCGAGGTCGGTCACGCCACCCTTGGCGAGGGCCATGGTCTTCCCATCGTCCTCCACCTCTTCCTCCTCCTCGGTCATAGCCCCTATCGTTGCGCTCGGGGCGTCGGCCGATACGCCCATCTCGCACGGCCCTGAGCTCTTGGCATTCGTTGGTGTTGTGGGTGTGGAGGTCGTGGTACACGTAGTATCGATTGCCCTTGGATGACTCAGGCTGATCCCTACCTCGCTTGGTGTCTGGTTCTGCTGCGAGCACGGCAGCTCCCTTACGCTTCACGTCCTTGGCCTTGGGCTTTTTCTCTTCTGGGTCGGCAGCCGGGAGCTCGAGGAGGGAGAGGCGCCCTTCCTCAGCCCTGGCGCACTTGGTCGCCAAGTTGAACAGCTCCAGGGATGTGCACAGGTCTTCATGGATTGCCAGCTCCTCCTTCATCTTGATGTCGCGCATGCCATCGGAGAAGGCTGAGATAATGGCTTCCTCAGTCACTCTGGGGATCTTGAGGCGAGCGTTGTTGAAGCGCTGGATGTATTTCTGCAGGGTTTCCCCTGGCTGTTGTTTGATGCGGCGCAGGTCGCTTATGGCCGGGGGCCGTTCGCGAGTGCCCTGGAAGTTGGCGATGAAGCGAGTGTGCATCTCATCCCAGGAGGAGATCGTGCTGGGAGCCAGGTTCAGGAGCCAGGTGCGGGCGCCGTCCTTGAGTGCCATGGGAAACCAGTTCGCCATGACCTTTTCGTCTCCATTGGCGGCTTCGATGCCCAGCTCGTAGAGCTGCAGGAATTCTGCGGGGTCCGCCATGCCATCATAGCAAGGGGGCAGATCAGGCTTGAACTTGTCTGGCCATGTGACGCCGCGTAGCTCGGGGGTGAAGGCGCGGCAGCCTGCTGTGGCCACCGGCGCCCTTTGCTGGTGCTGGGCCTGCTCTTGGTGATTACCACGCGGCGCCGCTTGGAGCAGCGCGGGGTCTCGGCATGGAGGCGCAGGGACGCGATCTTGGCGCGCCGGTGCTGGGAGCGCGCGGGCACCTTCTTGGGGACGAGGGATCTCTTGGCAGCTCCCTTCTTGCCGCGCAGGCGCCGGACGTGGAGGGTCTCGCCCTGGGGCGACGTGCCTTGGAGCCAGGGCGCCTTCTTGGGGAGGAGGTGGCGGAGGCGCCTCCTGGTCCTCGCCCCATGCGCGTATTGGAGGGTGAGGCAGCGAGAGGGACGGCAAGGGAGAACCCCCTACGGCGCTGACGAGCTCGGTGATGCGGGCGAGCCAGTCCTCGTAGAGGTCGTTGACGGGGCGGTAGTGCAGGAGCTCTCTTGCTAGGAGCAGCGCGGCGTGCGCGTCCGTGGGGGCGCGACGGGCGTGGGACGATGAACCGGCTGGAGTCAGTGACGGGGTTGCGGTGCGGCCCTCCCGCCGCACCGAAGGATGCTGGGACGAGGCCTGCTGCTCGTTCCCCGCCGGGCCGGTGGTGGCGTTGGCGGTAGGCGACGGGGAACAACGAGGGCGTCCGCCGACGGGCGCCGTCTGGGCGACGCGGGTGCCGAGAGCAGCCCGGCGCTCGGCGCGAGCCCGACGAGCGTCAGCCATGGACACGACGGAAGATCACACGCGAACAGCGGAAGAAAGATTCCGGCGCAGCGCGCCAAATGTCGGATTTCAGGTTCCGGCAGACCCTTGAGGTTCGAACTCTGGGGTGCGCACGGAGATCTTTTCCCTACTGACTCGCACTTCTATGGCTCGCAAGAAATCTCGGCCGGAAAGAAGAACACACAAAGGACACGAGGTTTATACTGGTTTGGGCCACCGATGTGGTGTAATACCCTACTCCAGTGTGTGGTGTAGTGGATTGCCTCAGGGGCCGATGAAGAACAATACAGGGGAAGAACGGCCTCGCGAGAGGTGTTCTTGAGCTGGTGCGGTGTGTTCTAATTGGTCCGGATCTCTCTTTCTCTCTTTCTCTTCTCTATCTCCTTTCCCTTCTTTTTCTCACCTCTTTTCTCTTCTTTTTTCTCGCCCCTTCACTCTTCTTTTTTCTCGCCCCTTCTTCCGATGGTGGTTAGTCTTATTTATAGAGTCCATGGTCCTCTTCCCAAATAATGAGCGGGAAGGGCGCCAACAATTGGCCATTTTGAAGGGGAACATCTAGTACAAGTTATCCTGACCAAAGGTGGTCTTCGGCTGCCAAAAGCACTAGTGATGACGTCGTCTTGGGCTCCACGGTCACCTCCGTCCTGCCGCTCTGCTGGTCTTGGTCTCGTTGCACCGGAATGGTAACCTTTGCCCGATGCCTTGGCCTGTGCTTTCTCCCTTTGCACCGAAGGGGAAACAAGGACACTGCGCAGGCCGGCGCCCGCCTAATCTCGATCGTCATGGCTTGCGTCACAGGCTCCTCGCGAGGCACCCCTGCCTTGATCTCTCCGCCTCCTCGCGAGCCTGCCTCATGAGGCTGCTCCTGAGGAAGCCTCCTATCGTCCGCCCCGCAAGGCTTGGCCCCTTGTGAGGGTCTTGAACTTGAGCTGACGAAGCTAGGCCGCACTGGGCCCCACTCGAGCCACGCTGTAGGCCGCAGGCAGGCAATTCTGGGGACCCCCGTTCCCAGAACGCCAAAAAATAGAACAACCATTATTCTCTGATTTAAATGAATAACTGTCTCGCATCAAACAAGATCCATATATAATGTTCATGCTTAACGATGGCACCAAATAACAATTATTCAGGTCTAAAACTAATCCCGAAGGTAGATGTAGAGGTAGCGTACCGACCGCGATCACATCGACTTTGGAACCATTTCCCACGTGCATCATCACCTCGTCCTTAGCTAATCTTCGGTTAATCCGTAGTCCCTGTTTCGAGTTGCAAATAATAGCAACAGAACCAGTATCAAATACCCAGGTGCTACTGCAAACATTAGTAAGGTACACATCAATAACATGTATATCACATATACCTTTGTTCACCTTGCCATCCTTCTTATCCGCCAAATACTTGGGCCAGTTCCACTTCTAGTGACCAGTCTGTTTGCAGTAGAAGCACTCAGTCTCAGGCTTAGGTCCAGACTTGGGTTTCTTCTCCTGAGCAGTAACTTGTTTGTCGTTCTTCTTGAAGTTCCCCTTCTTCTTCCCTTTACCCTTTTTCTTGAAACTGGTGATCTTGTTGACCATCAACACTTGATGCTCCTTCTTGATTTCTACCTCTGCAGCCTTTAGCATTGCGAAGAGCTCGGGAATTGTCTTATCCATCCCTTGCATATTATAGTTCATCACGAAGCTCTTGTAGCTTGGTGGCGGTGATTGAAGAATTCTGTCAATGACACTATCATCCGGAAGATTAACTCCCAGTTGAATCAAGTGATTGTAGTACCCAGACATTCTGAGTATATGTTCACTGACAGAACTATTCTCCTCCATCTTGTAGCTGTAGAACTTATTGGAGACTTCATATCTCTCAATCCGGGCATTTGCTTGAAATATTAACTTCAACTCGTGGAACATCTCATATGCTCCATGACGTTCAAAACGTCGTTGAAGTCCCGGTTCTAAGCCGTAAAGCATGGCACACTGAACTATCGAGTAGTCATCAACACACGACTGCCAGGCATTCACAATGTCTGCAGTTGCCGGCGCAGGTGGTACACCTAGCGGTGCTTCCAGGACGTAATTCTTCTGTGCAGCAATGAGGATAATCCTCAAGTTACGGACCCAGTCCGTGTAATTGCTACAATCATCTTTCAACTTTGCTTTCTCAAGGAACGCATTAAAATTCAACAGAACTACAACACGGGCCATCTATCTACAACAACATAGACAAGCAAAATACTATCAGGTACTAAGTTCATGATAAATTTAAGTTCAATTAATCATATTACTTAAGAACTCCCACTTAGATACACATCCCTCTAATCATCTAAATGATCACGTGATCCAAATCAACTAAACCATGTCCGATCATCACGTGAGATGGAGTAGTTTTCAATGGTGAACATCACTATGTTGATCATATCTACTATATGATTCACGCTCGACCTTTCGGTCTCAGTATTCCGAGGCCATATCTGCATATGCTAGGCTCGTCAAGTTTAACCCGAGTATTCTGCGTGTGCAAAACTGGCTTACACCCGTTGTATTTGAATGTAGAGCTTATCACACCCGATCATCACGTGGTGTCTCGGCACGACGAACTTTCGCAATGGTGCATACTCAGGGAGAACACTTATACCTTGAAATTTAGTGAGGGATCATCTTATAATGCTACTGTCAATCAAAGCAGAATAAGATGCATAAAGGATAAACATCACATGCAATCAATATAAGTGATATGATATGGCCATCATCATCTTGTGCCTTTGATCTCCATCTCCAAAGCACCGTTATGATCACCATCGTCATCGGCGTGACACCTTGATCTCCATCGTAGCATCATTGTCGTCTCGCCAACTATTGCTTCTACGACTATCGCTATCGCTTAGTGATAAAGTAAAGCAATTACAGGGCGATTGCATTGCATACAATAAAGCGACAACCATATGGCTCCTGCCAGTTGCCGATAACTCCGTTACAAAACATGATCATCTCATACAAAAATATAGCATCATGTATTGACCATATCACATCACAACATGCCCTACAAAAACAAGTTAGATGTCCTCTACTTTGTTGTTGCAAGTTTTACGTGGCTGCTATGGGCTGAGCAAGAACTGTTCTTACCTACGCATCAAAACCACAACGATAGTTCGTCAAGTTAGTGTTGTTTTAACCTTCTCAAGGATCGGGCGTAGCCACACTCGGTTCAACTAAAGTTGGAGAAACTGACACCCGCCAGCCACCTGTGTGCAAAGCACGTCGGTAGAACCAGTCTCGCGTAAGCGTACGCGTAATGTCGGTCCAGGCCGTTTCATCCAACAATACCGCCGAACCAAAGTATGACATGCTGGTAAGCAGTATGACTTGTATCACCCACAACTCACTTGTGTTCTACTCGTGCATATAACATCTACGCATAAACCTGGCTCGGATGCCACTGTTGGGGAATGTAGTAATTTCAAAAAAATTCCTACACACACGCAAGATCATGGTGATGCATAGCAACGAGACGGCAGAGTCGTCCACATACCCTCGTAGACCGTTAAGCGGAAGCGTTATGAAAACGCGGTTGATGTAGTCATACGTCTTCACGATCGACCGATCCTTAGTACCGAACGTACGGCACCTCCGCGTTCAGCACACGTTCAGCTCGGTGACGTCCCGTGAACTCACAATCCATTAGAGCTCGAGGGAGAGTTTCGTCAGCACGACGGCGTGGTGACGATGTTGATGAAGCTACCATCGCAGGGCTTCGCCTAAGCACCGCTACAGTATGACCGAGGTGGATTATGGTGGAGGGGGGCACCACACACGGCTGGGAGAGATCAATGATCCAGTTGTGTGTTTAGAGGTGCCCCCTACCCCCGTATATAAAGGAGCAAGGGGGGAGGCGGCCGGCCAAGGAGGGCACGCCAAGGCGGGAGTCCTACTCCCACCGGGAGTAGGACTCCTCCTTTCCTAGTAGGAGTAGGAGAGGGGGAAGGAAAGGGAGAGGAGGAGAAGGAAAGAGGGGGCCGGCCCCTTGCCCAAAACCAATTCGGTTTGGGCCTTGGGGGTGCGCCCCACACTCCCCTTGCTGCCCTCTATTTCCACTAAGTCCCATGTAGGCCCATTAAGCCCCCGGGGGCGTTCCGGTAACCCCCGGTACTCTGGTATTTATCCGGTAACCCTCGGAACCCTTCCCGTGTATATCAACCTTTATGTGTCGACCATTTCGAGACTCCTCGTCATGTCTGTGATCACATCCGGGACTCCGAACTACCTTCGGTACATCAAAACATATAAACTCATAATACCGATCGTCATAGAACTTTAAGCATGCGGACCCTACAGGTTTGAGAACTATGTAGACATGACCGAGACACGTGTCCGGTCAATAACCAATAGCGGAACCTAGATGTTCATATTGGCTCCTACATATTCTACGAAGATCTTTATCGGTCAAACCGCATAACAACATACGCTATTCCCTTTGTCATTGGTATGTTACTTGCCCGAGATTCGATCGTCGGTATCTCAATACCTAGCTCAATCTCGTTACTGGCAAGTCTCTTTACTCGTTCCGTAATGCATCATCCCACAACTAGCTCATTATTCACATTGCTTGCAAGGCTTATAGTGATGTGCATTACCGAGAGGGCCCAGAGACACCTCTCCGACAATCGGAGTGACAAATTCTAATCTCGATCTATGCCAACTCAACAAGTACCATCGGAGACACATGTAGAGCACCTTTATAATCACCCAGTTATGTTGTGAAGTTTGGTAGCACACAAAGTGTTCCTCCAGTAATCGGGAGTTGCATAATCTCATAGTCATAGGAACATGTATAAGTCATGAAGAAAGCAATAGCAGTAAACTTAAACGATCAAGTGCTAAGCTAACGGAATGGCTCAAGTCAATCACATCATTCTCCTAATGATGTGATCCCGTTAATCAAATGATAACTCATGTCTATGGCTAGGAAACTCAACCATCTTTGATTAACGAGCTAGTCTAGTAGAGGCATACTAGTGACACAATGTGTGTCTATGTATTCATACATGTATTATGTTTCCGGTAATATAATTCTAGCATGAATAATAAACATTTATCATGATATGAGGAAATAAATATTAACTTTATTATTTCCTCTAGGGCATATTTCCTTCACACAATTCTCCTCCACTACAAGAAATCTTATCCCGAGAGTTAAGAGGTGGAGTGAAGGGGGGAGGTTCTGGTTACGAAATTCTAGCGAGTGTTCACGGTCTTGGTTGCTCTTCTCGAAGAAGTTTACTGTTTCTGTTACTGTCTTCATTCCTATGCATCAATGCCTCATGATGAGGTTGTCGTCCTTTCTTCGGGAACTCCATCATACTTACGAATAGGTGGCAGCTCGGCAATGATAGAATGCTATAAGGGTACTCATCTGGGGGTTAACCATGAATGAACATATGCGTATCTCTCGAGTTGGAACTCAGGGAATACATTGAGAGAAATAAAAGTAGGAATGAAAATTTTCAAATGGGTAGGCAAACGTTCGATGCCTGAAACAGAGTGTGAGAGGTGTTTCGAGCAACGGGAATAAGTATTATGTCTGACACCAGGATAGATCACTAGGGAGGTGGCTCGTGAATCTCATATGAAGCCAAGCATGAGGAATAACCTTAGAAACAGGGGTGTACAGAAGAGTCAGGTTTCGATCCTGTGAAATTGTGGGTTATGGGCTCACCATGTGGGTTGAAAGTAGGAAGGGCGCTGACCTCTTGCACGGTCTTGATAGCAATGCATGTTAGAGAATAGCCTATCAGTTATGTCGGCAACAACATTGGTACCAAGGGCGAGGGACGAAGAGAACCATTTTCCTTCTCGTTGAACAAGGCGGACCAATAGGCAGAGTTCTCGTCCATCGGCGGTTATCAGAATGTCATCAACGATAGTAACATGGTATTACTGTCAGGGTGGTACAACGAGGTGCTTACCTGAGCAGGGAATTCTCAGTGCTCGGTTAAGTCATATTACAAGAAAGGTTAAACAAAACAATGGGAATGAAAATGTGATTATTAATTTAATCAGTTTAAACAAAACAATGGAAAGGAAAATGTGTTTAAACACATATTTCAGGGGTATATCCTTCCCAAGGACAAGCAGAGCAAGATATACATGATAGGATATAAAGTAGAAAACCCTTTAGGTAAGGGGGAGAAATGTCATGACATTACCTATACAACGGTGTTTGGATAATTGAGCAAGAAAAATTTAGCATTGTGCTTCAAATGTTCTTATTGAAAATTGAAGTACCACAGACATGCTTCGAGATAGCATTGACATGGTCTTCAAGCAAAGGTCAGACTTTGGATACACAAAGGATCCATTAGGAACAACTTATAGAATAAGTCTTACAATTTCCTCATGGAAGAATGGTTAGCCTTGCTAAAAAGGAAACTATTACAATAGGGCCTCCGACTAGGTGGACTAGGTATGACAGCACCTCTCTGGGTCATATGAAGACCAATGTTATAACTCTTGAAAATATGTTCCATCCATCATATCTGACCGATATTCAGATGTGATTGGGGTCAGGATACCTCAGACTCAGGATGCCTGAGAAGAAAGGTGCGACACAAATTGACGAGATGACATTGTAAGATTCTCGGGAAATGAACTATGGGAGCGAGTTCTGAAACAATAGTTCATCATTAAACCAAGGAGAGGATGAGGGGGTGGCTAATGGACTCAGTGACAATTCATCGAGATTTCCAAAAAGATGGATTTCCACAATTATGTAAGCAAGGAGATAACATTTGTCATATCAAATGATATGATGATGTATGCTCAAGGAAAACATACACAATTAAACATTGGTTGAAAGGTGCACCTGAAATATGGGCATAGGTAGAATGATCAAGGTTAGAATGGTGATTCAATAGCCAACAATCTAAGAATGAACCGTTGGTCATTAACTTCAAAGTGATGGTGAGAAGTATCACAATACCAAGAATTCTTAAGAGGTGGAGCAATCCTCACAACATCCTTGACAGGAAAGACAGTAATACTTCAAGGTAGAACATAATATAAGCTAGATAGCAAGGAAATCAAGGTACAACACAAAACAAGAACAAGTTTTGTGTTGGAGGGGATGCAATAATGTTGTTGATGATAACCCAAATCATCAAGTGCAAAGGATGGTATTTCTCATCGAGAATTCGATAGATATCTTGGAAGACCTCAGAATATTGATGATGTTCACGACAAATTTTGTCGAGAGGCTCCATGAAGAAGCAATCGAACATCGACTCCATCAAGCAAAAGGACTGATGTAGCTAAAGATTATTGGAACCACATATACGTAACAAACTTGTAATCACACTTGATGTTCAAGGCGAAACGATATGACGAGGAAGATCGAAGTAAATTCAGTTCATTGTCGAAAATTGTGCTCTGGGAAGAAGGGCCAGGTAGCAAAATTAAGATTAGCATGATAATAATGTAGCCAATCAGGCTAGGAATGACATGATGGGGTATTAAACTTCCCAACAATAAAGTACTAGGAGTACTGAACCACAATGTTGATTCGATTCACTATGCGGTGTTCTTGGTTGACGACAACTCAGAACCCGTGGAGTGGTTATGATAGGAAAATGGTACTACTTCACCAAAAGTTCAAAAGAGGTAGGGCAATAGCATGATATCCTCGAGATACCAGGGGGTAATACTCAAAAGTAGGACAGAATAAAGGTTGGACATGGGTAATGATCTGCAAAAGACAAGTACATTAACTTGCTCGAGAAAAAGAATCAAAGAATATCAATATGGCCGGAACCATGATTGCAAAAGACCAGATCCCAGATATAAGATGAACTTATACCAAGGTAATAATTAATTTAAGAGAAGCTTCCATGATAAGATCTACATCGTGTCAATGGGCTTGAACACAAGGTTCAAGGTCGACTCCCACTTCTTCCATGCATAATCATTCATTCGTTGCTCTACTAGAAAAAATGAATTGAGGGTGAAAACCTACCAGGCGAATTACCAGAGGATTATGAACCTTGAAAAACTTTCGGGTTCACACAAATTAAGGAAGGCATAGGTTCAACCCATCGGGGCATCTTAGAAACATATACCACAAGCTTCGAGAGTAATTATCACCAGCTCGAAAGCAGAGCATGCTTGGCCAAATTAGAGAATAGGATTTACCAATGGTAGTATGTATCAGAGAAAGAACTTCTTGAGGTTTTTGTATACAAAGGACACTATTGGATGATAATTCAATAAAGGATCTGACGGTCCATAACGGAGCTGATGTGAGCATCGGCACACAACCAGAGGAAGAAACAATGCAAAGGCATTGGATTATAGAAGCAACCGACTAATTCAATGCTCAAATGACAAGGAATTATAATTTCCAAATCAAGGGATCAAAAGAAAATGCTCTGATTAAGGATAGGTAAGCTGAATAGACTTAGGGGTACAATCGACGACAATTTGATTGGTCGAGAACCAACTCCTGTTCAAAATGATGCCTGAGCAGGAAGGATGCATTCTAGGATCTGATTGTGGATTGTGAACATTCACAACATATTGAATCAAGGGGCTCAAAATGGTAATGACAAAGGATACTAATGAATATTGCTAGTCATATGGAACGCAACCATAATGCAAACAGACAAATATTTGTAGAGAAATAGCGGGCAGAGGATTACTGGAAGATCAGATAGTACTTCAATGTATCTTGTGAATCATATGAACAACGGGGAAGAACGGATACTCGGTAGGTGCAAGAAATTACCTATAGGGGGTATTCATGTGGCAAGAACTGCAAGGCAGCAAGCTCAAAGGATTTTCGGAACAATAGAGAGCAGTTTAGGGAATCTTGTAATAACAAGACCAGTTGGAATGAAGGTATGGATGGCGAGTGTATGTAGCTATGCATAGGGATTTATCGATGGTAGGGAATTGCAAGAGGGATGGGTACAAAGGTCTTGGGAAACATCGAAGGGTATCTTCAGAATCTTCCGGTGAAGCAGGCGATCATCTAGAATGAAGGGGCTTTCCAGGAGAAAGTAGTTTCGAGAACCTAGTGTCAGAATTAGTAAAATCTTTAACCCGAATAGAAGAGAGATCAGAGTCCCAGAGTATAGACGAGGAGTAAAAGATCCTAATACCACCCAATGGTGACGTGGGACCATAAGCCACATAGCCATGTTACTAAAAGTTTTTATAATGACTAGACTCAACTTCGGTCAAGGATTTGTAAAGGGGATTCCTACAGGCAGTCGGCTCTGATACCAACTTGTGACGCCCTTGATTTGACCATGCACTAATCATACACGCAAATGTGTACGATCAAGATCAAGGACTCACGGGAAGATATCACAACACAACTCTAGACACAAATTAAAATAATACAAGCTTTATATTACAAGCCAGGGACCTGGAGGGCTTGAATACATAAGCTCGAATACATAAGGGTCAGCGGAAGCAATAATATCTGAGTACAAACATAAGTTAAACAAGGTGCCATAACATGGCTAGCACAAACTAGGGAAACAGATCGAAAGAGGCGTGGGCCTCCTGCCTGGGATCCTCCTAACTACTCCTAGTCGTCGTCGGCCTGCACGTAGTAGTAGGCACCCTCGGTGTAGAAGGAGTCGTCGTCGACGGTGCCGTCTGGCTCCTAGGATCCAACATCTTGTTGCGACATCCGAGAAGAAAGGAAAAGGGGGAAAAGAGGGAGCAAAGCAACCATGAGTACTCATCCAAAGTACTCGCAAATAAGAATCTACACTACATATGCATTGGTATCAATGAAATGGATAGTATCTGTGGAATGAACTGCAGAATGCCAGAATAAGAGGGGGATAGCTAGGCCTATCGAAGACTACGCTTCTGGCAGCCTCCATCTTGAAGCACATACAAGAGAGTAGCGAGTGCAGCATCACGTAACATCACATAGCATAATCCTACCCGACGATCCTCCCCTCGTCGCCCTGTGGGAAAGCGATCACCGGGTTATCTTTGAAACTTGTAAGAGGTGTGTTTTATTAAGTATCCGGTTCTAGTTGTCATAAGGTCGACTCCGGGTCGTCCTTTTACAGAGGGACACGACTATTCAAATAGATAAACTTCCCTGCAGGGGTGCACCACATTACCCAACACGCTCGATCCCTCTGGCCGGACACACTTTCCTGGGTCATGCCCGGCCTCGGAAGATCAACACGTCGCAGCCCTACCTAGGCACAACACAGAGGTCAGCACGCCGGTCTAAATCCTATGCGCGCAGGGGTCTGGGCCCATCGCCCCTTGCACACCTGCACGTTGCGTACGCAGCCGGTGAGCAGACCTGGAAACCTCCATTACAAAGGAAGTTGTGATACGCGGTCCAACCCGGCGCGCGTCGCTCAGTCGCTGACATCAAGAAGGCTTCGGCTGATACCACGACGCCGAGTGCCCATAAATATTCCTGCGTAGTTGGTTAGTGCGTATAGGCCAGTGGCTAGACTCAGATCAAATATCCATATCTCGTTAAGCGTGTTATTAGAAGTATCCGTGGACGCCGACCAGGGACCAGGCCCACCTGTCTCCTAGGTGGTCACAACCTGCCCTGTCGCTCCACCACAAAGTAACAATCAGGGGGGGCTGCCGGGAACCCAGGCCCACCACTACCTGGGTGGAACCACCTTCCCCTTCAGCCCCCATCTCTGAATCATCAGCAAGTATGTAATAGTATATTATATACCCATGATCACCTCCTGAGTGATCACATCCCAGTAGTATAGCATGGCAGACGGACAAGAGTGTAGGGCCACTGATGTAATACTAGCAACCTATACTAAGCATTAGGATAGCAGGTAAAGGTATCAACAATTGTAGCAACAATGACGGGCTATGCAACAGTATAGGATCAAACCGATGAAACTGTAACACTACTCTAATGCAAGCAGTAGAGGGAAAGAGTAGGCGATATCGGGATGAACAAGGGGGTTGGCTTGCCTGGTTGCTCTGGCAAGGGTGAGTCGTCGCCGATGTAGTCGATCACGGGGGTATCGGCAGCGGTCTCGGGGTCTACCAGAAAGAAATAACGGAGGAGGAACACAATAAATAATAGAGCAATCAAAGCATCACAAAGCATAACATGTCAAGCCACGTTGCTAGGGTGACCTTATGCAATACTGCGCGATACTGGCGAAGGGGGAAAACATCCCGAAAAATATTCCCGGTGTTTGACGTTTTTGAACAGACAGACCGAAGGGGGACGGTTGCATGTTCAGCAGTTTAGAGGGGTGTGGTATGTATGTGGGTGACGTATTCGAGTTCGTCATATTTTTCTGATCGATTTTCATATATAAATTGTTTTCATCCGAGTTACGAATTATCTTATATGAATTTTCAAAGTTTAATAGAATTGCTGGATTTTCTAGAATTAATATTAATTCGAATTTAAAAGCAGAATTTACTTTCGTCACCTAGTGTTACACAAGCCTGTGTGTATGACAGTGAGGCTAGTGGGGTGCAGTCAACAAGGTCAAGAGCAATTGACCAGTCAATGATGACTGGTCAACAAGTGAACAGTGAACGGTGGGACCCCTATGTCATATACTTAGGCATCCTTAATTTATTTTATCACTTTAATCCAACAGTAGGCCCCATGTGTCATAGACTAATTATTAATAGAATTAGCACTAACAGTAATTAGCCTGATTAGGCCAGGCCCCATGTGCAATGGCACAAGTCGTTCTCACGGCTGTGCATTACACGCATGCACACAGCCATGGCCTTGGCGATGGCTAGAGCCAGGGACGAGCATGGGACGCGTGAGCTGGCGTGGGGTTCTGTAACGCGCGGCTGGTGAGGCGCAGGGCACGACCATGGGCGGCAGTAGCGTGCGGGCGGCCGAGTGCTGACGTGTCCAGGGACAAGCAGCGGCGCTAGCAAGCATCAGCAGACGCAGAGCAGGTAGCCGTGATTTAGCAGCGATAGCACAAGAGCAGTAGCAGTAGTGAGCAACACAAGCAACAACAGTAGCGAGCTGACGAATAGCTGCGGCAACAAGCAGCAGGCAGTACACACATGAACGTACGTACATGTACGCGCGAGCTCGGATGTGCTCGGGGACGGCAAATGGCGACCGAATCAAGGCGGGGGAAGGGACGATCCGGAGGAGTTGCTCACCGCGAGTCCATTGGCGTGCTCTGGGAGGGTCAGGGTGGACCGGAGAGGTGGTTGTGGCGGTGAGGTTCTGGCGGCCAAACAGAGGAGACGACGATGACGTCGGCAACACAGCGCCCCCACTCGAGGTGGTGCCCTGAACGGACGAAGCCAGCCTCGGCGGACCTCCTGGGCATGCTCCCGCACGCCGGAGATGTCGATGGCCGCGGCAACGACGGCGAGGCAGCGGTGTTCGTGCAAGATCGCGAGCTCGAATTCGAGCGAGAGAGAAGGGGGGCGATGGAGGATCGAGGGGGAATGCAAGAGGGCGTTCTAGGGTTTCTGTTGGACGTTTTTGTAGGCCTGGGGAGGGGCATGTGGTGGCCATTCGGCCATGGATGGCCTCCACGCCATGGCCACTGCCGGGACCTCCTATATGCCGCGCGTTGCGGCAAGGAGTCGCCCTTTCGCACAGGGCGGCGCACCTTGGCCGTGCCCAATTGCAGTGGCGAGAAAAAAAATGTTCAAAAAAGGAACGCACTGGCAACGGGATTCAAACACGCGGCCTCAAAGCAGGTTGCTCAACTAGCTAGCCACTGCGACAGACAAATTATGGTGTTAGAATGGCAGCGCCAACCTTTATCAAGAAGTAAAAGACAGAGGCAAAATCCTAAACACCCAATAGCACAAAATCGAAATAAACAAAAGTATGTGTAAGGGATTGAACCAAGGCCCTATTGCTACATACACCGAGGCCCTATAGACACCTACATCACCGAGATTAGGTGTCCAAAATGGCATCCAAGTGTGTATGAACAATAAGACGCAAACACATTAAACGTGATTTCATTTTGGAAAAAGTAAATATTTATTGAAACACGAACATTTTCTAATTTCTGTTTTTTTAAGTAGAACATTTTTTGAAAACCAAAGATTTTCCGAAAAATGAACAAATTTCAAAGGGAGAACATTTTTTAGATTACGAACAATTTTTTGAAAACGTAAACTTTTTTACAAACAAGAACAAGAAATAATAATGCAATTTTTTTTCAAATTATGAACAATTTTTTGAAAATGCAAACATTTTTTGACAACAAGAACAAAAATGAATAATGCAAACATTTTTTGAAATTACAAACAATTTTTTTCTTTCAAAATGCAAACACTTTCTGAAACCCTGAACAATTTTTCAATTCGTAAACATATTTTGTAAACATGAATTTTTTATTTGTGAACATATTTGGAAAGTAAAATTCCAGAACATTTTTCAATTTTTCAAACAAAAATGCCAAGGCGAACATTTCTTAGATCACCAGAACATTTTTTTCATTTTACGAAACAATTTTGAAAACATGAACATTTTTTGAATTTCTGAACAAATTTTGAAAGTGGGAACATCTTTTGAAAATCCCACACATTTTCTGAATTTGTGAACAAAAAATTAAAATGGGTCCATTTTTTGAAATTATACTTTTTTTGTTGAATTTTGGAATGTTTGTTGCAAAGTTGATATTCTTTGAAATTCTAGCTTTTCTCTAAATATTTAAACAAAATTTCAAAACAGGAACATGTTCGGAAAAATGAGCATTTTTTAAAATGTGAACATTTTTTAGATTTCTGAAGATTTGGTGAAAAACAAAAATAAAAACGAAAGTAAAAAGGAAAGAAAAGAAGAAACGAAACAAAGAAATAAAAAAGGAAAATGAAACAAAAAGAAAAATGAAAAATGAAAAATGAAAACAGGATAGAAAAGAAACAGGAAAAAAAAGAAACAGGAAAAAAAACTAAAACGAAAAAAAAGACCTAAAACCGGTTCAGGAACTTCCCTTACGTTCTAGAAGGTTCCTAAAACCAGAAAAGCCCGACTGGAATCTCCTAGAACGTTCCGAGTACTGTAGCGCGTTCTTTACTGATAATTCTGCGGCAGATAGGATTTTCCGCCACTACCTCCTCTGTACGCGTGAGGCAGGAGATGGATAGTTAGGTGGGCTGGGCCTTTTTCTGTTGCAGTAGGCCTTAGTGCACAATGTAGTAATTTTCCTTTCCAATTCCTTTTCTATTTAGATTTTCCCTTTCTGTTTTCTTTTAGCTCTTAATTTATTTTAGTTTAATAAAAATATAACAATAGTCCCTAAATTAGTATTACTAAATATTTCACTGCCACAAATAATTTGGCATGTTAAATAAAGTATTTTGAATTTGTTTATTAATTTAAAAGCATCTTAAATAATTATTCTTACATATTTTTAAAAAATGTGGTCTGTCCACCAATATTATTTAAGATTTATTTTTCACAGTTTGTACCTTTTAGTTTTGATATTTAAAAACTTTAATTGTTTGACTTGCCTTTGAATTTGAATTCGAACGGGATTGGAATCGTCGCGAGATTAGCAACAATAATCATGGTGACGTGGCATTATTAGTAGAGGGTTATTGTAGCTTAATTATCCGGGCGTCACACTGGTGCGCCCCCCATATGGGCTGGCCAAATTGGAGAAGGAAAGGGGAAGAAGGAAAGAAGAAAGATAATAGGATTCCCCCTTCCCCCTATTCCCTTCCTACTCTAAATAGAAATAGGAAAGTGGGGAATCCTACTTGGGGCGTCCCCTTGGCCGCCTCTCCTACCCTCCAACCTATATATATGTGGGGGGGGGCACCGCTAGAATACACAACAAACATTGTTAGCCGTGTGCGGCGCCCCCCTCCACAGTTTACGCCTCTGGTCATATTCACGTAGTGCTTAGGTGAAGCCCTGCGCGGATCACTTCACCATCACCGTCATCACGCCGTCGTGCTGACGAAACTCTCCCTCAGCACTTTGTTGGATCAAGAGTTCGAGGGACTTCATCAAGCTGAACGTGTGCAGAACTCGGAGGTGTCGTATATTCGGTACTTGATCGGTTGAATCAAGAAGACGTTCGACTACATCAACCGCGTTAAGTAAACGCTTCCGCTTTTGGTCTACGAGGGTACGTGGACACACTCTCCCCCTCTCGTTGCTATGCATCTCCTAGATAGATCTTGCGTGAGCGTAGGAAATTTTTAAAATTGCATGCTACATTGCCCAACATGAGGTATGTTCTGTGCATAACAAAAACACCAACTTTCTGATATGATTTCAGACAACCCTATGAGTTTTAGGGGCAACTTATGATAAGATTTCAGGCAACTACCTATGATTTTCTGGTATCAACTTTTGATATGATCTTAGAAAACAAAAGAAAAAAACACCAACTCATGATATGGTTTCAGGCAACTCTATGGGTTTTTAGGAGCAACTTCTGATATGATTTCAGGCAACTTCCTATGATTTCCTGACATCAACTTCTGATGTGATCTTACAAAACACAAAAAACATCAACTTCTGAAAACGATTTGAGGAAACCCTATTAGTTTTCAGCAGAAGCTTTACTTGAGTCGGTGACACAGATATGTAAAAACCAGAAGGATAAAAAAAGAGGCAACTTATGTTTTAAAAGGAAGCAACTATCAAACCATGGAGCATACCATGTCTTGCTCATCCAAACAGTTTGATTGGTTGAACCTGTCATGCAGCTCCTTTACATCGAAATCGATTTTTTGAAGCCAAGTCTGTGAAAAAAAGGTAGAAGGAGATGGTAAAGAAAAATTGATAGTGCCAAACAAAGAAAAGAAAGGAAAAGCTATCTGAAATAAAAATTGTGAGCTTTATTTTTCTTACCGAAAACCTAACAGGCATGATTATTTTCTTTGACCCCACCCTTCTGTTCTACATGATTGCCTCAATCCCTAACTCAAAGACATGTGTCTTCATCCATCCAGCCTTCTTCATTGATAGAGCAAGCTCCTTGACTGTGCAAAAGTAGCCGCGATAGTTTATGATGTGCGGCATGTAAGAAACAAGAAAAGGCTCTGTTGAGAAAACTAACAAGAATAAAGATCATTGGATGGGAATAATTTTTTTAAAAAAAGTGGCTACTGGAAAAACAAACACGTTGTATCATCTCCCTACGACGTCATCGTCGTCCCTCCTCCTCCTCCAAACAACAGAACCATTGCATACACTTTGTTTGTTTCTGTGTTTCATGTGAAATCCTTCCTCATCTCTATATTCACATATGGTGACCTTTGTGATGGTGGAGCTTTTAATATCCTTCTCTCACGCTTCTCAGGAACGGGCTCATCCGAGCTGCTGGCAGCACCTTTTCACGACTCCCCCTCAACACTTGTTTTTGCAACATCAGTTGTTGTGCTGAATCCAGCAGGTGACATGTGCCCCACGCTCTGTGCTATGACACTTTTTACGGCCCCCTCGACGACTTCGTCGAAATCCAAGTTGCCCAGTCAATTCCCCACTCAATGTCGCCGGTGGCAGGTGCATTTGCCACCCACTTATCCCCTGCTGCCTTGCCCTCCTCACCTGTTGTTCCCGCTGGTTCATCTTTCCCAAGATCAAAAGGGGGAGCTGGACAGTAATCATCCAAAATAGCACTTCCAGACTTTGATCTTTGCAGCAAAGCTGATTCTTCACCTGAATCAAATGCTCCTTTGTTTGCTGATAGATTAATGGCAGGTGGTGTCCGTATTATAGGTATGGTACCAGCAGATTTACTCCTTGTGAGCAGTGGCGTCGAACCTGGGTTGACGCACTTTTCATCGTTGATGCCCCTAATATCGTCGAATGATATTTCTTTTCCCTTTGCAGAGCACGCTTGCTTGGTGGGGAGTACCGGAGGCTTATCTATTGATTCGTGTGACGTTGCTTCAATAGTTTCTCGCTCCAGCTCAGGGTTGCTTCCGCGCTTTGCTTGGGAGGGGCTGCTGCCTGCATACTCACTCTGTTTGCCTGAGTTTTTTGCTGAGTTGCTTCCAAGGTAGCAGCAGTTGCTCTGTTTTCATTCTTTGTTGATTCAGCAGTTGCTTGATTTTTCTGCTCAGTTGCTTCCAGCATATGATGAGTTGCTCTATTTTGCTTCTTTGCTGCTTTTTTCCGATAACCCTTGGCTTTTGATGGTGATGTGACTTTCTGACTTGCCGCTTCATCTGCCGGCCTCTAAGCTGTCGGAGCTTGCTGACTGGTTGTAGGGGACATAACACTAACCTTAGCTACCCTGCGGGACACTTTCTTAACCTTCCTCGCAGCACCCCCTCCAGCTCCTCCTGCAAGCCATTTTTCAACCTTACTTGGTGGTTGCACAACATCTCCAGTCGCCTCAAGGCACAAATCCATCCCGGTGAGTTTTTCCTCGGTTGGCATCATGGGCACAGGAAAAAGAGGGATCTCTCGGAGCTCAGGGATGACCTGCTTCTGCTTGTACTACGTGTCTGCAATCCTCACCACATCTGCAGCTGAAATTACAGGCCTGCTGTCTACCTCAAGCGGCTCCTTCATGTCCTTCTTAGCGAAGCTGCATTGAAAAAAACTCTCGATGCTTTCGATGCTTCCTTGTGTGCTCTCACCAGACATCATTTGCATTGCTTGCTGTTGTTCCTTGCCAGTACGCTTGAGCTTCTCCATGATCTTACTTAGCGGTAGCTCATCGTCAACGCTACCCCTGGTTTCGTGAATCATCCTCATCATGGCAACCGCTGCCACCGGGCTTGTCGGTGCTAGCGTTGTCGCCCGTGCCACCATCATCCTTATCTTCATCCCGCTTCTTCCCTCCCCCACCATCTTCCTCCACCTCATCACCTTCATCCTCACTATCTTCCTGCTCTCTTTTCTCCTCTTCATTCTTTCCATCGTCCTCTTTCCCCTCTGCTCCCCCTCTTTCTTTCCTACTTCATTCTCTTTTTCATTGCCCTCTTACACATTTCTCCCCTTGTCTTTGCTCTCTTCGTCCTCCTCTTCCTCTTTACCATCCTCCTCCTCGTGATGCTCTTCCTCTTCATCATCCTCTTCCTCCTCTTCACCATCTCCACCGCCAGCAAATCGCTGAGAGTTTTCAACATCCATGCGCTCTGACTCATCATCAACAGTTTCTGTTGCTGCTGGTGTAACATCCCAAATTTTAAATTTGGAATGTTATACATAGATCATTCATGCATATCATATTTTATTGCATTTCGTTTCGCGATCCTCGAAGTCCTAAGCAACTCAAGGACCCTCAGAGAGAGTTGGGGATTTCCCTGTTTTCATATTTGAGTTTTATCAAATATTGAAACGAGGATTTTTGGTTTTAATTATTTTTCTCTTTGAAAACATTTCATATTAAAATATATGAGAGGAGATAATATGACTTCTCCAAAATAAATGAAATATTGGAGGAAAAATATTAAAATCAAATATTTGATTTTATTCGGAGTTTATTGCTATTTTATTTGAATTAGAAAAATTGCACGTTTTACAAAGTTGCATTTTAGGGCCAAGAAAATGTTCATCTCGTTCTAAATATTTTATTTAGACGGTTTGTTTTGGCATTTTTAGATTTTTTATTTTTTTTATAGGATTTTTTTGTTTCGGCGGAAATATTATATATATATATATATATAAAGTTTCCTCCGCCGACTGGGCCGAAGCCCAAGTCAGCCGGCCCACCTCCCCGCGCCGTCTCCTTCCAGGAGAACGGGGGCGCGCCGCTGCCCGCGAGGCCGAGTCCGGCCGGGACTCTCCCTCCCCGCGTCGCTTGCCCCCTCGCCCAAGCAAGCACCCCCTCCTATAAGTACCCTGCCCCCGCCCCCGATTCCCACCACCACCGCCGCACCCCGCCGCAACTGGAGCCGCCCCGCGCCGCCCCGCCTTTGCCGCGCCGCCGCCGCCGCCGAGCGCCGCTGTCGCGCCGCCCCTGCCACCCGCGCCGCCCACTGCCGCAGCCCCGCCTTGCCGGAGTCGCCGCCCCGCCTCGCTGGAGGTAAAGCCGCCGTTCGTTTTTTTAAAGAACCGATTCGGTTTTTTTAGGTAACCCTAAGTTTTTTTAATAGAACGATTCGCCGGTTTTTCTCGGTTACGTTCGTCCGTACGTTCGTTTTAACGAACGGTGTTCACTGCTAGCCGCAGACAGCGAACGTTCGTTCGTTAGCCTGTTCGTCAGTTTTTTTTCTTGGATTTTCCGTAATTATTTTCGATCGTGGTTTCTGATCCGATTTTCGTTTTTGTTTATCTTTTTGCTCGTTTGTCGGAATCAGGCGATTCAAGCGCCTAGATCTTCATCTTGAAACCCTCTTTTTGTTTAATCAACTTGAACAAGGTTTTGATACTGTAAAATGTGACTTTAGTTCTGAATAGTAAACGAACCTTGTTTCTTTCGCAGTTTGAGTTTCGTTGCCCTGTTTGATTTGATTCTTTTTGCAAACCGGAGTTCTTAAGTTGAACTGTCTGGTTAGATCTTCTTATTTGAGTTTTTTCCATGCTTCTTTGCTTGATTGCTTATGTATGCTATTGTTTGTTTGCGATAGAATACCCGGAGTGCGAAGCGTGCTACTTTGAATTTTTAGGTTTTGCGGATCATCAGCAAGGCAAGTAACACTTTGATCATACCCCTTTATCACCCAGTTTTTATGCATTAGCTCCAATCCTCAAACATTGCATGATTAGGATGTGATTAACATGTGGGTTGGGAAGTAGTTAATGAGGTAGAACCTATTGCCCTGTTATTATAAAACCCTTGGGTTGATAATGGGTGAAATAACAGGGCAATAGGTTCTAGTACTTGGATGTTTGAGGATCTAGTACTTGGATTATCATATGTATCTCATCACTCTAAATTAATATTGTTGGGTTGATAATTACTTTTAATTGGGATTGAGTTGGAGGAACCTTCTCAATGATGTTTCAACTACCATGATAGTTAAATAAAATCTATTCCTTTGTTGTAGGAAAAAATTGGCTTTTCGTAAAAAATATAACCATAGAGCTTTCCACCAGCCAAATATGCATGTAGTGATAGCATTATTCTGTTCTTGCTCTACTGTGTTATATTGCCAGCATATTCCATGTGCTGACCCGTTTTCGGGCTGCAATGTATTATGTTGCAGAATTTTCAGACGAGGAGTAAGGTTCGTTAGGTCGTTGCCGTACAGCTCAGCTATGCCGTTGGAGTTGATGGACTCACCTTATCTTCCAAGCCTTCCGCTGTTATCATATTAGATGACCTTAATCCATATTTATTGTAATAAGTTCTCTTTTGAGACATTCGATGTAATAAGTGTGTGATTGCTACTCTGTTATAAATCCTTCGAGTATTGTGTGTGTCAGCATTACCGATCCAGGGATGACACTGAAGCACAGAGACTTGACCATTTGAGGTCAGGTCGCTACAAGATGGTATCAGAGCACACGCTGAGTGTAGGAAACGACCACTAAGCCAGAGCCCTAGATCACTATTCTCTTCTCATTTCTAACTCCGCTCCATTTTCTACTCTTTAGGATGGCGGGCGCAAGGAACAAGTTTGCACAACCGGATGAAGACGCACCTTTCGGACGACACTTGAAGGAAGTCACTAGGTACCTGAACATAGGAATACCAAGCTTCACCGGGACTTACAACGCCACTTTACCAGAAGAGGAGCGATGGATGATTCAAGTTCAAGTTCCAGGAAGGACATTCACGCCAGTCACTAAGCCCATAGAGTTTTCCTTTGATGCACCAACCTGGAGTCTAGGAAAGAGTATGGCAGCTCACATCACCATGGGACGCATTGGAGAAGTTTACCAAAAGGAGCTTAAGGATACTATCTACCAGATTTGTGGGCGCCGAGATGAGCAATGGGAGATGATCAGCACCAGGAAAGATAGATCAATTGCAGCTTTCATCCAGGAGTTAAACCAGCACATTCGTCGCCAGGAGAACCAGATGTGCGCAGGCATGATAGATCTGAAGAAGGCGATGACCAGGATCATAGAACTGGAGGAAGAACTCAAGGCTACTCGCGAAGATTATGAGGAAGAAATCGTCGTACTAGTGGAGAAGAATGATGATCTGGAAAGGAAACTAGGAATATTCATGGCAGACCCCGCACCAGGAGGAGAAGACGAAGAACCCAAGGAGATTCGTACGGAGGACTACATCATCATCGACGACACCGACTCGGACCCCGACGATAGCGATGATGACTATGAAGAACAAGCTGGAGCAGACATCATGGAGTCTTCGACCGATCAATATTTTTAGTAGACCACCACATCAATAGTAGTATTCCACCATATATATAGTATAGTCCGAGCACTTTTGTAATGATAGTTAGATTGATTGTATGCCTTTGCTTGATTGAGTGGGTGAAATGATTGTGTTTGTCTCATGTGCATATGGGTAGTGTTTCTCTCATTAGACCTCATTCTATTCTAATCTCTTCCCTCTAAAACCCATCAGATGCCTCCGAGACGTGACCCCGGATTTACCTTCCCACCGGAGCTCACTCAGTTGATCCAGCAGCAGAATACCCTGATGCAGTTGTTAGTTCAGAACCAAGGCAACAACAACAACAACCCACCACCACCACCAGTTGATAACTTAGCCCATTTTCTGAGGTTGCAACCGCCGTTGTTTTCCAGTAGCACCGAGCCCATAGTAGCAGATGATTGGCTCCGTAGGATTGGAAGGGAGTTAACCACTTCAGGATGTACCGATGCTGAGAAGGTGTGTTTTGCCGCACATCAGTTGGATGGACCAGCAGCCTCATGGTGGGAGAATTACACTGTCACCTACCCTATAGCCACTGTTACATGGGACCAGTTTCAGCAAGCTTTCCGCACAGCCCATGTCTCAACTGGAGCTATGAGTATGAAGAAGCGTGAGTTTCACAACTTACACCAGGGGAACCGTATTGTGGCTCAGTACGCAGATGAGTTTAGCAAGTTGTCTCGCTATGCCCCTGACGATGTGGCCACAGATGCCGCAAAGCAGGAGAAGTTTATGGAAGGGCTGAATGATGAGATGAGCATGCAGTTGATGGTGGCAACATTCAACAACTACCAGGAGTTGGTAGATAAGGCTCTTATGATTGAAGGGAAGCAGCAGCAGATTGAGAGCCGTAAGAGGAAGTATGGACAAGGAAGGTATAATTCAGGAACTCAGCAGAAGCCTCGCCTAACCCCGAACTCAGGAGGACTTGTTCATAACCATGGAGGCCACAACCACAATGGAGGAAGTACCCATAATCATACCAGCCCAAGGAATGGGAATGGGAATGGAGCAAGCAACAATCAGAACCGTTCCAATCCAGCCACACCCGCCAAGAGAGACCTAAGCCACCTTACATGTTTCAAGTGCGGGAAGACAGGACACTATGCCACGGAGTGCCCTGAAGCGAAGAATGGAAACGGTAATGGGAGCGCTGGGAAGAAGCCCAATCCATTCAACAAAGGACAAGTGAACCACGTTAATGTGGAGGAGGTTGAAGAGTAGCCAGACGCGGTTATTGGTAAGTTTTTGGTTAAGTCTTTTACCGCCCTTGTTCTTTTTGATACTGGTGCATCGCATTCATACATATCAAGGGGGTTCGTGGATAGGTTTAAACTACCAACCCAAACCCTTAGGACCCCTCTGTTAGTGAGTTCACCTGGAGCAGAGTATATGGCTAGTCGATGGTGCGACCAGATACCCTTAACCATTGGTAGCCATGTTTTCCCGTCTGACCGGAGTCACAAGGATTGGATGTGATATTAGGCATGGACTGGATGTCAAAGTATGGAGGAAGCATTGACTGTGCTAGTAAGTCGATTTATCTTACCACCCCGGAGGGAAAAAGGATTAAGTATGTATCTAGGCATGCGCCTAGGAGTAGCCAAGTAAATACCCTCACGGGAGTTGTTCGGGAGGAAGTGCCCGTAGTGAAGGATTACCCGGATGTTTTTCCAGAGGAATTACCAGGCATGCCACCAGATCGAGACATCGAGTTTTTGATAGAACGGTTGCCAGGCACCGGGCCTATATCGAAGCGACCATACCAGATGTCCGTGAATGATCTAGAAGAGATTAAGAAGCAGATCAAGGAGTTATTGGAGAAAGTTTACATTCGACAGAGGTCATCACCATGGGGAGCCCCAGTGCTTTTGGTTGAGAAGAAGGATAAATCTTTAAGGATGGTTGTTGATTATCGTGCATTGAATGAGGTGACGATCAAGAACAAATACCCACTGCCGTTGATCAATGATTTGTTTGACCAGCTGCAAGGAGCAAAGATGTTTTCAAAGATCGATTTGCGATTAGGATATCACCAGCTGAAGATTCGAGAGAAGGATATACCAAAGACAGCATTCACCACACGGTACGGGTTGTATGAGTATATGGTCATGTCATTCGGACTGACTAACGCCCCTGCCTATTTCATGAGCATGATGAACAAGGTGTTCACGGAATATTTGGATAAGTTTGTTGTGGTGTTCATAGATGATATAATGGTATACTCGAAGAATGAGGAGGAGCACAAGGAGCATTTGCGTTTAGTTCTCGAGAAACTCAGGGAACACCAGTTGTATGCCAAGTTCAACAAATGTGAGTTTTGGTTGAAGGAGGTCGGATTCCTTGGACATGTTATATCAGGAGAAGGTGTAGCAGTAGATCCTACCAAGGTTCAGTCAGTTACTGAATGGTTGGCACCCACTTCAGTTAGCGAGATCCACACTTTTCTTGGACTCGCAGGATACTATCGGAGATTCATTGAGAATTTTTCCAAGACTGCGAAGCCAATGACGGAGTTATTGAAGAAGGATACCAAATTTAAATGGACGGAAGAATGTGAGGAAAGTTTTCAGGAGTTAAAGAAATGTTTGACTACAACCCCAGTGCTGATTCTGCCGGATATACGTAAGGAGTTTCAAGTGTATTGTGATGCCTCTCGCCTAGGACTTGGAAGTGTGCTTATGCAGGACGGAAGAGTTGTTTCGTATGCCCCACGACAACTAAAACCGCACGAATTGAATTATGCCATGTATGATTTGGAGTTAGCAGCTATAGTGCATGCGCTCAAGACTTGGAGGCATTACCTTATTGGAAATCGCTGTGATGTGTACACAGATCATAAGAGTTTGAAGTATATTTTCACACAGAAGGAGTTGAACCTTAGGCAGAGGAGATGGTTGGAGCTTATAAAGGATTATGACATGAAGCTTCATTATCACCCAGGCAAGGCCAATGTCGTAGCCGACGCTTTGAGCCGGAAGAGCTATGCTAATACCCTAATAAGCACGGGATTGCCAAAGGAGTTAGCAGAGGATCTCATGGAACTTCGATTGGAGATTGTTCCTAGAGGTTCTGTTGCAACAATGGAGGTTCAGTCTACATTGTTAGGAAAGATCCGAGAAGCTCAGAAGGATGACAAAGATATTACTGAGATAAAAGAGAGAATGGGCAAATGAAAGGCCAAAGGTTTTAGTGAGGATGAGCACGACACATTATGGTTTGAGGACCGTGTTTATGTGCCCAATAACACAGAGATCAGGAAGTTAATACTTCAGGAGGCTCATGACTCACCATACTCGATACACCACGGAAACACCAAGATGTACTTGGATCTGAAGGAGCGTTTCTGGTGGACTGGTATGAAGAAAGATATTGCCGAGTATGTAGCCGTATGTGATGTATGTCAGAGAGTGAAGGCTAAACATCAAAAGCCAGCAGGATTGTTACAACCTATGCCGATACCCGAATGGAAGTGGCATAAACTTGGCATGGATTTTATCACCGGATTACCCAGGACCAAATTAGGATATGATTCTATATGGATAGTAGTTGATCGCTTGACCAAAGTGGCTCACTTTATCCCAGTGAAAACCACCTATACAAGTGCGAAGTTGGCCAAGATATACCTGACCAGGATCGTATGTCTACATGGAGTTCCAAGGACCATAGTATCAGATAGAGGAACACAGTTTACCTCAAAGTTTTGGCATCAACTACACCAGACTTTGGGAACAAGGTTGGAGTTCAGTACAGCATTCCACCCGCAGACGGATGGAAAGACCGAGAGAGTCAACCAGATTCTGGAGGATATGTTGCAAGCCTGTGCGCTAGATTATGGATCTAGTTGGGATGACAATTTGCCCTACGCGGAGTTCTCATACAACAATAGCTATCAAGCCAGTTTAAAGATGGCACCGTTCGAAGCCATGTATGGACGAAGGTGCAGAACACCGTTGTTATGGGATGAAGTTGGAGACCGTCCGTTGTTTGGACTAGATTTGATCAAGGAGTCTGAAGAAAAGGTTAAGTTGATTAGAGATAGACTGAAGATAGCTCGGTCCAGGCAGAAGCGTTATGCAGACTCGAAACGCAAGGAAATAACCTATGAAATTGGAGATAGAGCATATCTACGAGTGTCACCCCTGCGAGGAGTGAAACGTTTTGGAGTTAAGGGAAAATTAGCCCCGAGATTTGTAGGACCGTACCGAATTTTGGAACATATGGGAGAAGTTGCCTACAAGTTGGAGTTACCTGAAGGACTGTCAGGAGTTCATGATGTGTTCCATGTATCCCAGTTGAAGAAGTGTCACACTGAGATGTCTGATATACCACTAAGAGATACGGTGCCCTTGGAGGCGATTCAGTTGGACAGTGATCTGACCTACAAGGAGAAGCCAGTCAGAATTCTTGAATTTGCCAGCCGAGTCACCCGCATCAAGGTTATCAAGTTTTGCAAAGTTCAGTGGAGTCACCATACCGTGGATGAAGCCACCTGAGAACGAGAGGATGATCTTCGCAAAGACCACCCACACCTATTTTTTAGCCAACCCGAATCTCAAGGGCGAGATTCATCTTAAGGGGGGTAAGTTTGTAACATCCCAAATTTTAAATTTGGAATGTTATACATAGATCATTCATGCATATCATATTTTATTGCATTTCGTTTCGCGATCCTCGAAATCCTAAGCAACTCAAGGACCCTCGGAGAGAGTTGGGGATTTCCCTGTTTTCATATTTGAGTTTTATCAACTATTGAAACGAGGATTTTTGGTTTTAATTATTTTTCTCTCCGAAAATATTTCATATTAAAATATGTGAGAGGAGATAATATGTCTTCTCCAAAATAAATAAAATATTGGAGGAAAAATATTAAAATCAAATATTAGATTTTATTCGGAGTTTATTGCTATTTTATTTGAATTAGAAAAATTGCACGTTTTACAAAGTTGCATTTTAGGGCCAGGAAAATGTTCATCTCGTTCTAAATATTTTATTTAGACGGTGAAAAATTGTTTTGGCATTTTTAGATTTATTTTATTTTATTTTATAAGATTTTTTTGTTTTGGCGGAAATATTATATATATATAAATCCTCCGCCGACTGAGCCGAAGCCCAAGTCAGCCGGCCCACCTCCCCGCGCCGTCTCCTTCCAGGAGAACGGGAGCGCGCCACCGCCCGCGAGGCCGAGTCTGGCCGGGACTCTCCCTCCCCGCGCCGCTTGCCCCCTCGCCCAAGCAAGCACCCCCCTCCTATAAGTACCCCGCCCCCGCCGCCGATTCCCGCCACCACCGTCGCACCCCGCCGCAACCGGAGCCGCCCTGCCTTTGCCGCGCCGCCGCCGCCCGTTGCCGCGTCGCCGCCGCCGAGCGCCGCTGCCGCGCGCCCCTGCCACCCGCGCCACCCACCACCGCAGCCCCGCCTCGCCGGAGGAAAAAGCCGCCGTTTGTTCTTTTTTAAAGAACCGATCCGGTTTTTTTAGGAAACCCTAAGTTTTTTTTGAATAGAACGGTTCGCCAGTTTTTCTCGGTTTAGTTATTTAGCGGACGTTCGTCTGTACGTTCGTTTTAACGAATGGTGTTCACCCGTTAGCCGCAGATAGCGAACGTTCATTCGTTAGCCTGTTCGTCAGTTTTTTCTTTTCTCGGATTTTCCGCGATTATTTTCGATCGTGATTTCTGATCCGATTTTTGTTTTTGTTTATCTTTTCGCTCGTTTGTCGGAATCAGGCGATTCAAGCGCCTAGATCTTCGTCTCGAAACCCTCTTTCTGTTTAATCAACTTGAACAAGGTTTTGATACTGTAAAATTTGACTTTAGTTCTGAATAGTAAACGGACCTTGTTTCTTTCGCAGTTTGAGTTTCGTTGCCCCGTTTGATTTGATTCTTTTTGCAAACCAGAGTTCTTAAGTTGAAATGTCTGGTTAGATCTTCTTATATGAGTTTTATCCATGCTTCTTTGCTTGATTGCTTATGTATGCTATTGTTTGTTTGCGATAGAACACCCGGAGTGCGAAGCGTGCTACTTCGAATCTTTTGGTTTTGCGGATCATCAGCAAGGCAAGTAACACTTTGATCATACCCCTTTATCACCCAGTTTTTATGCATTAGCTCCAATCCTCAAACATTGCATGATTAGGATGTGATTAACATGTGGGTTGGGAAGTGGTTAATGAGGTAGAACCTATTGCCCTGTTATTATCAAACCCTTGGGAGTTACTTCTACGTATTGCTTATATTGCTATGCTATGCTCATAGACGTGGTTTGGGTGAGTGAAATCCATGACAGATGTGAGATTGTTAATTAATGGTTCAACTTAAGGTGGCAACTTGAATGTACATCTGGGTGGATTGCTTGTCGGGCATCTGGAGAATCCAGTGTTGTCCTAGGATATCCCGGAGTACCCGTGTGATAATCCTATGGTCCGCCACCCAGGCTCAAAGGGAACTGAGATATTTCATGCTAGAAACTTCCGTGTGCAGCCACATGATATTATGGGCTCTAGCATAGTTGAGTAGGTTACATGAGCTCTTGAAGAGGTAGATCAGTAGGTAGAGGGATGTAGGTTGGTATGGTCTGCCCGGAGTAAAGAGTAAATGTTTCTGAAAGACTGTGTCTCAGTCATCCGTTTCTCAAACACCCTATAGTGCGAGAAATCTAACGTAGGAGATCGGGTCTTGTGGGGAAAAGTGCACAAACCTCTGCAGAGTGTATAATCTAATGGTTAGCCGTGTCCTGGGTTATGGACAATTCTTGAGTATCTAGTACTTGGATTATCATATGTATCTCATCAATCTAAATTAATATTGTTGGGTTGATAATTACTTTTAATTGGGATTGAGTTGGAGGAACCTTCTCAATGATGTTTCAACTACCATGATAGTTAAATAAAATCTATTCATTTGTTGTAGGAAAAAATTGGCTTTTCGCAAAACTATAACCATAGAGCTTTCCACCAGCCAAATATGCATGTAGTGATAGCATTATTCTGTTCTTGCTCTACTGTGTTATATTCCCAGCATATTCCATGTGCTGACCCGTTTTCGGGCTGCAACGTATTATGTTGCAGAGTTTTCAGATGAGGAGTAAGGTTCGTTAGGTCATTGCCGTGCAGGTCAGCTATGCAGCTGGAGTTGATGAACTCACCTTATCTTCCAAGCCTTCCGATGTTATCGTATTAGATGACCTTAAGCCATATTTATTGTAATAAGCTCTCTTTTGAGACATTCGATGTAATAAGTGTGTGATTGCTACTCTGTTATAAATCCTTTGAGTACTGTGTGTGTCAGCATTACCGATCCAGGGATGACACTGAAGCACAAAGACTTGACCGTTTGAGGTCGGGTCGCTACAGCTGGTGGGCTGCTGTATGACGGAGGACCATCATCATAGTCATCGTCGTCATCATTGTTGACCCCCTCCTCATCCGAACTCTCCTCTTTAGGGCTGTCCTCATATTTCCCTTCCTCCTCTTCTTCTTCTTCTGAAGATTCAAATTCTTCCTCATCCGATTCCTCCTCCTCTTCACCGGACAGCAAAAGTGTGTCGTCGCACCGAGTGCTACTGCCCCTTACTTTCTTCTACTTTGCAATCTTCTGCTATTTTAGACTTGTTGCTGCCCTTTTCTGCCTTTCCCTGCTCACTTATTGACGTGCGCTTGCGACCCTTGAAACACTTGTGGCTGCCGATTCATCCTCCTCCGCATCCAGCTTGCCCACGCCTTGAACAAACCTCCCCATTTGGACTAATATTTCAGAGCACATATCATGCACCAGCAATGACAACTTCTGTTGTTTGTGCAAACACAAAAAAGCAACTGAATGAGGAGCCTATATAACACAATGATGAACAAAGAAAGAGGCAGTGCGTTTCTTAGGAATTAACAAAAAATAGGGAACCAAATACATTGGGGTTGTAGGTTTGAGGAAGCCTCGCAGCGACAAACTTCTGGATGTGATCCATGCTCCCAAAAAGGCTATCATCTGCGCTCCTCGAGAACTCGCCTTTGAGCTGTTTTTGATAAAAAATGCACATGATAAAACAATTAGCAAAAATAGATATAGGTGAAAAAGGGGTGGCTGAGCAACTGCCTACCTAACTTAGGGCAACACCAACACTATTGATGGGCAACTGCATTTTATGGACATCACAAAGACTGTAGCAGCTACAGTAACCTGATGAATGATCAACTACAAATATTGGCAAATTGTAACTTCAAAAAAACCTCATCTAAAAAAATACCACTTGGAAAAAGTAAAGAATGAGGATGATTATCATGCAGAAACTTTCATGCATTAGCTAGAGCAACTAGCTCCCTAAAATTAGGCAACAGCATCCCTATAGGCGGGCAACTGCATGAAAATAATTCATGTAACTACAAAAAAACCTGATAAAAAGGCAAATCCAACCCTTATTATTGGCAACTGTGTACTTCAGAAAAAGCAAACAAAAAAGGTTGGGCATTGGGTGATACACACGGTTATTTAAAAATTAAAACACTACATGCACACTTTCATAAACATGGGGTCTAAGTGAATGCTTAAAACACAACAATGAAAAAGGAAAAAAATAGGCTGGAAAAAATTATGTGCAGAGGGAAGTAAAGTAAAACTTACTCACAACTTTCCATAAACACCCTTCCTAATCCTGTCCTTCTTAATGACTGCCTTAATCAGACCATCATTCCATGCTTTGACCCTTGGAAGAACAATCGGCATGCTCTCATCCACATAATCCTTGTGGATTGTCCTGTAGTCCACATCAGGCGAGTCGAGATAAAGGAGTTGTTTCAAAAAAAAGGAAAAACACATGTAAGTTGCAAAAAACCTATCAAACTTAATAATAATGAGAAAACGGTGAAAGGAAGAATACAATGAACCGAAAAAGGGTGGGGGAGGTCTAGATCATTTTACCACTAGGTGAAAAAGGCAACAACATATTGTGTTCTTCTTGTCTCCAAAACCCATGAAAGCAAGCCTAAGTTGGTCGACGACAAACTGGCAAACATTTGAGTTCACAATCTCACGTGGATTCAGCGCAGCTGAGTATGCGTGCGGAGACACCTTCAAGCTCGTGGTCGGTGCAAGAAAACAACTGAAAACAACAACAAGCCAGTCACTTAAGAACTTGTCATCAGCAACAACTCCCAGAACCATTATCATTTCGCACCACTTGGTCACTGTTGGCGCGGGCCCTGAGGGGATGTTGAACATCTCATTGAACAACCTAACTATATATGGATCCACTTCATATGCAACCTTCTTCTGCCCCCTTGGCAAGCCCAAAATTCTTTCTACGCTTGTTGCATCAACTGGGATCTTCCCCCTATCTGGGATAACAAGCTATGACAACTCAGAGTCATAACACTTCATGACGAACTTGACAAGATCTCCCTTCATTGTTCTTGTGCTGATATCAAGCACGCCAGCAAAACTTGTATCACCGATTGCATCCTTTTGTATATCCTCAAGGCCACTGTTTAAGAGAAAAAGGATGCAATGTTCCTTGGTGGTGGCCCACCGCTACCAATTTGCGTAAAAATGTACATAAGAATTCATATTAAAAAAGGCTAGAGGCTACAATTATATTAAACTGAGCAACCCACTGTATTGAACTGAGCAACCCACTGTATTAAACTAAGCAACCCACTATGCTAAACTAAGCAACACACACCATAATTAAAAAAAGATCTGTGTTTACTAAAAACTGAGCAACTAGAACTATATTGAACCACAACCTCTAGTGCTAAGTAGGCAACTGCTATTCTACTGCTTATCAAAAGATATGAATGTATACAAATGACATGCTGATTAAGCATTACATATTTCAAAAAATAACGAATTAGATGTCTCCCTTCTTTCAAGTTTTTCATAAAAAATACATCATCCGCAACTTTCTTCGCATGTTTCAGATGCCTCCCTCCTTCATCACGAGGAGCGGTAATGGGTGCCAGTTTCCCCGCCCGACCACCCCGGGCAGAATTGGTGGCTCGTTTCCCCGCCCGACCACCCTGGACAGGATCCTCATCCTTCCGCCCACGCTTGCGTCCAACATTACTCCTTGCTGTTTGAGCCACCACCTCTTCTCCCTCATTTTCACCATCAATTCTCCCCGCGGTCCTTTTGCTTTTCCGAGCCATTCTGTAAAACAAACGCACCAAAAAAAGGTCATTGCTGATGAAAACTGTTGAATGATCTCCATTTACTCCTACCCAGATATAACTCAACTGTTGAATGATCTTCCATTTACTCCTACATAGATATAACTCAACTGCTGAATGCTAGTGCTTGCAGAAGCAACTTGGTGCTGAAACCTAGGCAACTACTCAATATTTTGTAGCAACTAGGAAAATGACAAAAAAATCACATATTACTTCCTCATCACAAAACAAAGCACATAATCAACAAAAAAATCATAACCAAGAAAATACTCCTAAAGTTGCCAATTATTCGTGATGATATCACATCTTCTATTGATAGTTACAAATAAAACATCAACTAGATGGTGAATCTAGGCAAAATTCATGTTTGGTACAAAGTGATAACACTACAAAATGATAAGAAACTAGGCACTTGGATAGTAATGAGATGGCAAAAATCGACTAACCACAAAAATCATCTCCCCCAAAAAAACAGTGCTGCTTGATGTTGAACAAAAGGCAACTACTACCCCTATTTCTTGCAACTGTGGATACTATGAACTTCGATTGCCCCTCCATCACGTAAATTGCAGGTAAAACCTAAGAAACTACCATCATATTTCTATACAACTACATGCAGGGATTCAAGCAACAACAAAAAAACAAACCATATGCCCCAGTCAGATGCATCTCCTTACCCTGCCCCTCCATCTCACAAAATGCAGGTAAACTAAGCAACTACCATCATATTTCTATGCAACTGCGTCTGGGATTCAAGAAACATCAAATCCCATGAGCATCCCCTTACCCCCCTGCGCCTTCGCCTCAATTCCCCCTCCCCCCATGACTCCATTCCCCCTCCCCCACCCCCACCCCCTCGCCATAGAAATGCCTAGCTATTAGCCCGCCATATCAACGCCGAGCCCCCCACCCCCACCATAGCAACACCGGGCCTGCGGACGCCATGGACAACCTCCGTGCCCGCCTGCTACCTCTTAAGCATGCCTTGGTTTTCCCTTGAAGAGGAAAGGGTGATGCAGCAAAGTAGCATAGGTATTTCCCTCAGTTTTTGAGAACCAAGGTATCAATCCAGTAGGAGACTACACACAAGTCACCTAGTACCTGCACAAACAAACAAGAACCTCGCAACCAACGCGATAAAGGGGTTGTCAATCCCTTCACGGTCACTTACGAAAGTGAGATCTGATAGAGATGATAAGATAAATATTTTTGGTATTTTTGTTGTGTAGATTGAAAAGTAAAGATTGCAAAATAAATAGTAAACTAGAATTGTAGATCGGAAACTTATATGATGTAAAGTAGACCCGGGGGCCATAGGTTTCACTAGTGGCTTCTCTCAAGATAGCATATATTACGGTGGGTGAACAAATTACTGCCGAGAAATTGATAGAAAAGCGCATAGTTATGATGATATCTAGGCATGATCATGAACATAGGCATCACGTCCGTGTCAAGTAGACCGAAACGATTCTGCATCTACTACTATTACTCAACACATCGACTGCTATCCAGCATGCATCTAGAGTATTAAGTTCAAAAGAACAGAGTAACGCATTAGGCAAGATGACATGATGTAGAGGGATAAACTCAAGCAATATGATATAACCCCATCTTTTTATCCTCGATGGCAATGATACAATATGTGTCGGTTCCCTTTCTGTCAGTGGGATCAAGCACCACAAGATTGAACCCAAAGCTAAGCCCTTCTCCCATTGCAAGAAAGATCAATCTAGTAGGCCAAACCAAACTTATAATTCGAAGAGACTTGCAAATATATCAAATCATGCATATAAGAATTCATAGAAGAATCAAATATTGTTCATAGATAATCTTAATCATAAACCCACAATTCATCGGATCTCGGCAAACACACCGCAAAAAGAATTACATCGAATAGATCTCCAAGAACATAGAGGAGAACTTTGTATTGAGATCCAAAGAAAGAGAAGAAGCCATCTAGCTAATAACTATGGACCCGAAGGTCTGTGGTAAACTACTCACATATCATCGGAGAGGCTATGGTGTTGATGTAGAATCCCTCCGTGATCGAATCCCCCTCCGGCAGATCACCGAAAAAGGTCCCCAGATGGGATCTCATGGGTATAGAAGGTTGCGGCGGTGGAAAAGTGGTTTCGTGGCTCCCCTGGATGTTTTCAGGGTATAAGAGTATATATAGGCGAAAGAAGTAGGTCGGTGGAGCTGCGAGGGGCCCATGAGGGTGGGGGGCGCGCCGCCCTACCTCGTGGCCACCTCGCTGCTTCCTTGACGTCCACTCCAAGTCTCCTAGATTGCGTTTGTTCCAAAAAAAGATCCTCGCGAAGGTTTCATTCCATTCGATATTCCTTTTCTGCAAAACACTGAAATAGGCAAAAAACAGCAATTTGCACTAGGCTTTTGGTTAATAGGTTAGTCCCAAAAATAATATAAAAGTGCATAATAAAGCCCTAAACATCCAAAACAGATAATATAATAGCATGGAACAATAAAAAATTATAGATACATTGGAGATGTATCAAGCATCCCCAAGCTAAATTCCTGCTCGTCCTCGAGTAGGTAAATGATAAAAACAGAATTTTTCATGTGGAATGCTACCTAACATAATTTTTAATGTATTTCTCTTTATTGCGGCATGAATGTTTAGATCCGAAAGATTCTAGATAGAAGTTTAATATTGATATAAAAATAATAATACTTCAAGCAATGCTAACCAAGCAATCATGTCTTATCAAAATAACATAGCCAAAGAAAGCTTATCCCTATAAAATCATATAGTTTGGCCCTGCTTCACTTTCGTCACACAAAATGCTCCCATCATGCACAACCCCGATGACAAGCCAAGCAATTGTTTCATACTTTAGTATTTTCAAACTTTTTCAACTTTCACGCAATATATGAGCGCGAGCCATGGATATAGCACTATGGGTAGAATAGAATATGATGATGAAGGTTGTGTGAGAAGACAAAAGGGAGAAAGTCTCACGTTGACGTGGCTAATCAATGGGCTATGGAGATGCCCATCAATTGATGTTAATGCAAGGAGTAGGGATTGCCATGCAACGGATGCACTAGAGCTATAAATATATGAACGCTCAACAAAAGAAACTAAGTGGGTGTGCATCCAACTTGCTTGCTCACGAAGACTTAGGGCATTTTGAGGAAGCCCATTGTTGGCATATACAAGCCAAGTTCTATAATGAAAAATTCCCACTAGTATATGAAAGTGACAACATAAGAGAATCTCTATCATGAAGATCATGGTGCTACTTTGAAGCACATGTGTGGAAAAAAGGATAGTAACATTGCCCCTTCTCTCTTTTTCTCTCATTTTTTTCTTTTTTTCTTTTTTTTGGGCCTCTCTTTTTTATGGCCTTTCTCTTTTTTTCTCCTTTTTTTTTTTCGAAGAACTTTCCTCACATGGGACAATGCTCTAATAATGAAAATCATCACACTTTTATTTACTTACAACTCAAGAATTACAACTCGATACTTAGAACAAAATATGACTCTATGTGAATGCCTTTGGCGGTGTACCGGGATATGCAATGAATCAAGAGTGACATGTATGAAATAATTATGAAGGTGGCTTTTCCACAAATACGATGTCAACTACAGATCATGCAAGGCAATATGACAATGATGGAGCGTGTCATAATAAAAGGAATGGTGGAAAGTTGCATGGCAATATATCTCAGAATGGCTATGAAGATGTCATAATAGGTAGGTATGGTGGCTGTTTTGAAGAAGATATAAGGTGGTTTATGTGTGATAGAGCGTATCATATCACGGGGTTTGGATGCACCGGCGAAGTATGCACCAACTCTCGAGGTGACAAAGGGCAATGCACGGTACCGAAGAGGCTAGCAATGATGGAAGGGTGAGAGTGCGTATAATCCATGGACTCAACATTAGTCATAAAGAACTCACATACTTATTACAAAAATCTACAAGTCATCAAAACCAAGAACTACATGCATGCTCCTAGGGGGATAGATTGGTAGGAAAAGACCATCGCTCGTCCCCGACCGCCACTCATAAGGAAAGCAATCAAAGAACACCCCATGCTTCAAATTTGTCACACAACATTTACCATACGTCCATGCTACGGAACTTGCCAACTTCAACACAAGTATTTCTCAATTCCATAATTACCAACTAGCACAACTCTAATATTACCACCTTTATATCTCAAAACAACTATCAAGGATCGAACTTCTCATAACATTTAATGCACTCTATATGAAAGTTTTTATTATACCCATCTTGGATGCCTATCATATTAGGACTAATTTCATAACCAAAGCAAATTACCATGTTGTTCTAAAAGACTCTCAAAATAATATAAGTGAAGCATGAGAGATCAATAATTTCTATAAAATAAAACCACCACCGTGCTCTAAAAAGGTATGAGTGAAGCACTAGAGCAAAATTATCCAGCTCAAAAGATATAAGTGAAGCACATAGAGTATTCTAATAAATTCCGATTCATGTGTGTATCTCCCAAAGGTGTGTGCAGCAAGTATAATTGTGGTAAACTAAAAGGCAAAGACTCAAAAATCATACAGATGCTCCAAGCAAAACACATATCATGTGGTGAATAAAAATATAGCCTCAAGTAAAGTTACCGATACATGAAGACGAAAGAGGGGATGCCTTCCGGGGCATCCCCAAGCTTAGGCTTTTGGTTGTCCTTGAATTTTAACTTGGGGTACCATGGGCATCCCCAAGCTTAGGCTCTTGCCACTCCTTATTCCGAAATCCATCAAATCTTTATCTAAAAACTTGAAAACTTCACAACACAAAACTCAACAGAAAATCTCATGAACTCCGTTAGTATAAGAAAATAAATCACCACCTTAAGGTACTGTAATAAACTCATTCTTTATTTATATTTGTGTTAAACCTACTGTATTACAACTTCTCCATGGTTCATACCTCCCGATACTAGCCATAGATTCATCAAAATAAGCAAACAACACACGAAAAATAGAATCTGTCAAAAACATAACAGTCTGTAGTAATCTGTAGGTTTCGAATACTTCCGTAACTCCAAAAATCCTGAGAAATTAGGAAATCCTAAATAATTTGTATATTAATCTACTTCAGTTGGAAACAATATTTTATCGCTCTATGGTTAAAAATGAAAATTATTCTCGTGAGCGCATACTTTCTGTTTTTTTCCAGCAAGATCAAATAACAATCATCCAAGAAGATCCTAAAGGCTATACTTGGCACAAACACTAATTAAAACATAAAAACACAATCATAACAAAGGATAGATGATTTATTTATTACTAAACAGGAACAAAAAGCAAGAAACAAAAAATAGAATTGGGTTGCCTCCCAACAAGCGCTATCGTTTAACGCCCCTAGCTAGGCATAAAAATAAGAATAGATCTAGGTATTGTCATCTTTGGTAGGCAATTCTTTAATTGAACACTTATAGTCCTTAGGAGGTTCTTTATTTTTGCAAATGATCAAACTCCTAGGTAGGAAATCAAGAAATTCACTTGTAGCGAAAGGTTCCTTAATGATATCTAAAAAGTTGGGGTGAACACTTATTGATTTGAGATCTTCATTTTTCTTACTAGAAGATTCACCCTTATTCTTAGGAACATAGATAAATTTGGCAACTTTGGTACGAGGAGGATTTGAGGTGTTTTTAACGGCAGAAAAAGCCGACCCCAAGTTTGTAATAATCTCTTCGAGTTTATCGATTCGAGTGAGATCTTGATCTATCTTTTCATTAACTATGGGTTCCTTTTCCGTAATATTTTTCAGAGTAACTCCTACCTTAGATCCATATTGAGTAATTTGATTGTGGATCTTTCTATCCAAATTTTCAATTAGCTCCGCAGTGGCAATTTTATTTTCAATAATATCAAGCCTTTGCATCACATGTTCCAAAGTTAAGATAGTTCCATTGATCAAAAGAGGTGGTGGGCCTAACAAATCTATCATAGCATTATAAGAATCAAAAGTATGGCTTCCCAAGAAATTCCCTCCGGTGATGGTGTCAAGAACATATCTATACCAAGGAGTGATGCCTACGTAATAATTGTGAAGAAGAACGGAAGTAGATTGCTTTTTAATATATCTATTTTGAGCATTGCAAATTCTATACCAAACATCTTTTAAGTTTTATCCCTCCCTTTATTTAAAATTAAGAACTTCATTATCGGGAGTGTTAACAATGATAGGAGAACTAGCCATGAGGGCAAAATAAACGATCTAACACACGGACACACAAGAGGCAAGCAAAAGAAGATGAACGGAAAAAGGGCAAACGGAAAAGAGGCGAATAAAGCTGCACAGGTGAAGTGGGGGAGAGGAAAACGAGAGGCAAATGGCAAATAATCTAATGCGAGGGATTAGAGTTTGTGATGGGTACTTGATATGTCTTGACTTGGCGTAGATCTCCCCAGCAACGACGCCAGAAATCCTTCTTACCACCTCTTAAGCATGCGTTGGTTTTCCCTTGAAGAGGAAAGGGTGATGCAGCAAAGTAGCATAGGTATTTCCCTCAGTTTTTGAGAACCAAGGTATCAATCCATTAGAGGACTACACACAAGTCACCTAGTACCTGCACAAACAAATAAGAATCTCGCAACCAACGCGATAAAGGGGTTGTCAATCCCTTCACGGTCACTTACGAAAGTGAGATCTGATAGAGATAATAAGATAAATATTTTTGGTATTTTTGTTGTATAGATTGAAAAGTAAAGATTGCAAAATAAATAGTAAAGTAGAATTGTAGATCGGAAACTTATATGATGTAAAGTAGACCCGGGAGCCATAGGTTTCACTAGGGGGCTTCTCTCAAGATAGCATATATTACGGTGGGTGAACAAATTATTGCCGAGCAATTGATAGAAAAGCGCATAGTTATGATGATATCTAGGCATGACCATGAACATAGGCATCACGTCCGTGTCAAGTAGACCGAAACGATTCTGCATCTACTACTATTACTCCACACATCGACCGCTATCCAGTATGGATCTAGAGTATTAAGTTCAAAAGAACAAAGTAACGCATTAGGCAAGATAATATGATGTAGAGGGATAAACTCAAGCAATATGATACAAACCCCATCTTTTTATCCCCGATGGCAACAATACAATTCGTGTCGGTTCCCTTTGTCACTGGGATCGAGCACCGCAAGATTGAACCCAAAGCTAAGTACTTCTCCATTGCAAGAAAGATCAATCTAGTAGGCCAAACCAAATTGATAATTCGAAGAGACTTGCAAAGATATCAAATCATGCATATAAGAATTCAGAGAAGAATCAAATATTGTTCATAGATAATCTTAATCATAAACCCACAATTCATCGGATCTCGGTAAACACACTGCAAAAAGAATTACATCGAATAGATCTCCAAGAACATCAATGAGAACTTTGTATTGAGATCCAAAGAGAGAGACGAAGCCATCTAGCTAATAACTATGGACCCGAAGGTCTGTGGTAAACTACTCACACATCATCAGAGAGGCTATGGTGTTGATGTAGAAGCCCTCCGTGATCGAATTCCCCTCCGGCAGATCGCCAGAAAAGGTCCCCAGATGGGATCTCACGGATACAGAAGGTTGCGGCGGTGGAAAAGTGCTTTTGTGGCTTCCCTGGATGTTTTCAGGGTATAAAAGTATATATGGGCAAAAGAAGTAGGTCGGTGGAGCCGCGAGGGGCCCATGAGGGTGGGGGGCGTGCCTGGCCCCCCTGGGCGCGCCGCCCTACCTAGTGGTCGCCTCGCTGCTTCCTTGACGTCCACTCCAAGTCTCCTAGATTGCGTTTGTTCCAAAAAACATCCTCGTGAAGGTTTCATTCCGTTTGGATTCCGTTTGATATTCCTTTTATGTGAAACACTGAAATAGGCAAAAAAACAGCAATTTGCACTGGGCTTTTGGTTAATAGGTTAGTCCCAAAAATAATATAAAAGTACATAATAAAGCCCGTAAACATCCGAAAAAGATAATACAATAGCATGGAACAATAAAAAAATTATAGATACGTTGGAGACGTATCACCGCCCCGCCACCCAAACCCTAACACGAACTCTCAACCGAATCTGGAGCGCACCCGGGGAGGAGAGGGAGAAGATGTGCCGAGGTTTACCTCCGCATGTAGCTGGCGACTCGCCGAGCTCGTAGACGGCCTCCCGCATCGGCGACTCCACATAGGATCCACAACCGTAGAACTCTCGCCCGTGCGTCGTTGCTAGAGGAGAGGGAGGAGATGGAGGGGAGGCAGCAGTTCAAATGAAAAGGCGATGAGGCGACGGGGCAGTTTCGAACAAGTCGAGCGGTGCTGCGGGCGGTTTCGCCTGAATTAAAGCAGCCGGGCCCACCACACACACCGCACGTCGCGCTTATCCTCGTAACGCCACCTGGTCGGGGCGGATCCCGCGCGGTCGGATAGATCGGGCGAATCGGACGATCTCCGCGTGTGCGCTCGTGTATTCCATCCGGTGCAGCCACGTTTTTAAGAATTTGGGTTTTTGTATATACCAGAAACCTTTTTTATTCATGTTTAATTTTTAAAAATATATAATCTTATAAAACCTCAAAATATATGAAAATAACTACATTTTTCCATACACGGCATACAGTTTTTTTATCCATCAGCAACAATTTTTATACATGTTTAGCATTTTTAAAATACTACCTCTATTCCTAAATGCAAGAAACTGCAAAAACATCTTATATTTAGGAACACAGATAGTATAGGATTTATTTTTCCAAATCCATGTATTGATGTCTATTTTTTTTCATATGCATTATACATTTTTATATATTTGGAGCATTCTTGTATACACGTTTATGTAATAGATAATTAATATATCTAAATCATGTATGTTTTTATGTCTACTTTTTTCTTACATGTTGTACCCTTTTCTTACATATGTTTAAGTTTTTTTAACTACATGATTTATATAAAACAAATAACGCCATGTACATGTTTTTGAAATGTGTGAATCTTTTTAAGCCTTATTGATCAAATTAATGTTTCTAAATATGTGTATTTGGAATATTTTTGAAAATATAAACGGAATTAAAAAAACCAAAGAAGGATGAACGAATGAAAAAAATAAAGAACAACGCGAACTAACCTGGAAGTTACTTGCGCCGGTTCCGTTAATAGCAAACCCTGACGGATGTGTACGCTCGATCTGGCACTAAGCGGCGTATAGTCGCACCTTATAAATTAACGCTAGAGCTATGTCTCCCTTGCATTTTTCACGAATACGTAAAGTTTGCGTATCATTCATTAATAGGTAAAAAAAATACAAAGTGTTGGTGTTACACTCAGATTGTACATAGCAAGCGGCGAAAGAGAGAACACCTAAGCAGCAGAGGAGGGGCTGCTGCTAAACTAATTAACCAGTGTCAATGATGTTGGCGACTCCGGTTGCTCCTGGCCTGGCCCACTACCGTGCCTCATCTCGAATGAGGTCGAGGAGGTGCTGTGTAGATGGGCGAATGTTGTCCCTTACAGTAAGGAGATATCTACACTTGCCTGAAGAAACTTCACTATTGTGTTTGAATTGGACCTGCCCATTTTCTTCTCGTCCCTCCCTCGCTCGGATCGATCGATTTGCCGCTACTCGCTAATTCCTACACTGGTTCGGACCAGTTTGATTCTATTTTTTCTTTTTGCTTTCCCACCTTTTTTTGTTTATGTTTACAGTTTTCTTTAGTTTTTTTATTTTTCATTGGGTTTTTCACATGCTTCTTGCTGGTTTTTTTTTTGCTTTTTCGTGATTTTCTTTGGTTTTTGTTTTATTTCTTTCTTCGTCAATTTTCTTCATTTATTTCTCGGTTGTCACTGGGTATTTTCTTTTCTTCCTTTTTACAGTTTTTGTTTCTTTATCGTTTTCCTTTGGGTTTTCTTGTTTCTTTGTTTCATTCTATTGTTTTGCCTAGGTTTTCTCTAATATTTCTTGTTTTCTTTTCTATTTTTCATGGTTTTTCTTCATTTCCTCATGAATTTTCATGGTTTTCTTTGAGTTTTTTTCTTTGTTTCTGAGGTGTTTTTTTCTTCCACTTCTTTGATTTTTACCGCTTTTCTTCATTTCTTTTTCCTTTTTTATTTGACACATGTCTATATTTTTCATGCAAATTTTATGTGTATATCAGGAAGACTTTTCTGTATATTTTTAATTTTTATAAATACATGATTATCATTTTTTTATATTCTATGTTTGAATACTGCTTTTTTGATACACTTTGTACATTTTTTCTATATATCAAGAACATTTTTAGTACATGTTTACCATTTCTGAAGTATATAATTAACATTTTTATACACTATCACCATTTTTGACAAATGTTATGTTATATTTTCTACAAATATATTACTCCCTCCGTTCCTAAATATAAGTCTTTTGAGAGATTTCAGTGGGGACTACATACAGATGTATATAGACATAGTTTAGAGTGTAGATTCACTCATTTTGCTTTGTATGTTGTCCGCATTGAAATATCTAAAAAGACTTATATTTAGGAGCCGAGGAATTAGAATTTATCATATATACGAGATTTTTTGGGGTACACGTTTAACAATAAATAGATGATTAACTGCTTTTGAAATATTTATGTTTGATGACTATTTTTTCATATACATTTTACATTTTTTGTATATATTACGAACAATTATTTATTCACGGCTAATTTTTTTGCAATATAAGGTTAGCATTTCGTTGATACTCGATCACCCTTTTTGAAAATCTATGTTTTTGTGTTCATTTTTTAATACATGTTCTACATTTTTGGTATACATCAGAAACGTTTTTAATACACTTTTGTCATATTTTGAATAGATAATTAACATTTTTCTCAAATTCTTGATCAAATTTTTGCATACATATATTTGTTTTTGTATACATTTTCTGTGTACATGGTAAACATTTTGAGGTTGTGGCCTCCCGCGAGCTGGCCCGGCTCATCTGATGCTTCCCTTCACGCGACGGTTCCCTACATCTCACTTTATGCGAGACATAGGGACGCCCTTAAATCAAGCCAGTTTGAGGGTGGGATGTGTCTCGTTTCCTCTTTGGTACTTAACCGCTAAATAGAGGTCTCGATGTATCAAGCGCCTAAGCAGGAAGTTTCGCTCTTTTAGATGGGTCGGCCCATCTAAGACTTCTGTGCACCTGTTTTAGGAAGCTCACATAAGTTTTTGTATAAGTTTTTTCATTTTACTTTTTTGGCAGGTTTTTAATTTTTATTTTGCATATTTATTATTTCCTTTTATTTAAAAATTCTTAGAATCTGGGAACTTTTTTTAAAAAAACTCGTGAATGTTTATGAATTCGCAAAAAAAATCAAATAGTATTTTTATTACAAAACGGGAAACATTTTTCAAATTTTTATTACGAATCCGTTATCTTTTTCCAAATCCATGAACATTTTTCAAATTCTCGAATGTTTTTCAAGTTTGCATTTTGTCCCAAATTCACGAACATCTTTAAAATTCTCAAAAAATCTAAATTCGTGAACGTTTAAAAAAAGAAAGGAATTCACTATTTTTTTGAATTTGTGAAGTTTTTTCAATATTCGTGAACTTCTTTCAAAATATGTGGATTTTCTTAAATTCATGAGGATATCATAAAATTAACAAACTATTGTGAAATCAACAAACATTTTTAAAATTCTTGAACTTTTTTTTTGAATTTGTGAATATTTTTTGAAATGTGTGGACATTTTTAAAAATTGACCTTATTGTTATAAGAACTGCAAACCACTAGTAGCAAAATACTAGTGGTCTCTCATGTAAACATGGACTCGGCCCTGTTTTATTGGAACGCATGCAAGATTGGTTTAACAACAAGAAGCATTTATCTATAAATTGAATATCTTCTCTCATTATATCATCTTTCTTGATATTTCACTCATGGATTTTTTAGCATGCCCCAGCTTAAATTCTTGAGTTACAGAATGCCTCACCTTCAAATGTAGGAGTAGTATAGATCTGTAATTTAAATAAATTATATTTGGAACTCCTAACTATAAAAATGAAAAGTCTTGGTGATTCACTTGAGGAATCCTTCTCCACAAAGGAGGGCTTGGTGATCTACGATGGGATCCTTCTCCACATGGAGGTCTTGTTCCTCAAAGAGGAGATAAAAGGAGCAAAGCTCTCTTCTAGTTCATCTAATATACTTTGCTAACCCCAACACATGAGAGAGGTACAAAATATATAGGTGGCTTGAGGTAAGAGAAGAGATGAGGGGTACAAGAGTCATTTCCTAGCATTGCACACAGGCAAGGCCCGTGGGCATGGGGGTAAAGGGGTCGTGCACACGGGGGTTATGTGGTGCACGCTACAATGCTCGTGAGCACAGGGTGGTCAATAGCTTAAGTGGAGGCCCATGGGCACGAGGTGTCTAGAAATTTTCTGGATAGCCCGTGCGCACTGTGTCTGGTGGCCCGTGCGCACGGGATGCCCCGGGAGCTACTCCAAGTCTTCATTTGCCACCTTCCGTGCACTCTTAATGCTCCTTCCTCTCTCCTTCTTGATGCTCATCAATGTAACTAATGACGCATATAGTCTGTTTGTGAGGTAGTAGCCAAGTCTCATCAAAATTCATAGGGAGTTCGAAGAGGAGTGAGTTCACCTCACTTTTAATGGCATGTGCATGAGCTCTTGTCGATGGTCCACTCGCATTGTAGGTGTCGATGTGGAATCCATGGTGATGTCCATGGAGTGCTCTCCACCACCTTGTATAGTGGCTGGACGCTGCCGCGGCCTTCGAGGTCCTCGACTCCACTATCGGTTGCAAGTAGCAAACCAGATGGCGCAAGATGCTGCTAAAGCGACACGACAGGTGGGAGCGGCAGTTCGGTTTGCAGGGGGTATGGACATGGCTTTGATCTGGCCTTTATTCTATTCTGCTAGCGCCGGTCCAGTGCGAACACGTGCTGGATCTGGTGGTACAACCGTGCCTAGGGGCTCGATTCTGTTGATGGGTGTTATGTGGTGGACGTCGGGGTGGTGGCCCCATGGCGGGTGGATCCATGAGGTGGTTGCAACGTTGGCAACCTGCGAGATAGTTGCAACGACGGCCAAATCTGGGCCAGCTTGCATTCATGTGAGATCACTCCCTCCCATCGACGGGATTGAAGTTGGTGCGACACTGATTGGAAGCAACGTGATGAAGGAAATATGCCCTAGAGGCAATAATAAAGTTGTTATTTATATTTCATTATGTCATGATAAATGTTTATTATTCATGCTAGAATTGTATTAACCGTAAACTTAGTACATGTCTGGATACATAGACAAAACATAGTATCCCTAGTATGCCTCTACTTGACTAGCTCGTTAATCAAAGATGGTTATGTTTTCTGACCATAGACATGTGTTGTCATTTGATGAACGGGATCACATCATTAGAGAATGATGTGATGGACAAGACCCATCCGTTATCTTAGCATAATGATCGTTTAGTTTTATTGCTATTGCTTTCTTCATGACTTATACATGTCCATCTGACTATGAGATTATGCAACTCACAAATACCGGAGGAACACTTTGTGTGCTATCAAACGTCACAACGTAGCTGGGTGATTATAAAGATGCTCTACAGGTGTCTACGATGGTGTTTGTTGAGTTGGCATAGATCAAGATTAGTATTTGTCACTCCAAGTATCGGAGAGGTATCTCCGGGCCCTCTCGGTAATGCACACCACTATAAGCCTTGCAAGCAATGTGACTAATGAGTTAGTTGCGGGATGATGCATTACGGAACGAGTAAAGAGACTTGCCAGTAGCGAGATTGAACTAGGTATGATGATGCCGACGATCGAATCTCGAGCAAGTAACATACCGATGACAAAGGGAATAACGTACGTTGTTATGCGGTTTGACCGATAAATATCTTCGTAGAATATGTAGGAGCCAATATGAGCATCCAGGTTCCGCTATTGGTTATTGACCGGAGATGTGTCTCGGTCATGTCTACATAGTTCTCGAACCCGTAGGGTCCGCACGCTTAACGTTCGATGACGATTTGTATTATGAGTTATGTGTTTTGGTGACCGAAGTTTGTTCGGAGTTCCAGATGAGATCACGGACATGACGAGGAGTCTTGAAATGGTCGAGAGGTAAAGATTGATATATTGAAAGGTTATATACAGACACCAGAATGGTTCCGAAGAAGATCGGGGATTTTTCGGAGTATTGGGAGGTTACCGGAACCCCCCGGGAAAGTTATTGGGCCTAATGGGCCATCTTGGAGGAGAGGAGGCAGACCACGGGAGGTGGGGCACCCCCCTTGCCCCAATCTAAATTGGACAAGGGGAGGGGGCGCGACCTCCTCCTCCCCCCTTGGCACGCCTCCCCCTTGGCCGGCCTCCTCCTCCCCCTCCTTTATATATGTGGCCAGGGGGCACCCCAAAGACACAACAATTATTTCTTAGCCGTGTGTGGTGCCCCCCTCCACAGTTTACCACCTCGGTCATATTGTCGTAGTGCTTAGACGAAGCCATGCGTGGATCACATCACCAACACCGTTGCCACGCCGTCGTGTTGACGGAACTCTCCCTCGTACTTCTACTGGATCAAGAACTCGAGGGACGTCATCGTGCTGAAGTGTGCTGAACACGGAGGTGGCCTACGTTTGGTACTTGGATCGGTTGGATCGTGAAGACGTTTGACTACATCAACCGCGTTACTAAACGCTTCCGCTTTCGGTCTATGAGGGTACGTGGACACACTCTCCCGCCTCGTTGCTATGCTTCTCCTAGATAGATCTTGCGTGATCATAGGATTTTTTTTGAATTACTACGTTCCCCAACAGTGGCATCCGAGCCAGGTCTATGCGTAGATGATATATGCACGAGTAGAACACAAAGAGTTGTGGGCAATAATAGTCATACTGCTTACCACCAACGTCTTACTCTGATTTGGCGGTATTGTTGGATGAAGCAGCCCGGACCGACACTACATGACCGCGTTCATGAGACTGGTTCTACCGACGTGCTTCGCACACAGGTGGCTAGCGGGTGTCTGTTTCTCCAACTTTAGTTGAATCGAGTTTGACTACGGCGGTCCTTGTTGAAGGTTAAAACAACACACTTGACGAAAAATCGTTGTGGTTTTGATGCGTAGGTAAGAATAGTTCTTGCTAGAAGCCCGTAGTAGCCACATAAAACTTGCAAACAACAAAGTAGAGGACGTCTAACTTGTTTTTGTAGGGCATGTTGTGATGTGATATGGTCAAGACGCGATGAGATATAAATTGTTGTATGAGATGATCATGTTTTGTAGAAGTTATCGGCAACTGGTAGGAGCCTTATGGTTGTAGCTTTATTGTATGAAATGCAATCGCCATGTAATTGCTTTACTTTATCACTAAGCGGTAGTGATAGTCGTAGAAGCAATAGTTGGCAAGACGACAACGATGCTATGATGGAGATCAAGGTGTCAAGCCGGTGATGATGGAGATCATGACGGTGCTTTCGAGATGGAGATCAAAGGCACAAGATGATGATGGCCATATCATGTCACATATTTTGATTGCATCTGATGTTTATCCTTTATGCGTCTTGTTTTTCTTAGTACGGAGGTAGCATTATAAGATGATGTCTCACTAAATTTCAAGGTATAAGTGTTCTCCCTGAGTATGCACCGTTGCTATAGTTCATCGTGCCGGGACACCACGTGATGATCAGGTGTGATAAGCTCTACGTTCACATACAACGGGTGCAAGCCAGTTTTGCATGTGCAGGATACTCGGGTTAAACTTGACGAGCCTAGCATATGCAGATATGGCCTTGGAACATTGAGACCGAAAGGTCGAACGTGAATCATATAGTAGATATGATCAACATAGTGATGTTCACCATTGAAAACTACTCCATCTCACGTGATGACCGGACTTGGTTTAGTTGATATGGTTGACGTGATCATTTAGATGACTAGAGGGATGTCTATCTAAGTGGGAGTTCTTAAATAATATGATTAATTGAACTTTAATTTATCATGAACTTAGTACCTGATAGTTTTTGCATATCTATGTTGTTGTAGATCAATGGCCCGTGCTACCGTTCCCTTGAATTTTAATGCGTTCCTAGAGAAATCTAAGTTGAAAGATGATGGTAGAAACTATATGGACTGGGTCCGTAACTTGAGGATTATCCTCATTGCTACATAGAAGAATTACATCTTGGAAGCACCGCTAGGTGCAAGGCCCGTTGCAGGAGCAACTCCGGACGTTATGAACGTCTGGCAGAGCAAAGCTGATGACTACTCGGTAGTTCAGTGTGCCATGCTTTACGGCTTAGAATCGGGACTTCAAGGATGTTTTGAACGTCATGGAGCATATGAGATGTTCCAGGAGTTGAAGTTAATATTTCGAGCAAATTCCTGAGTTGAGAGATATGAAGTCGCCAACAAGTTCTATAGCTGCAAAATGGAGGAGAATAGTTCTATCAGTGAACACATACTCAGAATGTCTGGGTACCACAAACACTTGACTCAGCTGTGAGTTAATCTTCCTGATGATAGTGTCATTGACGGAGTTCTTCAATCACTGCCACCAAGCTATAAAGGCTTTGTGATGAACTATAATATGCAAGGGATGGAAAAGGCAATTCCCGAGCTCTTCACAATGCTAAAGGCCGCGGAAGTAGAAATCAAGAAGGAGCGTGTTTGTGGTTAACAAGACCACTAGTTTCAAGAAAAAAGGCAAAGGGAAGAAGGGGAACTTCAAGAAGAACAACAAGCAAGTTTTTGCTCAAGGGAAGAAACCCAAGTCTGTACCGAAGCCTGAGACTGAGTGCTTCTACTACAAAGGGACTGGTCATTGGAAGCGGAACTGCCTCAAGTATTTGGCGGATAAGAAGGATGGCAAAGTGAAAGGTATATTTGATATACATGTTATTGATGTGTACCTTACTAATGCTCGTAGTAGCGCCTGGGTATTTGATACTGGTTCTGTTGCTAATATTTGCAACTTGAAGAAGGGTCTACAGATTAAACGAAGATTGCTAAGGACGAGGTGACGATGCGCGTGGGAAATGGTTCCAAAGTCGATGTGATCTTCGTTGGCACGCTACCTCTACATCTACCGTCGGGATTAGTTTTAGATCTGAATAATTGTTATTTGGTGCCAGTGTTGAGCATGAACATTATATCTGGATCTTGTTTGATGTGAGACGGTTATTCATTTAAATCAGAGAATAATGGTTGTTCTATTTATATGAGTTATATCTTTTATGGTCATGCACCCTTGATGAGTGGTCTATTTTTATTGAATCTCGATTGAAGTGATACACATATTCATAATATTGAAGCCAAAAGATGCAAAGTTAATAATAATAGTGCAACCTATTTGTAGGTCATATTGGTGTATGATACGTCTCCAACGTATCTATAATTTTTGATTGTTTCATGCTATTATATTATCTGTTTTGGATGTTTAATGGGCTTTAATATACCTTTTATATTATTTTCCGGACTAACCTATTAACCGAAGGCCTAGTGCAAATTGCTGTTTTTTTTTCCTATTTTAGTGTTTCGCAGAAAAGGAATACCAAACGGAATGAAACCGAAGGCCCGAGTGGACGTCAAGAAAGAAGCGAGGAGGCCACGAGGCAGGAGGGCGCGCCCCCACCCTCGTGGGCCCTTCGCAGCTCCGCCAACCTACTTCTTCCTCCTATATATACCCATATACCCTGAAAACATCCAGGAGCACCACGAAACCCTATTTCCACCGCCGCAACCTTCTGTACCCATGAGATCCCATCTTGGGGCCTTTTCCGGCGCTCCGCCAAAGGGGGAATCGATCACGGAGGGCTTCTACATCAACACCATAGCCTCTCTGATGATGTGTGAGTAGTTTACCACACACCTTCGGGTCCATAGTTATTAACTAGATGGCTTGTTCTCTCTCTTTGGATCTCAATACGAAGTTCTCCTCGATTCTCTTGGAGATCTATTCGATGTAATTCTTTTTGTGGTGTGTTTATCGAGATACGATGAATTGTGGGTTTATGATCAAGATTATCTATGAACAATATTTGATTCTTCTCTGAATTCTTTTATGCATGATTTAATATCTTTGCAAGTCTCTTTGAATTATCATTTTGGTTTGGCCTACTAGATTGATCTTTCTTGCAATGGGAGAAGTGCTTAGCTTTGGGTTCAATCTTGCGGTGTCCTTTCTGAGTGACAGCAGGGGCAGCAAGGCACGTATTGTATTGTTTCCATCGAGGATAAAAAATATGGGGTTTATATCATATTGCTTGAGTTTATCCCTCTACATCATGTCATCTTGCCTAATGCGTTACTCTGTTCTTATGAACTTAATACTCTATATGCATGCTGGATAGCGGTCGATGTGTGGAGTAATAGTAGTAGATGCAGAATCGTTTCGGTCTACTTGTCGTGGACGTGATGCCTATATACATGATCATGCCTAGATATTCTCATAACTATGCACTTTTCTATCAATTGCTCGACAGTAATTTGTTCACCCACCGTAGAATTTTCTATCTTGAGAGAAGCCACTAGTGAAACCTATGGCCCCTGGGTCTATCTTCCATCATATTATTTTCATATCTACTTGCTATTTCTACCGTTTTTTATTTTGCAATCTTTATTTTCCAATCTATACCATAAAAATACCAAAAATATTTATCTTATTATCTCTATCAGATCTCACTCTCGTAAGTGATCGTGAAGGGATTAACAACCCCTTTATCGCATTGGTTGCGAGGTTCTTATTTGTTTGTGCAGGTACTAGGTGACTTGCGTGTTACCTCCTACTGGATTGATACCTTGGTTCTCAAAAACTGAGGGAAATACTTACGCTACTTTGCTGCATCACCCTTTCCTCTTCAAGGGAAAACCAACGCATGCTCAAGAGGTAGCAAGAAGAATTTCTGGCGCTGTTGCTGGGGAGGTTGCACCAAGTCAAGTCAAGATTACCAACAACTAGCCATTTTTGGCGCCATCTACGCACAAGTCAAGACATACCAAGTACCCATCACAAACTCTTATCCCTCGCATTACATTATTTGTCATTTGCCTCTCATTTTCCTCTCCCCCACTTCACCCTTGCCATTTTATTCGCCCTCTTTTCCGCTCGCCTCTTTTTTGTTCGTCTCTTTTTGCTTACCTCTTGTTTGCTTGTGTGTTGGATTGTTTGTCACGATGGCTCAAGATAATACTAAATTGTGTGACTTTTCTAATACCAACAATAATGATTTTCTTAGCACTCCGATTGCTCCTCTTACCGATGCTGAATCTTGTGAAATTAATACCGCTTTGCTGAACCTTGTTATGAAAGATCCGTTTTCTGGCCTTCCTAGTGAAGATGCCGCTACCCATCTAAGCAGCTTTGTTGATTTGTGTGATATGCAAAAGAAGAAAGATGTGGATAATGATATTGTTAAATTGAAGCTATTTCAGTTTTCTCTTAGAGATCGTGCTAAGACTTGGTTTTCGTCTTTGCCTAAAAATAGTATTGATTCATGGAATAAGTGCAAAGATTCTTTTATCTCTAAGTATTTTCCTCCCGCTAAGATCATCTCTCTTAGAAACGATATTATGAATTTTAAGCAACTTGATCATGAGCATGTTGCACAAGCTTGGGAGAGGATGAAATTAATGATACGTAATTGCCCTACACATGGATTAAACTTATGGATGATCATACAAAAAATTTATGCTGGATTGAATTTTGCTTCTAGAAATCTTTTAGATTTGGCTGCGGGAGGCACTTTTATGGAAATCACTTTTGGAGAAGCTACTAAACTCCTAGATAATATTATGGTTAATTATTCTCAATGGCACACCGAAATATCTACTAGTAAAAAGGTTCATGCTATAGAAGAGATTAATGTTTTGAGTGGAAAGATGGATGAAATTATGAAATTGTTTGCTAATAAGACTGTTTCTTCTGATCCTAATGATATGCCTTTGTCTACTTTGATTGAGAATAATAATGAATCTATGGATGTGCATTTTGTTGGTAGGAACAATTTTGGTAACAATGCTTATAGAGGAAACTTTAATCCTAGGCCGTTTCCTAGTAATTCCTCTAATAATTACGGTAATTCCTACAACAACTTTTATGGAAATTTTAATAAGACGCCCTCTGATTTTGAGACTAGTGTTAAAGAATTTATGATTTCGCAAAAGAATTTTAATGCTTTGCTTGAAGAAAAATTGCCTAAGATTGATGAGTTGGCTAGGAACGTGGACATAATTTCTCTTGATATTGATTCTTTGAAACTTAGATCTATTCCACCTAAGCATGATATCAATGAGTCTATCATAGCCATGAGAATTTCCATTGATGAGTGCAAAGAAAGAACCGCTAGGATGCGTGCTAAAAAAGATTACTTTATAAAAGCGTGTTCTTCTAGTTTTCACGATAATAAGGATGAAGATCTAAAAGTGATTGATGTGTCTCCTATTAAATCTTTGTTTTGCAATATGAATCTTGATAATGATGGGAGTGGAGATGAGTCAACTTTAGTTAAAAGGCATCCCAATGATTCAGAGTTTTTAGATCTTGATGCAAAAATTGGTAAAAGTGGGATTGAAGAGGTCGAAACTCTACATAGCAATGAACCCACTATTTTGGATTTCAAGGAATTTAATTATGATAATTGCACTTTGATAGATTATATTTCCTTGTTGCAATCCATGCTAAATTCTCCTCGTGCTTATGATCAAAATAATGCTTTTACCAAACATATCGTTGATGCCTTAATTCAATCCTTTGAAGAAAAGCTTGAATTAGAAGTTTATATCCCTAGAAAACTTTATGATGAGTGGGAACCTACTATTAAAATTAAAAATCATGAAAGCTTTGCTTTATGTGATTTGGGTGCTAGTGTTTCCACGATTCCAAAAACTTTGTGTTATGTGTTAGGTTTCCGTGAATTTGTTGATTGTTCTTTAAATTTGCATCTTGCGGATTCCACTATTAAGAAACATATGGGAAGGATTAATGATGTTCTTATTGTTGCAAATAGGAATTATGTGCCCGTAGATTTCATTGTTCTTGATATAGATTGCAATCCTACATGTCCTATTATTCTTGGTAGACCTTTCCTTAGAACGATTGGTGCAATTATTGATACGAAAGAAGGAAATATTAGATTTCAATTTCCGTTAAGGAAAGGCATGGAACACTTTCCTAGGAAGAAAATTAAATTACATTATGAATCTATTATGAGAGCCACTTATGGATTGCATACCAAAGATGATAATACCTAGATCTATTCTTGTTTTTATGCCTAGCTAGGGGCGTTAAACGATATCGCTTGTTGGGTGTAAGTGCATTTAGTGCCCCTTAGTGATTTTGGTGTATTGAAGACTTATAGGTTAAGGGACTAATGTGTTTTTGAGTGTACACAGGTCTATAAGTCTATGAGGAGTTTGATATTTACAGAGAAAGTCGACCACTAAAAAAATGAAGTTCTTCGACTGAAGACTTTGGACTTCTAAAGACCTTCTGAAGACTTTGAAAGTGAAGAAATTGGTGCAATCCCGAAGACTTGGTATTCATTCGAGGAACATGAAGCATGAAGACTTTTGTTTTTATAGTTCCATTTTCTCTTTCTTGAGTCGTAGGAAACACCGTACTGTTAAAGGGGGTCGACGAAATACTAAGGAAAAATTTCCATGTGATGCTCAACTCAAAATCCTACACCTACCAATCCCTTCGAGTGAAGCCATTGGAAATCTCATACAGTTCAGTCATATTCTTCAGTGACAGAGGCGAAGTTCTTCTGATCTCTGAGGAATTTGTTCTGACTGAGGAGTTAGGAATTCGCCAGTGTGGATTGCCTACATAGTGAGGAACATGATAGCCCTGAGGATTTTGATACTCAAAATTCCGACAGTTGCTGTGCTATGCACCAGCTGTCCCAAAATATCTACCCACCTAACGGTCATACCATTGAAGGGCATTTATGTCTTATCATGTCGGGCTGCTCCCTAGGCTATAAATAGCCCCCCCCTACAACCACTAGCAGGTTGGCTGCTCTGAGAGAAACTAACACTTGTCATTTGAGAGCATCCCATCCTCCGAGGACTTTGAGCGAAAATCATCAAGTGAGGAAAACCCAAACCCAACACCTACAACCCCAAGTGATTGAGCACCACTGAAGAGATTGATCCTGCGTGGATCTGACGCTTGTTACCTTTGAAGACTATGCTTCTTCTAGACGGTTAGGCGTCAAGGTCTAGAGCATCCAAGAGGAATTGTGGATCGCCAAGTGACCAAGTTTGTGAAGGTTCGGAAGTCACCTAAAGACTTACCACGAGTGATTGGGCGAGGTCTGTGTGACCTTAGCTCAAGGAGAATACGGTGATGACTGTGTGTCCGGGACTGTGTGTCCTCAGGTTTAAATACCTAGCCGCTCCAACCAGATGTACAACTGAGACAACAGTTGGAACTGGTCTACTAAATCATTGTCTTCACCAAGCTCACCGGTTCTATTTCCTCAACTCTTTCATTTCCTCATAACTGTGTCGAGTGCTTGTTCATATCTGTGTTTGAAGACTTTGACTGAAGACTTTCTCAAATTCCTTAGTTCAATTTCTTCAGTCTGTTTGTCTTCATCCTATGTTATCCTGTGCTTACGCTTTCTGTACTCTGTGTTTGTCTTCATTTCATCATGATGAGTATGCTTGTGTTCTGTTATATTTACTTTTGAGTACTTATTCTGCTGCTAGTAGTTCTTCGCTAAGGAATTTCCTCACCTGCAAATTCCTCGGTGAAGAATTCATAAAAATCGCCTATTCACCCCCTCTAGTCAATATAACGCACTTTCAATTGGTATCAGAGCAAGGTACTCCCTTGTTCTGTGTGATTTTGGTTTAACCGCCTGGAGTTTAGTTATGTTGACCGTAGGTATGATCAAGGTTTCTGCTGGGTGTCCTACCTTCGATGGGACGGACTACCCCTACTGGAAGAATAAGATGCGCATGCATCTTGAGGCAATTGATAACGATCTCTGGTACGTTGTGGAGAATGGTGTTCCCTCTGTCACTCCCACCATCAATGCTGCTGATGTGAAGAGATTCAAGCAACTCGACTCTCAAGCGAAGAATATCATATGTGGCCATCTGAGCAAAGGACAGTATGTCAGAGTGAGTGCTTTGGAGATAGCCAAGCTTATCTGGGACAGGCTGTCCAAGGTCAATGAAGGAGTCTCAACTCAGCGTGACTCTCGAGTTGATGTTTCTCCCAATCTCCTCAACCGCTTCAAAAGACTCGACAATGAAAATGTTCAACAAACCTTAGATCGCCTCACTGACATCTCAACTGAGCTTCAAGCACTTGGTGCCACTGACATCAACGACCATGAGGTGGTGAAGAAATTGCTGAGATCGCTTGATTCCTCATTTGATACTCTGGCATTGATGATACAAGAACGTGCTGATTACAAGTCACTTGATCCCGCTGATATCCTCGAGAGGCTAAATACTCATGAGTTCCAGCTTGCTGAAAAGAGAGATCTCTATGGTTCGAGCTATGGCAGAACACGTGCCCTGAAGGCCAATGCAGTGTCTGAATCTGAAGATGAAGATTCTAGTAGCAGCCTTGGTGATCCTGAAGAAATGAGCCATGAGCTAGCACTGCTCGTGAAGAAATTCCAGAAGTTCTCAAGACGTGGTCGCTTTGGAAAATCCTCAAGGAGCAATGATTCCTCATCCAGTGACTACAAGAAGAGGCTTTGTCACAAATGCAAGAAACCTGGACACTACATTCAAGATTGTCCTTAGTGGGAAAAGGAATCAAAGAAGAAGAAATACAAGGATTACAGTTCTGATGATGCGAAGAAGAAGAAGAAATCCTCAAAATCTTCATCATCAAAATCCTCGAAGTCTTCATCTTACAATAAGAACAACTCCAAGAAGGCTCGGGCGTTCATTGGCAAGGAAATGGACTCTGAGGCTGAATCTGAGGAACATGAGGAAGAGGAGGCATCTGAGGAGTCTGAGTCTGGTGTGGCGAGCCTGGCTCTCGCTACTGCTTTCGTCAGCAAGTTCATCTTCAACTCTGAAGAAAATGGCTTCACCAACATGGCTGATGGAAACAATGATGACTACGCTCCCACCTATTGTTTCATGGCAAAAGGTGCCAAGGTACTCAAATACCCCTCCTCTAAATCAAGTGAGAATGAATCTGATGAAAACCTCAAACCCAGCTACTCCAAACTTGCTAAGATTGCTGTAAAAAAACAAAAGGCTGTTGAAATGGTTCAAAACATGCTAGACAAAAGTGATGATATGTTGGGTGAAGAAATGGATCGCACTAAAACCTTGACTGGAAATCTTCAGAGAATTCAGTCTAGGTTTGACAACCTTCAAGGTCATCATAACACTCTCTTATCTGATCATGAGAAGCTTTCATATGAATTTCTTCAAAGAAAGCAAGATCTTGAAAAGCTAAGAGTGAGTTATGAAGATCTTCAGAAGGAGCGCGATTCATTACTTGCTCAACAAATTAGCGCTTCTCAGGAAGAATTTGTCCCTCCATGCTTGAAGTGCATTGAACGTGAATCTGCTAATTCTTCACCTGAATGTTCAAATGCTGCTAATGTTTCAAATTCTTCACATGCCTCTGCTATCACTAATTCCTCATCTGAGGACACTGCTAGTATCACTGACGATGCAGGGCTGAAGGAATTGTACATGACAGGCATGTACAAAAGCCTCAAAAGGCATCAGACTCTTTGTGATGTGCTTAAAATGCAAATCCTCAACAGGAACCCTAGGAAATAGGGTATTGCCTTTGAGAGGAAACTCAATGCTGATGGTACATATTGGAAGCCTGAGCAGTACCCAAAAACCTCATGGGTTGCTGCAAAGGGACCTCCAGTTGACCCATCTAACTTATCTGGCTTTGCATGTGAATCTCCTCGTTCTGATGATGAGTCATTTGACTCCAACTATAAACTGTTCAAAAATCAGAATGGTGAAATATTTGCTAGATATGTTGGCACTAATTGCAGGAACGGTCCTCCTATGAAGAAAATCTGGGTTCCCAAAAGGTGTCTTGAAAGTCTCTAGGTGAATGTCCTTAGGACACCACCTGTGAAGAAAAGGAACCCTAGATCAAATTCTTCATATGGACCAAATTCCTCAAAAGGATCAAAGTCCTCATATGAATATCATCATGCTAACAACTCTATTTCGTAGGGAAGAGCTAAGGGCTATGAATATGAGCATTATTCTTCTAATCATTATGTTCATAAGTCCTCGAAGAATTTATCTGCTTATTCATATGCTTATCCTAACCCCTCTTATGTGAAACGAAATGGACTGGCTTCTATGCCACCATTCTCGTATGGAGCTCGCAGAGTGATGAAATCTTTGCCACCCCTTCAGATGTGGGTGGTGAAGAAAAAGAACTAATCTCTTCTGCAGGGTCAGGTCGCCAGACGTACATAATTGTCTGAAGAATTTGTTGGAGACCTGAGTATGCCTGAAAGGACGCAGGTTAATCATGAAGAAATGAACTTTCATTTCTCACGTCCTCATACTGCTTTATCTATTCTATTGTTTGATGAAATTGATCTGATGAATTGATGTCATATTGTTCACTGATGAAGTATATGAGTTCGTAAGTTGCACTAATTCATCTGCAGGATGATCAACCCAAAGCCACTGAGTGGGTCCTCGATAGTGGATGTACAAATCACATGACTGGTGACAAGAATCTATTGATGGATGATCCCTTATCACCATCGCATCTGAAGCATATCATCTTTGCTGACAAAGGCAAAAGTCAGGTGGTCTAGGTAAGGTTGCGATCACAAAGGATCGACACATGGACAAAGTCATGCTTGTCGAGTCCTTAGGATACAACCTCATGTCTGTCTCAATGCTTTGTGATCTTGATATGGTTGTTGTCTTTGGCAAGTACCATTGTGTTGTGGTTATGGAAGCTGACAATTCCAAAGCTTCGAAGGCTTTAGGAGAGGAGACATGTATATTGTTGATTTCTCTACAGGACCGCAAACAGCCGTGTGTCTACTTGCAAAAGCTTCAGAAGGCTGGCTCTAGCATCGACGACTTGGTCATGCAGGCATGAGGAATTTGTACACGCTTGCGAAGAAGAAGCATGTCATTGGCATCGAGAATGTCAAAATCCTCAAGGATCACTTATGCGGAGCCTGTGAAGCTGGGAAGATGACAAAGGCTAAGCATCCAGTGAAGACTATCATGACCACCACTCGTCCATTTGAATTGCTTCACATGGATCTCTTCGGTCCTAACCATTATTCTGCAGTCTCAAATGAGGCATCTCAATATGGATTTGTTATTGTTGATGATTACTCTCGATACACATGGGTACACATTGTTACTTACAAACATGAAGTGCAGCAAGTCTTCAAACGATTTTCCTCGAGGGCTTCAACCAACTTTGGTGTGAAGATCAAACACATCAGAAGTGACAATGGAACTGAGTTCAAGAATTCTGGTCTTGATGACTATCTTGATGAACTTGGTATTACTCATGAGTTATCTGCTCCTTATACTCCTCAGCAGAATGGCGTCGTGGAGCGCAAAAACAAGACTCTTGCTGAGATGGCTCGCACTATGCTTGATGAATACAAAACGCCTCGTCGTTTCTGGATTGAGGCAATTGATACCGCGTGCCACATCATCAATAGAGTATATCTTCACAAATTCTTCAAGAAGACTGCCTATGAACTCCTCACTGATAAGAAACCCAATGTAAGTTATTTCAAAGTCTTCGGTGCTAAATGTTGGATTAGAGATCCTCATCACAACTCAAAATTTTCACTGAAAGCACATGAAGGTTTTATGCTTGGTTACGGAAAGGACTCGCACACCTACAGAGTTTTCAACAACGTTCTTCACAAGGTTGTTGAAACTGTAGATGTGCGGTTCGACGAAACTAATGGCTCACAAAGAGAGCACCTACCTTCTGTGATAGATGAACCAGCACCTGAGGAAACTATCAAGTTCAAAGCTACTGAGGATGTCATTCCTACTGAAGAATCTGCTGAAGAATTCATTCCAAAACATGAAGAACGTCGAGCTAATGCACCTGAAGAAAATACTAAAGAAAATGGTGCTAAAGAAAATGCTGATCAAATTCCTCAACGACAACCAGCTCATCCTCGTGTTGCAAAAGAAGTGCAAGTTGAAAAGATCATCAATGACATTAAAGCGCCATGTCCTCTCACACGCTAAAAAGCTTCACATTTATCTAACTTTTGTGGGCACTATGCTTTTGTCTCTATCACAGAGACCACTAAGGTAGATGAAGCATTTTTGGAGCCTGAGTGGATTCAGGCCATGCAAGAAGAATTACATCAGTTCGAGCTCAACAACGTCTGGGAACTGGTCAAACATTCAGATCCTCGCAAGCACAATATCATTGGCACAAAATGGATCTATCACAACAAGCAAGACGAAAATGGCCTTGTGGTAAGGAATAAGGCACGGCTTGTAGCTCAAGGCTACACACAGGTTGAAGGAATTGATTTCGATGAAACTTTTGCACCTGTTGCTAGACTTGAGGCTATTCACATATTACTTGCTTATGCTAACCATCATGATATCACTCTATATCAAATGGATGTGAAAAGTGCATTCCTCAATGGTAAGCTTGAGGAAGAAGTATATGTTGCTCAACCCCCAGGTTTTGAAGATCCAAAGCATCCTGACAAAGTCTTCAGACTCAATAAGGCCCTCTATGGCCTCAAGCAGGCCCCACGGGCGTGGTATGATACTTTGAAGGAATTCCTTATGAAGAAAGGCTTCAAACCTAGTTCACTCGACCCTACTCTTTTCACTAAATCTTATGATGGTGAATTGTTTGTGTGCCAAATGTATGTTGATGATATTATCTTTGGCTGTACTGATCAACGTTATAGTGATGAATTTGCCTATATGATGAGTGAAGAATATCAAATGTCTATGATGGGAGAATTGAAATTCTTCTTAGGTATTCAAATTCGTCAACAACGCAATGGCATATCATATCTCAGGAGAAATACCTCAAGGATGTACTGAGGAAATTCGGCATGCAAGATTGCAAAGGCGTCAAAATTACTATGCCCACAAATGGCCATCTGTGCACTGATGAAAATGGTATCAACTTCGATCATAAGGTATACCGTTCCATGATTGGTTCTTTATTGTACTTATGTGCATCTAGGCCAGATATTATGCTTAGTGTTTGCATGTGTGCCCGATTTCAAGCTACACCGAAGGAATCACACCATAAGGCTGTGAAGCATATTCTTCGATATCTAGCTCACACACCAACACTTGGATTATGGTACCCCAAGGGCTCGGCTTTTGATCTCATTGGATATTCTGACTCTGACTATGCTGGTGATCATGTGGACCGCAAGTCAACATCTAGTACATGTCATTTCCTCGGACGATCTTTCGTCTGTTGGTCCTCGAAGAAACAGAACTGCGTATCACTATCTACTGCTGAAGCTGAGTACATTGCCGCTGGTTCTTGCTGTGCTCAATTGCTATGGATGAAGCAAACTCTCAAGGACTACGGCGTCAACATGAAGAATGTGCCTCTCTTCTGTGACAATGAGAGTGCCATCAAGATTGCTCACAACCTAGTTCAGCACTCGAAGACAAAGCACATTCAGATTCATCATCATTTTCTTCATGATCATGTGTTGAAGGGCGACATTTCTATTGAGCATGTGAAGACTGAAGAACAACTAGCCGATATCTTCACAAAGCCCTTGGATGAGAAGAGATTTAGCAAGTTGCGGTGTGAGCTAAATATCTTAGAATCTTCGAATGTTCTTTGAAAAGGACACTCATCCTAACACTTATGCAAAATGATGACTTAGATGTGCAACACATGAATAAACGTTTTTCTTCAATCAATGAATAATAACACTATGTGTGAAGAAATTAACGAAGAATTTGATTCTCAGAACCCTACGACAATTGTACATGGTGTATGAAATCATCAATCTTATACGGTGGGTCACTCCACCACCAAAAGTTGAAATTCCCCAGTTGTTCAAATTCTTCAACTTTGCATTGTCTTCACCGTTTCCGCCGCTTTTCTTCGTTGGCTATATATATATATGAGTTTATGTCCTCTACAACATTCACTTATGGCTATTTCTTCAAGTTTTTTTTTCTGCTAAGTGAATGTGATCGGACCCTTCCCCCTCTATGCTATACTCAACCCAATCTGTTCACAAATTCTTCATGTGCGTTCTATTTGAAACTTGTTCAAAATCTTCACTGTGTCCTTGTCAACTGAAGAAATTGCGAACGGAACTTTAAAACCTATCGTATCTAAATTTTTGGCTTTGCCGCTCAAACCGTTCTGCATCCCACGATATACTTATCTATTCACCCACGATCGCACACGATCTCCACTTCTCAGTACGTGGGTGACACATGTCAAGCGAATGAGAAGGGTCAGGGGCACGTTCGTCCAAATTCTTCAAGCGAACAGTTTTTCACAGTGGCTATAAATACCCCCTTCCCCTTCCGTACTTCCTTTACTTCGCTCGACCTCTCTCCAGCTCGAGCTTCTCAAACCCTAGCGCCGCCGCTAAATCATCATCACCGGTGAGGAAAAGCTTCACTGCCTCGACCTCATCGCCATCGTACTCGCGCCGACTGCGGAAATCTTCACTCCGCCGCCGTCGTAGCTGTCTTCCTCCGCCAAGTTAGGGCGTGGAAGATCTGCACTGACGAACTTCACATCTCCACATACCAATTCGTCGTGTTCTTCGTCCAGGGTAATTAAAAGTTACTTTTACTGCCCTCGTTGATTCAAATGGTTTCGTCAAAATCCTCAAAGGTGTTTTTCTTCATATCTTCACACACTAAAACACCTCACATGTCATATGTTCTTGATTCATTTCTCTAAGCTATGTTTCTCTTCAAGATTCCTCAAATGTGTGGATTTTTGATCTATACATCTCTGGAACCTAAGACAAAGAACGCTTAGTGAAATTCTTCAAGACTCATCTGGTCAAATTCCTCAAACTTGTTCTTTGTAAAAAAACCTTCTGAGAACGCATATGACCTCTCCAAATTCCTCGCAACTATATTCTGTTCACAGGTACTCATGTCAGCTGCTGAATCACTAGGTTCTCATCAACTTAACTCATTTGTAGCGTTCCTCGAAGAAAAGTTGCATACCTCTTCAGGGAATTCAATTGTTCAAATTCCTCAACTGAAGAAAATGGCTGATGGTAAGAAGCCACAGAAAGGAGGAAAGAGGCCTGAGGTTAACACTGCCTTTGAAATACCTGAGGACATCTATGCTGGGTACTGCACACCCCCTGAGGAAGATAAAAATCAGTGCAAGGTGCGCATTCAAAAGATTGAGAGGAGATGGGCAAGAGAGTGGAGGGAGTACAAATATGTCACTCCCAAATATATGAAGAAATTTGCACTAAATCCTCCATGCCCAAGACCTCCGTTGGCACATGGTCAAATAGCTGATCCCACCAGCCTCAAGTGCGGTGAGGACTATCTTGATGAATGGGCCAAGCGCCAGGCCAAGTTGGCCAAACAAGCAAAAGATGCAGTGAGGAAATTCAACGAAGACTCTGCTGCCGCTGCTGCTGTTGAGGCCTCTGTAAAGCCGAAGAAGGCCATGCCAAAGAAGCCTGCTCACAAGCCTAGTGCTTCACCAGCAATGCCCTCACGGCCAAGTTCCTCAGCTATGCCCTCATGGTCAGATTCCTTAAAGCCCTCACGGCCAATTCCTCATGCTGCTCCTGCTCCTCCAAAGTCTTCGGCTGCTTCGACCAAAACCTCAACAACTGTGCATCTCGCCACGTGCTAAAGGACCACAGGCATATCTATTGCCTCAGGAGCCTCTGCAAGTTCCTCAGCTGTTCCCTCTCTTCTGAAGAAGAAGACCACTGCTGGACGAGGTCCTTGACCAAGTCCTCACAAGAAACAAGTTGCTTTCCAAGTGCCCTCTGATGATGATGATGAAGCTGATGATGAAGAACTAGCAGAAATCATTAGAGACAGGCAAGTCAGGGCCGCTAGAGCCAAGGGTACAAGTGTGCCTCTGCTTTTGGATCCAAAGTTGATTCTCGAATACATTGATGTTTGGCACAAGGACCCCAACACTCCCATGCCTGACTTCAAGCTGACTCCTGGACAAAGTCATATGTTGACTCACTTCATATAGGAAGAGAAATGGAAGTTTGAGAAGGCCAGGCAGATCAAGAAAGCGCAGTACAAGAAGGAGCACTATCTGAAGAAAAACGTTATCTCTATGACAACTGAAGAACTTGTCACTATTCAAACTGAGATCAAGAAACTCAGTGATGAATTTGACGCATACCGCGCTGATTGGCTTGGAGCCAAGGTTCGTTTTGTGAGACTTGCTAATAATTCACCTCAAATGTTGCAGCCCCAACGCAACAGGAAATTCCTCAGGTTGAAGCATCTGCTCAGCCGACTGAAGAACATGCCAGCACCGCTGATGAAAATCAGGCTGCTGAAGAAAATGTGAGTTCCTGGGCTGATGACTGCATTCCAGTCGCTGATGAAATTGCCAGGGCATCCACTAGTGGTGCGCTTGAAGAAAATGAAGAAACTCAACCCAATTCCTCTGCTCCTCCTACACCTACACCAACTCCAATCCTTCCATCTGCATTAGATGTGAAGAAGACTAAGGCTGCAGAGCGTGCAGCAGTGAAGAAAAGGAAGGCATCAACTTCATCAGACTCTTCAGCCCCGAAGAAGATGAAGCCATTGACTAGCTCGTTCGCAAACCCCATTGATGCTGTTCCTATCTCAACCATGCCATCAAAGGACCTTGTTCCTTTTGATGAAGAATATGTGATTCCAAGTGAATCCGATGAAGAGAATCCCTCTGCTGCTTCGTCAGAGCAGATGGATGAAGAAATTGAAGTGGATACAATCCCTTCAACACCAATTGTCTCCTCACCTATGCCTCAGTTTACTGTTGAAGAGGCCGGGATTGAAGAAATGGAAGATGAAGATGTGGACATTGGCTGTACCACACCTGTGCTAAGTGATGAATTTTGGGAAAATCAGCACCCCAACTCTCCACTCTTCACACCTTTGCAACAAATTCCTCAGTCCCCAGAAACTACTGTACAAATGGGATCTGATGAACCACATGCCACACCATTTGTCCATGAAGAAATTCCAGCCACTATTGCGAAAGATCATGTAAATGAAGAATTGAAGTCCCAGGCTGCCACTGAAGCAGCACTTGAAATTCCTCAGCCTGTGGAACCTGAGATCGAGATCCCGGAGGTTGTGATGCAATTGATTGACACTCCTCACCCCAATCCAAAGGATCCATTCTCAAAGAAGCAGAAATTCAAGGCTGATGATTTCTTCAGCGAGCACGTGTTCTTCACTGACCACAATCCTTATGACTCTGCTCGTCTAAGGAGGAAGCGTTTCTGGACTGCAAGCCAGGCCAACTTCTATTCTTCACTGCTTTTCAACACAGACAAAATCTTCTACCATGAGCATATTCCTCACGTGGACATGGAATCATTACCTTGCTTCTCTCCTATGCTCAGTGTTCTTCATGATGCAGGCCTCCTCAACTTTTGCTCTGACATTGTTGATTGTAATGAAGAGCTTATTCTTCAGTTCTACGCTACATTGCATATCACAGGTGATCCTGAAGATATCAACACTTGGGTCTTGGACTGGATGACCGAAAACACTCACTATAAGGCACCAGCCTCTGAATTGCTTCACGACCTGCCCATCAGTCCACCCAGTGAAGGAGCTCACTGCCTATATCATGAACCAGAACTCACAACTCATTACCTGCAAGTGTTAATGAAGCCTTTGAAGCCTGGTCAGGCCCCAAGGACCAAATTCCTCGTGAAGGATTTACCCTATGTGCCCAGAACCGTATATCGCATTCTGACGAGGACAATGAGTCCCATCAAAGGCCACGACTCATCTGATGAGGAAATAGTTGGCATCATGAAGAATCTGCTATTCAACATCATTCATAGCATTCATATCAACTATCACGATTTCTTCATAAGGACTCTGGCAAATGTTGCACTTTCTCTGTTTGAGCTGAAACCTTATGCACCTTGGATTATGAGATTCCTCAGGAAAAGGTTTTCACTCAACTACAAGGCTGATTTTTAGAATCACCTTAGCTATCTGCCCCCGATTGAAGTCCTCAAGCAGGCCTTTACTTCCACTGATGAAAAGGGTAAGGCTCCTGCTGTCATTGATGAAGGCATTCGTCCATTGGATGGTCAGTTTCGCAAAGCTGCATCTTATTCCACCAATGATGACTCTGCCACACATGACTCTGCTGCCAATGCACCCAAGTCTACTCCTCAAGCCACTGCTCCTCGTGTGATGACTGACCGTGAGCTTCTGCTTAGTCTTCACCAGAAGGTGGATCAAAACCATAAATGGGTTAAGCGTCAGTTTGGTTCATTTCTTCACAACATGACTGCTACACACAATGAAGTGAAGAAAAACCATTACTACCTCCATGAAGTCTTCAGTCGCACCTGGGCCATTCTATCACATCTGTATGGTGAAGAAGATCTCAAGGCAATGGGTCTCAAGGAAGATTTTGACTGGTCTGCGCCTCCACCGAAGAAATACAAGAAGGTCAAGGTTCCTCCTTTGGTGTCCAGCTCATATTCTTCATCGCGCGACACCGATGATCATGAAGACTTGGACGACACTGCGGCAGGCCCTTCCACGACAAACGAACCCAACAACGCTGGCGCTCCTTCATCAACTTAATATTCTTTAGGGGCGTTAGTCCTCATTTTTGATCCTTTTGGTCATTCGATGACAAAGGGGGAGAATTTTGAGTTAGTCTTCAAGCGGGTCTGTCTATATGGGCATTTTTTTGCAAAGTTACAACTCTCGCTCTTCTGAAACTTTATTGGACCGAGTTGTAAACTTAAACCCAATGGTGCTCTGATACTTTTGATGTGTCTTTCTGCATGCTTATTCCTCATATGTGTTAATGCATGCATGCTGAATTACATCAGTCACCATATTTCATCATGCATTTCAAATTCCTCATTATGATATGTCAAATGCGTGTATAAATTACAAGATATAGGGGGAGAGCTCCATGATTCTACCCTTCAAGTGTGCAATGCTTCAAAAGCAAATTCCTCATCATGCACATCTTCAGGGGGAGTTCTTCTATATCTTGCAATCAAATTCCTCAATATCATCATTTACACTTCATATGTTTATCCCCGTTAAAAACTTAACCTATATTGTCATCAATCACCAAAAAGGGGGAGATTGTAAGTGCATCTAGTGCCCCTTAGTGATTTTGGTGTATTGAAGACTTATAGGTTAAGAGACTAATGTGTTTTTGAGTGTACACGGGTCTATAAGTCTATGAGGAGTTTGATATTTACAGAGAAAGTCGACCCCTAAACAAATGAAATTCTTCGACTGAAGACTTTGGACTTCTGAAGACCTTATGAAGACTTTGAAAGTGAAGAAATTGGTGCAATCCTGAGGACTTGGTATTCATTCGAGGAACATGAATCATGAAGACTTTTGTTTTTATAGTTTCATTTTCTCTTTCTTGAGTCGTAGGAAACACCATATTGTTAAAGGGGGTCGAGGAAATACTAAGGAAAAATTTCCATGTGATGGTCAACTCAAAATCCTACACCTACCAATCCCTTCGAGTGAAGCCATTGGAAATCTGATACAGTTCAGTCATATTCTTCAGTGACAGAGACGAAGTTCTTCTGATCTCTGAGGAATTTGTTCTGACTGAGGAGTTAGGAATTCGCCAGTGCGGATTTCCTACATAGTGAGGAACATGATAGCCCTGAGGATTTTGATACTCAAAATTTCGACCGTTGCTGTGCTATGCGCCAGCTGTCCCAAAATATCTACCCACCTAACAGTTATACCATTGAAGGGCATTTATGTCTTATCATGTCGGGCTGCTCCCTAGGCTATAAATAGCCGCCCCCTACACCCACTAGCAGGTTGGCTGCTCCGAGAGAAACTGACACTTGTCATTTGAGAGCATCTGTAACACCCCGGATGTAATTTACCTTATCTATATTCCAACTCTTGCCGTTTCCGGCACTAAGTTATGTTATTTCATCGCTGTCGGGTTTTTGTCTCCGTGTGTTTTGTCTTTGTCATACATCTCATATCATGTCATCATGTGCATTGCATTTGCATACGTGTTCGTCTCATGCATTCAAGCATTTTCCCCGTTGTCCGTTTTGCATTCCGGCGCTCCTATGTCACCCGGTATCCCTTTCTACCTCTTTTCATGTGCGGGCGTTAAACATTTTCAGATTGGACCGATACTTGTCATGCGGCCTTGGTTTACTACCGGTAGACCGCCTGTCAAGTTTCGTGCCATTTGGACTTCATTTGATACTCCAACGGTTAACCGAGGGACCGAAAAGGCCTCGTGTGTGTTGCAGCCCAACACCCTTCCAAACTGGCCCAAAACCCACCGAAACCCCTACTATCATCTGATCGTTCGATCATGATTGCGTGGCCGAAAACCGCACCTCATTTGGAGCTTTCTAGCTCCCTCTACCTCTATAAATAGACTCGCATTTCCAATTCCCGGATCTTCTCCCCCTAACCCTAAAAATCCACCCGCGCCGCGCCGGACACGTTCGATCCCGGCCGGACGCATCGCCGCAGCCAACCGCCTGCCGCCACGTGTCGCCGCCGCACTCCTCCCGCCTCCGGCCCGGGAAGCCCACTCTGGGCCCCCGCGAGCCCATCGCCTCCCGCCGCGTCACCCGATCCGCCTCCTCGCCCCGACGCCGTCCTTCGTCCCAGCCACCGCCTTCTTCTACGTCGGCTGCCGCACCTCTCGCCGGAGGGAGCCGAACACCGGTGAGCTCCCTCGCCGTCCGCCGCCCTGCTCCGGCCACCTCCGCCGACCGGAGCTCCGCCGCCGCCCGGGTCCTCCTCGTCCCCGGCGCGCCCCGACAAGCTTCTTCCCCTCCTTCCCCGACGGTGATGAGCTCCGGTGACCCCAAACTTCGGCTGGCCATCTTCGTAATCCGCGCCGCTACAGTGCCGCTACAGTGGATCCAGATCTAGATCTCGCGGTTGACTTTTCCCCCCGAAACCCTAGATTTTTTGCAATCTTTGACATGCCATAACTCTGCATCCGTAGCTCCGATTCGTGCGTGTAGCATATCAAAATGTTCGTCTCGACGAGTAAATCATTTAATCTCATTGCTTCATTTTCATTTGAGTTCATCTTGATGCCCGAAATGTTGTTGGAAGAGGGCTATGTGAGGATTATGTCAGATCTGTTTCAGCAATTGGCGTTTTGTCATTTTTGCCATGATTAATGTGTGCATGCTATGATCCTGAGCTCTACATGGGTTTTGTAGAATGCCATTTCATCTTTACAGGGGTGTATGCCATGTATTTTTGTGATCTTCGTGGTGACTAGCACAAGCATGCAAAGTAGCTTACTCAATGATGTTGATTTCACGGACTTCGAATTTCACTAAGTCCTTGTCCTGATATTGTTTTTATGTCACATGTTCATGTTGTTTCCTAGTGATCCGTGCCTCTTTTGAGGATGATCAATAAGGATGTTTTGTTAATATTGTTGTGCTCTATCCATCCATGTCTTTGTTTGAATTTATGGAGCACCCTAGCTTGAGTCAATTGAGCTCTACTTTTGCTATAAAATGTTCCTGGCAGATTGTTAACATGTTCAGCGATTTTGCTGAGGTTGGTGCTATTGCTCCCTGCATGCTATGATGTCATTCTTGACATGTCTAGCTTCTATGCCATGTCTTCTTGATGGGTGTATGCTTAGTTTGTCATGGCATGCTCTGTAGTGAGTGCATCGAGCTCGTAAACATGCCTACTTGTTAATCTGTTTTGCATGCTCCAGTTTTTCACCAAGTCTGAATCTGTTTATGTTTTTGCTATGTTCACATGCTTGCAATTGTATTTTATAATCCCTTTTGGCTCATGGTCACTAAGGGACTTTTGTTATATGCTTATAGTAGCTTCATGCCATGCCTTGCTTTGCCATGATATGTTCCTGTAGCATGTAGTTTTCATACTCTAAAGAGTGCTTCCTGATGATAAATTTCTGGATTGTTGTTATTTCACTAAGTCTGAAACCTGTTATCTTTTGCACTTTTGCCATGCTTGTTTGAACCTGTTAATGGATGAATTAGCCGTAGCTCAGTGTTCATCTTTTGTCAAGAATCACGAGTGGATCCCTGCCATTTATTTTGTTGTCATGTTTGAGTGCTGTAGCATATTTATCTTGATGCATTTAGTTGGCTACTTGCTGTTTATCGCAGACCGGTGCCATATTTGTTTTGCTTGCCATTTCCAAACCGTGCATCCGATTCCGGTGATCTTTATATCGATTTCGACCGAAATCATCTCACCTTTCCAGTGGCACTCTTGGATTTCCAAGTTGAGGCCAGGTTCAATCATTCCTTTGCAAATCATGCATATGCATCACATATCGTATCCCGCATATCATACCATGTTTGCATCATGTTGTTTGTGCATTGCACGTGGTTGATTGTTCTTTCTTTGCTTGTTGTTCTTGCTTGGGTAGAGCCGGTAGACGAGTTCGTGAACGAGGAGCCCGTTGAGTATGCCTACAAGGATCAAGGCAACTCTGAGAATTTTGCAGGCAAGATGACCGTACCCTCGAAATCACTTCTATCTTTGCTTGCTAGATGCTCGCTCTTTTGCTATGCCTGTGCTATGATACCTACCACTTGCTTATTCATGCCTCCCATATTGCAATGTCAAACCTCTAACCCACCATGTCCCCGACTGCCACTCATAAGGAAGACAATCAAATAACACCTCATGTTTCAAATTTGTTACACAACGTTTACCATACGTGCATGCTACGGGACTTGCAAACTTCAACACAAGTATTCCTCAAATTCACAACTACTCAACAAGCACGACTTTGATATTATTACCTCCATATCTCAAAACAATCATCAAGCATCAAACTTCTCTTAGTATTCAATACCCTATATGAAAGTTTTTACTAATGTTGTATGCCTAGCATATTAGGATTTAAGCAAATTACCATGCTATTTAAGACTCTCAAAATAATCTAAGTGAATCATGAGAGTTCATCTATTTCTTATAAAATAAAACCACCACCGTGCTCTAAAAAGATATAAGTGAAGCACTAGAGCAAATAACAAACTACTCCGAAAGATATAAGTGAAGATCAATGAGTAGTTGAATAATTATGCAACTATGTGAAGACTCTCTAACATTAAATAATTTCAGATATTGGTATTTTATTCAAGCAGCAAGCAAAACTAAATAAAATGACATTCTAAGAATGGCAAACATCATGTGAAGAAGCAAAAACTTAGGATCAACCGAAACTAACCGATAATTATTGAAGAAGAAAGGTGGGATGCCAACCGGGGCATCCCCAAGCTTAGACGCTTGAGACTTCTTGAAATATTATCTTGGGGTGCCTTGGGCATCCCCAATCTTGAGCTTTTGTGTCTCCTCAATTTCTCTCATATCACGGTCTCCCTAAATCTCAAAAGCTTCATCCACACAAAACTCAACAAGGACTCGTGAGATAAGTTAGTATAAACCATTGCGAAAACCTTATCATACTCTACTGTAGCAAATCACTAAAATTATTATTCAACATTGCATACTAAATGCCTCTGCATATTTAATAGTCTTATCCTCAAATAGAATCATTAAAGAAGCAAACATATGCAAACAATGTAAACATAACAGCAATCTGCCTAAACAGGATAGTGTGTAAAGAATGCTGCAACATCCATACTTCCCTAACTCCAAAAATTATCAAAGAAAATTCCCACTGTAGTAAATTTATCAGAGCTTAATATGCAACAGGTTTCAACATTTTATCACATTCTGACTTTTCTAGGGAATTATTGCAACAGCGGTAAACTTTCTGTTTTCAAACAGCAACATGTGGACTTCTAAAATAGGCATAGTAAAGGCTATCAATGCCACTTTTATTGAAATAAAAGATGCAAAACATTGTTCTAAATAAAAGAAAGAAAATCCTAACAAAATAAATTGACGCTCCAAGCAAAACACATATCATGTGGCGAATAAAAATATAGCTCCAAGTAAAGTTACCGATGAACGAAGACGAAAGAGGGGATGCCTTCCGGGGCATCCCCAAGCTTAGGCTCTTGCCATTCCTTATTCCATAGTCCATCGAATCCTTACCCAAAACTTGAAAACTTCACAACACAAAACTTAAAGTAGAAAACTCGTAAGCTCCGTTAGTATAAGAAAGCAAATCACCATCATAAGGTACTGTAATGAACTCATTCTAAATTCATATTGGTGTAATATCTACTGTATTCCAACTTCTCTATGGTTCATACCCTCTGATACTACTCATAGATTCATCAAAATAAGCAAACAACACATCGAAAACAGAATCTGTCAAAAACAGAACAGTCTGTAGTAATTTGGATCAAACGTATACTTCTGGAACCCCAAAAATTCTAAAATAAATTGCTGGACCTGAGTAATTTATCTATTAATCATCTTCAAAAAGAATTAACTAAATATCACTTTCCAAATAAAAATGACAGCAGTTCTCGTGAGCGCTAAAGTTTCCGTTTTTTACAGCATGATCAACAAGACTCTCCCCAAGTCTTCCCAACGGTTCTACTTGGCACAAACACTAATTAAAAGCATAAAACCACATCTAAACAGAGGCTAGATGAATTATTTATTACTAAACAGGAGGAAAAATCAAGGAACAAAAGTAAAATTGGGTTGCCTCCCAACAAGCGCTATCGTTTAACGCCCCTAGCTAGGCATGATGATTTCAATGATGCTCACATAAAAGATAAGAATTGAAACATAAAGAGAGCATCATGAAGAATATGACTAGCACATTTAACTCTAACATACTTTCTATGCATAGGGATTTTGTGAGCAAACAACTTGTGGGAACAATAATCAACTAGCATAGGAGGGTAAAACAAGCATAACTTCAAAACTTTAAGCACATAGAGAGGAAACTTGATATTATTGCAATTCCTACAAGCATATGTTCCTCCCTCATAATAATTTTCAGTAGCATCATGAATGAATTCAACAATATAACCAGCACTTAAAGCATTCTTTTCATGATCTACAAGCATAGAAATTTTATTACTCTCCACATAAGCAAAATTCTTCTCATTCGGAATAGTGGGAGTATCATAAGAGACTTGGATACTATAAATTGTTTCCACATTAAAAGAGTAATGTTCAGAAAATGGGTAACCATAATCATGACAAGTTTTATAAATATAATCATTACTTTTTATAGCATAAGTATCATCACAATAATCATCATAAGTAGGAGGCATGCTATCATCATTATAAATTTGCATATTAAAACTTGGGAGACTAAAAATATCATCTTCATTAAGCGTAGCATCCCCAAGCTTGGGACAAACATTAATTGCAACAAATATATTCTCAAAAACATCATATTCATCAAACATAGCATCCCCAAGCTTGTGCCTTTTCATATCATAAGCATAATCACTCTCATAATTAATAGTATGGATAGCACCAATAGTATAGCAATTATCATATTCATCCAAGCTAGTGCCAAAAAGATTTTCAAGGTCATAAGAAGTATCATTATCTTCCACAATTATATTTTCATGAGGCACAATAGTAATAGGAGCAGCATTATTTGGGAGAGATATCTTTTTACCTCTCTTCCTTTTTCTTTTCTTCTTCTTCACCACATCATGTGTGGGTTCAATCCTCTTTTTGGAGCTCCTTATTAATGAGATTGGTTGAATAGGAGGCTCCTCGTTACCTGATTCATTATAAGAAATAATAGGAGGATATTGGGAAGTCTCTTCCTTTTCATTAGTATTCTCTTCATCTTCTATTTGTTTTCTTTTCTTTATGTAATTGGCAATATAAGGATTTTCAATGCAATTCACCGCACAATACATATAAATTTCCTCTAGGTCAAAATGAAGAACTCTATCAAGGGAAAATTTTGGAATATCCTTAGTTATACGTTTCATTTCTTCGTAGCCCATAAGCAAACTAAGTTCATTATAATGTGCAAGGGAAATCAAGTCATCACAATTTTTGGACACGATTAGATCATGAAACAATTTGCATCGGATAATTAAATGACCACGTTCATTACAAAGCTCACAAGTATGGCCAAGAAAATTTAAATTTTCAGCACAATTATCTAGCTCTTCTTGCAACAATTTAGTTTCTAAGTACTTATGCTTCTTGCAATATCTATCTTCTCTATTTGGTGTGTACTTACAAACCCAATGCACTCCACAAAAATTGACATGTTTATAGGAGACATTTTCATCATAACTAGTGCAATCATCATTAGTGTCATGGATATTCAAAGAACTCATACTAACAACATTACAATCATGCTCATCATTCAAATATTTAGTTCCAAACATTCTAATGCATTCTTATTCTAGCACTTGAGCACAATTTTCCTTTCCATCATACTTACGAAAGATATTAAAAAGGTGAAGCGTATGAGACAAACTTAATTCCATTTTTTGTAATTTTCTTTTATAAACTAAACTAGTGACAAAACAAGAAACTAAAAGACTCGATTGCAAGATCTAAAGATATACCTTCAAGCACTCACCTCCCCGGCAACGGCGCCAGAAAAGAGCTTGATGTCTACTACACAACCTTCTTCTTGTAGACGTTGTTGGGCCTCCAAGTGCAGAGGTTTGTAGGACAGTAGCAAATTTCCCTCAAGTGGATGACCTAAGGTTTATCAATCCGTAGGAGGCGTAGGATGAAGATGGTCTCTCTCAACCAACCCTGCAACCAAATAACAAAGAGTCTCTTGTGTCCCCAACACACCCAGTACAATGGTAAATTGTATAGGTGCACTAGTTCGGCGAAGAGATGGTGATACGAGTGGTATATGGATAGTAGATAAAGGTATTTGTAATCTGAAATAATAAAAACAGCAAGGTAACGAATGATAAAAGTGAGCGTAAACGGTATTGCAATGCTAGGACACAAGGCCTAGGGTTCATACTTTCGCTAGTGTAAGTTCCCTCAACAATACTAACATAATTGGATTACATAACTATCCCTCAACATGCAACGAAGAGTCACTCCAAAGTCACTAATAACGGAGAACGAACGAAGAGATTATGGTAGGGTATGAAACCACCTCAAAGTTATTCTTTCCAATCAATCCGTTGGGCTATTCCTATAAGTGTCACAAACAGCCCTAGAGTTCGTACTAGAATAACACCTTAAGACACAAATCAACCAAAACCCTAATGTCACATAGATACTCCAATGTCACCTCAAGTATCCGTGGGTATGATTATACGATATGCATCACACAATCTCAGATTCATCTATTCAACCAACACATAGGACCTCAAAGAGTGCCCCAAAGTTTCTACCGGAGAATCACGACGAAAACGTGTGCCAACCCCTATGCATAGGTTCATGGGCGGAACCCGCAAGTTGATCACCAAAACATACATCAAGTGAATCACGTGATATCCCATTGTCACCACAGATATCCACGGCAAGACATACATCACGTGTTCTCAAATCTTTAAAGACTCAATCCGATAATATAACTTCAAAGGGGAAACTCAATCCATTACAAGAGAGTAGAGGGGGGAAGAAACATAAGATCCAACTATAATAGCAAAGCTCACGATACATCAAGATCGTATCATCTCAAGAACACGAGAGAGAGAGAGATCAAACACATAGCTACTGGTACATACCCTCAGCCCCGAGGGAGAACTACTCCCTCCTCGTCATGGAGAGCGCCGGGATGATGAAGATGGCCACCGGAGAGGGATTGCCCCCCCGGCAGGGTTTCGGAACGGGTCTAGATTGGTTTTCGGTGGCTACGGAGGCTTCTGGCGGCGGAACTCCCGATCTATTGTGTTCTCCGATGTTTTTAGGGTATATGGAGATATATAGGCGGAAGAAGTACGTCAGGGGGGCCACGAGGGGCCCATGAGGGTGGAGGGTGCGCCCAGGGGGGGGGGGGCGCCCCCTGCCTCGTGACCGCCTCGCAGATCCCCCGACGTGCACTCCAAGTCTTCTGGGCTTCTTTGCTTCCAAAAAAGAGTTCTGTGAAGTTTCAGGTCAATTGGACTCCATTTGATTTTCCTTTTCTTCGAGACCCTAAAACAGGGTAAAAACAAAAACTGGCACTGGGCTCTGGGTTAATAGGTTAGTCCCAAAAATGATATAAAAGTGTATAATAAAGCCCATAAACATTCAAAACTGTAGATAATATAGCATGGAGCAATCAAAAATTGTAGATACGTTGGAGATGTATCACCTTCCAAACTGGCCCAAAACCCACCGAAACCCCTTCTATCATCTAGATCATTCGATCATGATTGCGTGGCCGAAAACCGCACCTCATTTGGAGCTTTCTAGCTCCCTCTACCTCTATAAATAGACTCCCATTTCCAATTCCCAGATCTTCTCCCCCTAACCCTAAAAATCCACCCGCGCCGCGCCGGACACGTCCGATCCCGGCCATACGCATCGCCGCGGCCAACCGCCTGCCGCCACGTGTCGCCACCGCACTCCTCCCGCCGCCGGCCCGGGAAGCCCACTCCGGGCCCCCGCGAGCCCATCGCCTCCCGCCGCCTCGCCCGATCCGCCTCCTCGCCTCGATGCCGTCCTTCGTCCCCGCCGCCGCCTTCTTCCGCGTCGGCCGCCGCACCTCTCGCCGGAGGGAGCCGAACTCCGGCGAGCTCCCTCGCCGTCCGCCGCCCCGCTCCGGCCACCTCCGCCGACCGGAGCTCCGCCGCCGCCCGGGTCCTCCTCGTCGCCGGCGCGCCCCGGCAAGCTTCTTCCCCTCCTTCCCCGACGGTGATGAGCTCCGGTGACCCCAAACTCCGGCCGGCCATCTTTGTAATCCGCGCCGCTACAGTGCTGCTACAGTGGATCCAGATCTAGATCTCGCGGTTGACTTTTTTCCCCGAAACCCTAGATTTTTTGCAATCTTTGACATGCCATAACTCTGCATCCGTAGCTCCGATTCGTGCGTGTAGCATATCAAAATGTTCGTCTCGATGAGTACATCATTTAATCTCATTGCTTAATTTTCATTTGAGTTCATCTTGATGCCTGAAATGCTGTTGGAAGAGGGCTATGTGAGGATTATGTCAGATCTGTTTCAGCAATTGGCGTTTTGTCATTTTTGCCATGATTAATGTGTGCATGCTATGATCCTGAGCTCTACATGGGTTTTGTAGAATGCCATTCCATCTTTACAGGGGTGTATGCCATGTATTTTTGTGATCTTCGTGGTGACTAGCACAAGCATGCAAAGTAGCTTACTCAATGATGCTGATTTCATGGACTTCGAATTTCACTAAGTCCTTGTCCTGATATTGTTTTTATGTCATATGTTCATGTTGTTTCCCAGTGATCCGTGCCTCTTTTGAGGATGATCAATAAGGATATTTTGTTAATATTGTTGTGCTCTATCCATCCATGTCTTTGTTTGCATTTATGGAGCACCCTAGCTTGAGTCAATTGAGCTCTACTTTTGCTATAAAATGTTCCTGGCAGATTGTTAACATGTTTAGCGATTTTGCCGAGGTTGTTGCTATTGCTCCGTGCCTGCCATGATGTTATTCTTGACATGTCTAGCTTCTATGCCATGTCTTCTTGATGGGTGTATGCTTAGTTTGGCATGCCATTCTCTGTAGTGAGTGCATCGAGCTCGTAAACATGCCTACTTGTTAATCTGTTTTGCATGCTCCAGTTTTTCACCAAGTCTGAATCTGTTTATGTTTTTGCTATGTTCACATGCTTGCAATTGTATTTTCTGATCCCTTTTGGCTCATGGTCACTAAGGGACTTTTGTTATATGCTTATAGTAGCTTTACGCCATGCCTTGCTTTGCCATGATATGTTCCTGTAGCATGTAATTTTCATGCTCTAAAGAGTGCTTCCTGATGATAAATTTCTGGATTGTCGTTATTTCACTAAGTCTGAAACCTGTTATCTTTTGCACTTTTGCCATGCTTGTTTGAACCTGTTAATGGATGAATTAGCCGTAGCTCAGTGTTCATCTTTTGTCAAGAATCATGAGTGGATCCCTGCCATGTATTTTGTTGTCATGTTTGAGTGCTTTAGCATATTTATCTTGATGCATTTAGTTGGCTACTTGCTGTTTATCGCAGACCGGTGCTATATTTGTTTTGCCTGCCATTTCCAAACCGTGCATCCGATTCCGGTGATCTTTATATCGATTTCGACCGAAATCATCTCACCTTTACAGTGGAACTCTTGGATTTCCAAGTTGAGGCCAGGTTCAATCATTCCTTTGCAAATCATGCATATGCATCACATATCGCATCCCGCATATCATACCATGTTTGCATCATGTTGTTTGTGCATTGCACGTGGTTGATTGTTCTCCCTTTGCTTGTTGTTCTTGCTTGGGTAGAGCCAGGATACTAGTTTGTGAACGAGGAGCCCGTTGAGTACGCCTACGAGGATCAAGGCAACTCTGAGAATTTTGCAGGCAAGATGACCATACCCTCGAAATCACTTCTATCTTTGCTTGCTAGATGCTCACTCTTTTGCTATGCCTGTGCTACGATACCTACCACTTGCTTATTCATGCCTCCCATATTGCCACGTCAAACCTCTAACCCACCATGTCCTAGCAAACCGTTGTTTGGCTATGTTACCGCTTTGCTCGGCCCCTCTTATAGCGTTGCTAGTTGCAGGTGTAGATTGGAGATCGTTCCTTGTTGGAACATGTTTATTGTTGGGATATCATGATATTATCTTGTTTATCTTGATGCACCTATATACTTGGTAAAGGGTGGAAGGCTCGGCCTTATGCCTAGTGTTTTGTTCCACTCTTGCCGCCCTAGTTTCCGTCATATCGGTGTTATGTTCCTGGATTTTGCGTTCCTTGCACGGTTGGGTTATAATGGGAACCCCTTGACAGTTCGCCTTGAATAAAACTCCTCCAGCAATGGCCAACCTTGGTTTCACCACTCGCCACCTAGCCTCTTTTTCCCTTGGGTTTCCGGAGCCCAAGGGTCATCTTTATTTAAACCCCCCTGGGCCAGTGCTCCTCTGAGTGTTGGTCCGAACTGGCAGCCTGCGGGGCCACCTCGGGGAAACTCGAGGGTTGGTTTTACTTGTAGCTTGACCTATCTGAGTGTGCCCTGAGAACGAGATATGTGCAGCTCCTATCAGGATTTGTCGGCACATTCGGGCGGTGTTGCTGGACTTGTTTTACCATTGTCGAGGATGTCTTGTAACCGGGATGCCGAGTCTGATCGGATTGTCTTGGGAGAAGGAATATCCTTCATTGACCGTGAGAGCTTGTGATGGGCTAAGTTGGGACTCCCCTGCAGGGATTTGAACTTTCGAAAGCCATGCCCGCGGTTATGGGCAGATGGGAATTTGTTAATGTCCGGTTGTAGGTAACCATGAAACTTAACTTAATTAAAATGCACCAACCGAGTGTGTAGCCGTGATGGTCTCTTCTCGACGGAGTCCGGGAAGTGAACACGGCGCTGGAGTAATGCTTGACGTAGGTTGTTCTAGGATCGCTTCTTGATCATAGTTGTTCGTTCGTCCTTTTGCCTTCTCTTCTCGCTCTCTTTGCGTATGTTAGCCACCATATATGCTAGTCGCTTGCTGCAGCTCCACATCATACCTTTGCCTTACCTATAAGCTTAAATAGTCTTGATCGCGAGGGTGTGAGATTGCTGAGTCCCCGTGACTCATAGATTACTTCCAAAACCAGATGCATGGATTGATGATGCCGCTCCAGATGATATGACCGAGCTCAAGTGGGAGTTCGATGAAGACTCTCGTCGTTACTATGTGTCTTTCCCAGATGATCAGTAGTGGTGCCCAGTTGGGGCGATCGGGGACTTTGTCGCATTTGGGGGTTGATCTTTATTTTGGTTCCGTAGTCGGACCTTGATTGTATTGGATGAATGTAATGACTTATTTATGTATTTGTGTGACGTGGCGAGTGTAAGCCAACTATGTACCTTCCCCCTTTATTTATGTACATGGGTTGTTTGCGAAGATTACCTCACTTGCGACATTTCTCTCAATGCGGTTATGCCTCTAAGTCGTGCTTCGACACGTAGGAGATATAGCCGCATCGAGGGCGTTACAACATCCCATCCTCCGAGGACTTTGAGCGAAAATCATCAAGTGAGGAAAACCCAAACCAAACACCTACAAACCCCAAGTGATTGAGCATCACTGAAGAGATTGATCCTGCGTGGATCCAACGCTTGTTACCTTTGAAGACTGTGCTTCTTCCAGACGGTTAGGCATCAAGGTCTAGAGCATCCAAGAGGAATTGTGGATCTCCAAGTGACCTAGTTTGTGAAGGTTCGGAAGTCACCTGAAGACTTACCACAAGTGATTGGGAGAGGTCTATGTGACCTTAGCTCAAGGATAATATGGTGAGGACTGTGTGTCCGGGACTGTGTGTCCTCAGGTTTAAATACCTAGCCGCTCCAACCAGATGTACAACTGAGACAACAGTTGGAACTGGTCTACCAAATCATTGTCTTCACCAAGCTTACTAGTTCTATTTCCTCAACTCTTTCATTTCCTCATAAATGTGTTGAGTGCTTGTTCATATCTGTGTTTGAAGACTTTGACTGAAGACTTTCTCAAATTCCTCAGTTCAATTTCTTCAGTCTATTTGTCTTCATCCTGTGTTATCCTGTGCTTACGCTTTCTGTACTCTGTGCTTGTCTTCATTTCATCATGATGACTATGCTTGTGTTATGTTATGTTTACTTTTGAGTACTTATTCCTCTTCCAGTATTTCTTCGCTAAGGAATTTCCTCACCTGCAAATTCCTCAGTGAAGAATTCATAAAAATCGCCTATTCACCCCCCTCTAGTCGATATAACGCACTTTCATTGGGAGGAAACCAAATTTTATTTTTGTTTCTTGTTTTTGTTCCTGTTTAGTAATAAATAATTCATCTAGCTTCTGTTTATATGTGGTTTTATTCTTTTAATTAGTGTTTGTGCCAAGTAGAACCTTTGGGAAGACTTGGGGGAAGTCTTTGCGATCTTGCTGTAAAAAACAGAAATTTTAGCGCTCACGAGATTTGCTGCCATTTTTACTGGAGAGTGCGATTAGGTTTATTATTTTTTCAGATGATTAATAGACAAATTCCTCATGTCTGACAATTTATTTCAGAATTTTTGGGGTTATAGAAGTATTCGAAACCTACAGATTACTATAGACTGTTCTATTTTTGACAGATTCTGTTTTTCGTGTGTTGTTTGCTTATTTTGATGAATCTATGGCTAGTATCGGGGGGTAAGAACCATAGAGAAGTTAGAATACAGTAGGTTTAACACCAATATAAATAAAGAATGAGTTCATTACATTACCTTGAAGTGGTGGTTGTTTTCTTATACTAACGGAGCTCATGAGATTTTCTGTTGAGTTTTGTGTTGTGAAGTTTTCAAGTTTTGGGTGAAGATTTGATGGATTTTAGAATAAAGAGTGGCAAGAGCCTAAGCTTGGGGATGCCCAAGGAACCCCAAGTTAAAATTCAAGGACAACCAAAAGTATAAGCTTGGGGATGCCCCAGAAGGCATCCCCTCTTTCATCTTGACCTATCGGTAACTTTACTTGAGGCTATATTTTTGTTCACCACATGATATGTGTTTTGCTTGGAGCATCTTGTATGATTTGAGTATTTGCTTTTTAGTTTACCACGATCATCCTTTCTGTACACACCTTTTGGAGAGACACACATGAATCGGAATTTATTAGAATACTCTATGTGCTTCACTTATATCTTTTGAGCTAGATAATTTTGCTCTAGTGCTTCACTTATATCTTTAAGAGCACGGTGGTGGTTTTATTTTATAGAAATTTTTGATCTTTCATGCTTCAATTATATTATTTTGAGAGTCTTTTAGAACAGCATGGTAATTTGCTTTGGCTATAAAATTAGTCCTAATATGATAGGCATCCAAGATGGGTATAATAAAAACTATCATAAAAAGTGCATTGAATACTATGAGAAGTTTGATACTTGATAATTGTTTTGAGATATGAAGATGGTGATATTAGAGTCATGCTAGTTGAGTAGTTGTGAGTTTGAGAAATACTTGTTCTAAAGTTTGTGATTCCCATAGCATGCACGTATGGTGAACCGTTATGTGATGAAGTCGGAGCATGATTTATTTATTTATTGTCTTCCTTATGAGTGGCGGTCGGGGACGAGCGATGGTCTTTTCCTACCAATCTATCCCCCTAGGAGCATGCACGTAGTACTTTGTTTCGATAACCAATAGATTTTTGCAATAACTATGTGAGTTCTTTATGACTAATGTTGAGTCCATGGATTATACGCACTCTCACCGTTCCACCATTGCTAGCCTCTCTAGTACCGCACAACTTTCACCGATACCATACACCCACCATATAACTTCCTCAAAACAGCCACCATACCTACCTATTATGGCATTTCCATAGCCATTCCAAGATATATTGCCATGCAACTTACCACCGTTCCGTTTGTTATGACACGTTTCATCATTGTCATATTGCTTTGCATGATCATGTAGTTGACATCGTATTTGTGGCAAAGCCACCTTTATAATTATTTCATACATGTCACTCTTGATTCATTGCATATCCCGGTACACCGCCGGAGGCATTCACATAGAGTCATATTTTGTTCTAGTATCGAGTTGTAATTTTTGAGTAGTAAGTAAATAAAAGTGTGATGATCATCATTATTAGAGCATTGTACCATGTGCGGAAAGGATGATGGAGACTATGATTCCCCCACAAGTCGGGATGAGACTCTGGACGAAAAAAAGAAAAAAAGAAAAAAAAGAAAAAAGAAAGAAAAAAGAAAGAAAAAAATGAGAGAAAAAGAGAGAAGGGACAATGTTACTATCCTTTTACCACACTTGTGCTTCAAAGTAGCACCATGATCTTCATGATAGAGAGACTCTTATGTTTTCACTTCCATATACTAGTTGGAATTTTACATTATAGAACTTGGCTTGTATATTCCAATGATGGGCTTCCTCAAAATGCCCTAGGTCTTCATGAGCAAGCGAGTTGGATGCACACCCACTTAGTTTCTTTTGTTGAGCTTTCATACACTTATAGCTCCAGTGCATCCGTTGCATGGCAATCGCTACTCACTCACATTGATATCTATTGATGGAAATCTCCATAGCCCGTTGATACGCCTAGTTGATGTGAGACTATCTTCTCCTTTTTTGTCTTCTCCACAACCACCATTCTATTCCACATATAGTGCTATGTCCATGGCTCATGCTCATATATTGCGTGAAGATTGAAAAAGTTTGAGAACATCAAAAGTATGAAACAATTGCTTTGCTCGTCATCGGGGTTGTGCATGATTAAATACTTTGTGTGATGAAGATAGAGCATAGCCAGACTATATGATTTAGTAGGGATAACTTTCTTTGGCCATGTTATTTTGAGAAGACATGATTGCTTTGTTTGTATGCTTGAAGTATTATTATTTTTATGTCAATATTAAACTTTTGCCTTGAATCTTTCGGATCTGAACATTCATGCCACAACAAAGAAAATTACATTGAGAATTATGCTAGGTAGCATTCCACATCAAAAATTATGTTTTTATCATTTACCTACTCGAGGACGAGCAGGAATTAAGCTTGGGGATGCTTGATACGTCTCCAACGTATCTATAATTTTTGATTGTTCCATGCTATTATATTATATGTTTTGGATGTTTAATGAGCTTTAATATACCTTTTTATATTATTTTTGGGACTAACCTATTAACTGAATGCCAAGTGCAAATTCTGTTTTTGCCTATTTCAGTGTTTTGTAGAAAAGGAATACTAAACGGAATCCAAATGGAATGAAACCTTCGGGAGAGTTATGTTTGGAACAAACGTGATCCAGGAGACTTGGAGTGGACGTCAAGAAAGAAGCGAGGAGGCCACAAAGCAGGAGGGCGCGCCCCACCCTCGTGTGCCCCTCGCAGCTCCACCGACCTACTTCTTTCTCCTATATATACCCATATACCCTGAAAACATTCAGGAGCACCACGAAACCCTATTTGCACCGCTGCAACCTTCTGTACCCGTGAGATCCCATCTTGGGGCCTTTTCCGGCGCTCCGCCGAAGGGGGAATTGATCACAGAGGGCTTCTAGATCAACACCATAGCCTCTCCGATGATGTGTGAGTAGTTTACCATAGACCTTCGGGTCCATAGTTATTAGTTAGATGGCTTCCTCTCTCTCTCTCTTTGGATCTCAATACAAAGTTCTCCTCGATTCCCTTAGAGATCTATTCGATGTAATTATTTTTGTGGTGTGTTTGTCGAGATCCGATGAATTGTGGGTTTATGATCAAGATTATCTATGAACAATATTTGATTCTTCTCTGAATTCTTTTATGCATGATTTAATATCTTCGCAAGTCTCTTCGAATTATCAGTTTGGTTTGGCCAACTAGATTGATCTTTCTTGCAATGGGAGAAGTGCTTAGCTTTGGGTTCAATCTTGCGGTGTCCTTTCCCAGTGAAAGCAGGGGCAGCAAGGCACGTATTGTATTGTTGCCATCGAGGATAAAAAGATGGGGTTTATGTCATATTGCTTTAGTTTATCCCTCTACATCATGTCATCTTGCCTAATGCGTTACTCTGTTCTTATGAACTTAATACTCTAGACGCATGCTGGATAGCGGTCGATGTGTGGAGTAATAGTAGTAGATGAAGAATCATTTTGGTCTACCTGTCGCGGACGTGATGCCTATATACATGATGAAGCCTAGATATTCTCGTAATTATGCGCTTTTCTATCAATTGCTTGACAGTAATTTGTTCACCCACCGTAGAAGCCACTAGTGAAACCTATGGCCCCCGTGTCTATCTTCCTTCATATTATTTTCATATCTACTTGCTATTTCTACCGTTGTTTATTTTGCAATCTTTATTTTCCAATCTATACCATAAAAATGCCAAAAATATTTATCTTATTATCTCTATCAGATCTCACTCTCATAAGTGTCCGTGAAGGGATTGACAACCCCTTTATCGCGTTGGTTGTGAGGTTCTTGTTTGTTTGTGCAGGTACTAGGCGACTTGCGTGTTACCTCCTACTGGATTGATACCTTGGTTCTCAAAAACTGAGGGAAATACTTAAGCTACTTTGCTGCATCACCCTTTCCTCTTCAAGGGAAAACCAATGCATGCTCAAGAGGTAGCAGTGTAAAGCGCATGAAGAAACTCCATGCTGATGGGCTTTTGGAATCACTTGATTATGAATCACTTGATGCTTGCGAACCATGCCTCATGAGCAGGATGACTAAGACTCTGTTCTCCAGAACAATGGGGCGAGCAATTGACTTACTGGAAATGATACATACTGATGTATGCAATCCGATGAGTGTTGAGGCTCACGACAGGTATCGTTATTTTCTGACCTTCACAGATGATTTGAGCAGATATGGGTATATCTACTTGATGAAACATAAGTCTGAATCATTTGAAAAGTTCAAAGAATTTCAGAGTGAAGTGAAAAATCATCATAACAAGAAAATAGAGTTTCTACTATCTGATCGTGGAGGTGAATATTTGGGTTATGAGTTCGGTCTTCATTTGAAATAATGTGGAATAGTTTCGCAACTCATGCCACCTGGAACACCACAGTGTAATGGTGTGTTTGAACGTCGTAACCGTACTTTATTAGATATGGTGCGATCTATGATGTCTCTTACCGATTTACCGCTATCGTTTTGGGGTTATAATTTAGAGACAACTACATTCACGTTAAATAGGGCACCATCTAAATCCATTGAATTGACACCATATGAACTGTGGTTTAGCAAGAAACCTAAGTTGTCGTTTCTTAAAGTTTGGGGTTGCGATGCTTATGTGAAAAAGTTTCATCCTGATAAGCTCGAACCCAAATCGGAGAAGTGTGTCTTCGTAGGATACCCAAAGGAGATTTGGGTACACCTTCTATCATAGATCCAAAGGCAAGATATTTGTTGCTAAGAATGGATCCTTTCTAGAGAAGGAGTTTCTCTCGAAAGAAGTGAGTGGGAGGAAAGTAGAACTTGATGAGGTAATTGTACCTTCTCCCGAATTGGAAAGTAGTTCATCAGAAATCAGTTCCAGTGATTCCTACACCAATTAGTGAGGAAACTAATGATGATGATCATGAAACTTCAGATAAAGTTACTACCGAACCTCGTAGGTCAACCAGAGTATGGTCCGCACCAGAGTGGTACGGTAATCCTATTCTGGAGATCATGTTACTTGACCATGACGAACCTATGAACTATGAGGAAGTGATGATGAGCCCAGATTCCGCAAAATGGCTTGAGGCCATGAAATCTGAGATGGGATCCATGTATGAGAACAAAGTGTGGACTTTGGTTGACTTGCCCGATGATCAGCAAGCCATAAAGAATAAATGGATCTTAAGAAGAAGATTGACGCTGACGGTAATGTTACTGTCTACAAAGCTCGACTTGTTGCGAAAGGTTTTCGACAAGTTCAAGGAGTTGACTATGATGAGACCTTCTCACCTATAGCGATGCTTAAGTCTATCCGAATCATGTTACCAATTGCTGCATTTTATGATTATGAAATTTGGCAAATGGATGTCAAAACTGCATTCTTAATGGATATCTTAAAGAAGAGTTGTATATGATGCAACTAGAAGGTTTTGTCGATCCTAAAGGTGCTATCAAAGTGTGCAAGCTCCAGCGATCCATTTATGGACTGGTGCAAGCCTCTCGGAGTTGGAATATACGCTTTGATAGTGTGATAAAAGCATATGGTTTTATACAGACTTTTGGAGAAGCCTGTATTTACAAGAAAGTGAGTGGGAGCTCTGTAGCATTTCTAATATTATATGTGGATGACATATTGTTGATTGGAAATAATACAGAATTTCTAGATAGCATAAAAGGATACTTGAATAAGAATTTTTCAAAGAAAGACCTCGGTGAAGTTGCTTATATATTGGGCATCAAGATCTATAGAGATAGATCGAGACGCTTAACTGGACTTTCACAAAGCACATACCTTGATAAAGTTTTGATGAAGTTCAAAATGGACCAGACAAAGAAAGGGTTCTTGTCTGTGTTACAAGGTGTAAAGTTGAGTCAGACTCAATGCCCGACCACTGCAGAAGATAGAGAGAAAATGAAAGCCATTCCCTAAGCCTCAGCCATAGGTTCTATCATGTATGCAATGCTGTGTACCAGACCTGATGTGTGCCTTACTATAAGTTTAGCAGGGAGGTACCAAAGTAATCCAGGAGTGGATCACTGGACAACGGTCAAGAACATCCTGAAATACCTGAAAAGGACTAAGTATATGTTTCTCGTTTATGGAGGTGACAAAGAGCTTGTCATAAATGGTTACGTCAACGTAAGCTTTGACACTAATCCGGATGACTCTAAGTCACACACTGGATACATATTTATATTGAATGGTGGAGCTATCAGTTGGTGCAGTTCCAAGCAGAGCGTCATGGCAGGATCTACGTGTGAAGCGAAGTACATAGCTACTTCGGAAGCAACAAATGAAGGAGTCTGGATGAAGGAGTTCATATCCGATCTAGGTGTAATACCTAGTGCATCAGGTCCAGTGAAAATCTTTTTTGACAATACTGGAGCAATTGCCTTGGTGAAGGAATTCAGATTTCACAAGAGAACCAAACACATCAAGAGACGCTTCAATTCCATCCGCGATCAAGTCAAGGAGGGAGACATAGAGATTTGTAAGATACATACGGATCTGAATGTTGCAGACCCGTTGACTAAGACTCTCTCACGAGCAAAACATGATCAACACCAATACTCCATAGGTGTTAGAATCATTACTATGTAATCCAGATTATTGACTCTAGTGCAAGTGGGAGACTGAAGGAAATATGCCCTAGAGGCAATAATAAAGTTGTTATTTATATTTCCTTATATCATGACAAATGTTTATTATTCATGCTAGAATTGTATTAACCAGAAACTTAGTACATGTGTGGATACATAGACAAAACAGAGTGTCCCTAGTATGCCTCTACTTGACTAGCTCGTTAATCAAAGATGGTTATGTTTTCTGACCATAGACATGTGTTGTCATTTGATAAACGGGGTCACATCATTAGAGAATGATGTGATGGACAAGACCCATCCGTTACCTTAGCATTATGATCATTTAGTTTTATTGCTATTGCTTTCTTCATGACTTATACATGTTCCTCTGACTATGAGATTATGCAACCCCCGAATACCGGAGGAACACTTTGTGTGCTATCAAACGTCACAGCGTAACTGGGTGATTATAAAGATGCTCTACAGGTGTCTCCGATGGTGTTTGTTGAGTTGGCATAGATCAAGATTAGGATTAGTCACTCCAAGTATCGGAGAGGTATCTCCGGGCCCTCTCGGTAATGCACATCACTATAAGCCTTGCAAGCAACATGACTAATGAGTTAGTTGCAGGATGATGCATTATGGAACGAGTAAAGAGACTTGCTGGTAACGAGATTGAACTAGGTATGATGATATCGACGATCGTATCTCGGGCAAGTAACATACCAATGCCAAAGGGAATAACGTATATTGTTATGCTGTTTGACCGATAAAGATCTTCATAGAATATGTAGGAGCCAATATGAGCATCCAGGTTCCGCTATTGGTTATTGACCGGAGATGTGTCTTGGTCATGTCTACATAGTTCTCGAACCCGTAGGGTCCGCACGCTTAACGTTCGATGATGATTTGCATTACGAGTTATGTGTTTTGATGACCGAAGTTTGTTCGGAATCCCGGATGAGATCACAGACATGACGATGAGTATCGAAATGGTCGATAGGTAAAGATTGATATATTGGAAGGTTATATACAGACACCGGAATGGTTCCGAAGAAGATTGGGGATTTTTCGGAGTACCGGGAGGTTACTGGAACCCCCCCCCCCGGGAAAGTTATTGGGCCTAATGGGCCATAGTGGAGGAGAGGAGGTAGGCCACAGGAGGTGGGGCGCGCCCCCTTTGCCCCAATCTAAATTGAACAAGGGGAGGGGGCGCGGCCCCCTCTTTCCTTCTCCCTCTCTCTCCCTTCCCCTTTCCCCCTCTCCATTGGAAGGAAAGGGGGGCAAATCCTACTAGGTTTGGAGTCCTAGTAGGACTCCCCCTTGGCGCGCCTCCCCCTTGGCCGGCCTCCTCCTCCCCCCTCCTTTATATACATGTCTAGGGGGCACCCCAAAGACCACTACGAAAGAATACACTTCTTTGATGATACGTGTTTGTCATAGTAGGTCACGTTTTCTGTCATGCATGTACATCCATGACAATTTTATGACAGAATCAACATAGTCATACCCTTGTTGTCGTAGAAGTGTTCCATGACATTACCAAAATTATCATCACAGAAGTGGCCACTTCCATGACGATAAATCGCGCCACAGAAGTGTTTTCGTCAAGGGTGACCGACACGTGGCATCCAACATAATGGGTCACCGTTAAGCTATCGGGTCCGGTTTAGGATTCGATAACCCGTTAACAGCCCGGACCAATGGGAATTTTCCATGTGTAAAATTCTGATTGGCCGGAGGAAACATGTGTCAGCTCATCAATGGGTCAGATAGGCGCCCATGATATGTCGACACGTGCGACGGCACACCACTGGCCCATTTAGCTTACAAAGGCCGGCCCATTTGACTTGGTCAAAAGTTCGCAGGTTGGCCCATGAAAAGCCTGTTAACGGTCTCTTCGCAAATAGCCCATTTTATGGCCCCGTAACTCACGGCCTGTTAGGGCCTACCCGAAATCGGCCCAACAACGTCATGTGGGCTGTCGAATATAACACCAGCTCGTTTCACTTTCAGCCCATGTATGGCCCACGACGTCTTTCGGCCCATATGAGGCCTTTCATATCTTTAGGCCCTTTAGAGGCCCACGATGACTCTAGCCCATAATGAACAGTAAATTTCTTTGTACCCATTAACGACCCATGATCACATGGCCGTTTCAATCCCGTGTTAGGTTTCGGTCTACAGACGGCCCATATGTTCTTGGGCTCTTTTCCGGCCCTCGATTACTTCTGTCCCATTACTGGCCTGTTACCCTAATGGGACAAATTCGGCTCGTGGGCAGAGTCGGCCCGTTTGTGGCCTATTAACCCGTTGCGCCGTTTCCAACCCGTCCTATATTCTGGCCCATTAACGACCCATTATGCATGTGACAGAATTAAGCCTTTGCTGTCCTCCGGCCTATTAACGTCCTGTTACCGTGCTGGGCCGATACCAATTACGCCCATTTACGGCCCATGTAGGCCCATTTGTCCGACGACCCGAGGCCCACCGATTCTACGGCCCTATTGGAGGCCCATGGATCCTACAACCTGTAGCAGGGTCAAGGTTACCACGGTCCGTATATGGCCCATGGTTGTTGCGGCCACTAGCAAACTAGGGAAAAAGAAGACTAGGAAATAAATAAGCCCGAAACTAACGCTAGGCTATTAAGGCGATTACACAGATTACATCCACTGGGCATCAAAGATCGCCACCAGTGCAAATATAGGGAACACCCTACACTATACAAAAATGGCTTGCTGTTTTCTTCAGCCAGTGGCTGCCCGTTAAGAACAAATTTTGTACCGCAACAAAAGAAATTACAACTATAAAACAAAAGGTTGGCATAAAAGTTAACATTCTGGCACATAAATGCACCACCAGAAGTTCAGAAGCTCAGTTCATTTGACCTGACTGTTACGTTTTCATGCTATATTGTCCGATGGAGCACCATAACCTTCGCCTTCATTTCTCCTAGGCTTCTGAACAACATAGCAAATGTGATAGTCTGGTTTCAAAACCATGCATATCTTGACGGCATCGAACAATGTCTGTACTTGTTTCATAAAGGGTCTCTGTTAGGGAATGGACTTGTGTCTGGAGTGCAGATATAACATTGTTTTGAGCTTGCATATCTTGATCATGAGGCAGTTTGGACGAGATTGCCTTAACAACGAACCCAGTATCACATAGGAATGTGCTTTTGGCACTATTAGTGGACATGTACTGATCCACTGCAGCAAGAGCTGACATTGCGGTTATAGTTGCCTCGCCACCTTCAGAAGGTGGTGGTTCCACCATTTTTTCTATAGCTTGCTGAAAAGTTGAGTTTTTACATTAGTAGTACCAGAACAGAAGATATTAAGGAGGCAGCAAAACCAAACGAAATAGCTTTGATCTATATACAAAACTTATTCTGGTGAACCCATGTAAAATACTAGTTGTATTTTACTGCAAAGTACATAATAAAACCAGGTTCCAAACATATGAGCATGTATCATGGCTAATGTATTGTCTATTTCTTCACATTGTATTGACAGCTAAGGATAAAGAGACAAAGTTTATAATACGGTAAGCATAGTATGGCATCATTCATATTACAAAACAACTGAGAACGGACAAACATGCAATTGTAACATTGTGTGGGCAAGTCCAGCACGGAACTAGATTACAGATCAAGATCAAAGGAACATCACTCCTCTCTTTTAAACCTTGTAAGGTGCAATGATACGCTAAGACAATTGTGTATAAAATTGAAAAGAATAATAGACATTGGCTGCAAACCATGAAGTTCAAGGCACAAGTCAGAGTAAGTAGTACTTAAAAGTCATGAGGATTAAGGACTTACAACAACGGCTTTGACTAGTGTAGTCATGCCCTTCTTCTTACCGGTGTGACAGTCCTTGAAGATTTCCACAACATTTGGTTCAGGTACTTTTTGGTATGATAATATGGTACAATGAAAAGAGTGAAACGACAGCTAATTACAAGAGCCTCACATTGTGCAATATAGCTACGAGATCCTGTCGTTTGTTGGTATTTCACTTCCATACGGTTGGCCTTGTTCTTTGAATAGTTCACCTACAAGAAGATAGATTTGTGAGGCACATGCGTAAATAGAACTTCAACATGTGATCTGGTCACATATATATAATGCACCTGATACTTTGGATCAGACCAGTGTTTAATGAGGCCTCTCTAGTCCTCATCCGATATATTTTCCACTAGAGATGTTTGAGAAAGTTCACTATTAGCCTTGCCTTCAAAGTGAGTTTTCCTCAAGTTATACCGATACTGTCGCAGAGCAGACTTAAAAACATGGGTGCAAGCTTGTCTGGTTGCATTATCTTGGCTATCCAACTTGAAGCTCATCTGTTGAAAATTATGGGAGTCTCATTATCAGCAACCTAGAAAGTATGGGACAGAGCAAGACGATATTATTAGTTTCCATACATAACCATACTTACAGATAAATGGTCGAGGAAGGTGTTGAACTAGGTTTCATCTTTGTCATTCCTATACTAAATCCATGTTGGGAGGATACGTACATGACACCTAACAGCAACTGCTGCCTCTAATACTAACTTGGCTGACTCTGTAGCATCACGTGGCCTTTTTAAACCTCCCTCAAAACGGATCTCCATTCTTCATCCTCTAGATTTAGGTAACCTATCGAGCATTATCCCTTATGTTTGTTTCCTCTTGCGCCTAGGTGCTAGTCCAACAACGAACATAGGAAGTGTTAGTGTACATCAAACTATGAGACTACATATAAAGAAGCATGCAACTGTAACTTGACTCCAGAAACTACCTTCTTGCTGTTGAAGCTCACAAAGTTCATCTAAGCTTGCCAACTCGTCTTGTGTCAAGAGTGCTTCGGAAGTAGTGTCAGGTGGCAAGGGAGCTTGGGAATGTGCTACTAGCTGAGTTGGCCAACGAGTAACTCGTGCAGCTGGTGGTACTGTGGAAGGTGTTGCAACAACTAGGGATGTCTCTGCTTGTTTGGTGGCAGCTATTGGTTTCAGTTTGGCTTGTTCTGCAGCTCGCATAGCATGGAATACCCTGTTTGTACAATTTTCCGCTGGACTTTGACCTTCTATTGCACCATCAGTACCAGCAGAATCTATAGGGTTCTTCCGCTTCCTTTTCCCTGTCATTCTGTGTTCCTTCCTCTTTCTCTGTGCCATGTTAAGTCAAGACGATAAGAAAAACGAATAACAATTTAGTTCTTCAGAACAAATTGATGCGTGATACAGACGAACTAAACTTTGATGTTAGACAACCACATGATAGGAGGATGTAGTATGTACGAAAAACAGGACGACATGAGATAACCAGAACTATGATGTGTAAACTAAGTAGAAGACATTTCACTAAATTAGAAGCAATGCAATGGAAGGTAGATACCATATGAAAGATGCTATAAATATCGCTCTACCAAGTTAACAGTGTCTCGTCATAAATGACGTTTAAACAAATGTGAAGTAGTACAAGAAATAAATCATATGCAAGATGCAAACAACATCACACTACCAAGTTAAAGGTCTCTCGTCATTAGTGCCATTGCATATGCACAGCTTATGATGTGTAAACTAAGGAGAAGGCATTTCAACAAATTAGAAGCAATGAAAGCTAGACACCATATGAAAGATGCAACGAATATCACTCTACCAAGTTAAAACTGTCTCGTCATAAGTGCCGTTTCAACAAATTAGAAGTAGTACAAGCTATAAAAGAATGTGAGATGTAACCTATATCACACTCCCAAGTCAAACATGTCTTATGATAAGTGATTGTTGCAGGTTACACAACAGTAGTACTTTGATGTAAGAACATGGTGTGATAGACAAATATTGTATGTTCTAGAAACAGGAACATGTGTCTTATTCACAAGTATAATGTGTAAAATAAGCAGATGGAATTCAACAAAATTAGAAGCAATACAAGCTAGACATCATACATAACATGCAACCACATATAACAGTGCCAAGTTAGAGGGAGCACCTGTGATGGTGCACTAGGGGAGACGTGCTCATCATCAACACATCTATGTTGAGTGTCTATGCATGTGTTGTCTTGCAAATCTTCTTGGGGGGGTGGCGGAGTAGAATCTGTAGAGGCCCTCCATTTGGAAGGAGCACCTATATCTGCTGCCTTGCTACTTTCCTTCCGCTTTATTGATTTTGAATTGTCAAGTAAAACCGACAAGAAAAAGCAATAAAATTCACTCTTTAGAACTCATTCGTGCATGGTACTGACAATCACTACTTTGATGTAAGGCAAACACATGATACCAAGATGGAATATGTACGAAAAACAGGACGACATGGTATATTCACAATTGTTTGTGTAAACTAAGTAGAAGCCATTTCAGCAAATAAGAAGCAATGCAAGCTAGACACCACATGAAAGATGCAACCAATATGACTCTGCCAAGTTAAAAGCATCCCATCATAAATGGCATTTCAACAAATTAGAAGCAGCGCATGCTATAAATCATATGAAAGATGCAACTAATATTACACTATAAATCATATGAAAGATGAAACTAATATTACACTGCATATACTAAAGGTGTCTCGTCATATTGATTCATGCGCGATACAAAAAAACAATAGTTTTATGTAAGGACATGCTTAATAGACAGATGTACTATGCACTAAAAACAAGAAGGCATGTCACATTAACAGGTATAATGTATGCACTATGCAGAATGCACATGCAATTTAACCAGATTGGAAGAATTACAGTCTAGACACCATATGCAACATGCAACCACATATCACGCTGTCAAGTTAGAGAAAGCACTTGTGATGCTGGTGTAGGGGAAATGCGGTCATCACCTACAGAGCTACGTTCACTATCTTCATCTAGCCTTGCTGTTTCTTGAGAATCATGTGGGGAGGCTGACACTGCATTCTTCAAAATAGGATCTTTTCTCAAATTAACCGACTGGGGTGACTGTCTCATCATAAGTGATTGATGAGGGATACACATGAACATTAGTTTGATGTAAGAACATGGTTACTAGACAAATGTACTAGTATGTACCAAAACAGGAAGGCATGTCATATTCAAAGGTATAATGTGTAAACTAAGCAGATGCAATTTAACCAAATTGGAAGCAATACATGCTAGACATCCGGCTGGAGTGGTGAGCATGATCGCCGAGGACCTAAGTGCCTGGTGGGAGGTGGGCTGCTTCTCCACCATCGTGGCTTTTTAGTTGGCTTCCAGGTGATGCATGTCTGTGCTGGGCTTGTCACTGGCTCGGCCAGTGTCCTGACTTGCTATTTGTCTTCTGGTGCTCCTGGGATGGTGGTTCATGTAAAAAATATCTTTCCTTATCTTAATAAAGACCGACTTTGGCCTTTCGAATACAAGCTAGACACCATATGCAACATGCAACCACATATGACACCGCGAAGTTAAAGCAAGGACCTGGGATGGTGGTTCATCGCGAGCGAGGTCATCAACTCCAGAGCTATGTTTACCATCTCCATCTGCTGACACTGCACCCTTTATAATGTTGAAACATGTCTGGCCTAGCCGCGTACCACGCTGGAGCGACTTCTCTCTTTTCTTTCCTGCTTCGGCAGCAGGGTCTGAAATACCCTTGGATAAATACACAATAGTGAGAGTATGGGTGAAGTGTGTGCAGAACTAGTGCACTGTAAAAGTAGCAGATAGTAAAATAAATGACAGGAGACATATGATAGCTCTACAACATTGCATGGCAAAACAAAATTAGACTCTACTCCGTATGATTTGGTAATATATGAGCACAGGGTTGGCTGGGAAATGTAGGTACTCCTCCAGCACACCACCACCTGTGGTCCTATCAAAATAACAATCAACTGAAAATAAATAGGTCAGTCGATTCTTTATGAACCGTAAGATCTATAAGGAACGGGCAGATGGCCTTCGTCTACCTCCCGCCAGTCACTATTGACGATCTTTCTCGAACCGCCAGCGACCACCGGCATATATCCCTGCCTCCGCCGCCCCGCCCTCCCCTCGACCTCAAACCACTGCCGTGCTTGGCAGCGCCCCCATGCCATCCCTTTATTCCTGGTTGACCTCCAGATCGGGCGCCAGCAGCTCTAGGCCCCACATGCCCCTAAGATAAACACCGAGGCGCTGCTTCCCCAGCGTAATAGGTGGACTAGCACCTGTTACGCCGTGGAATGCTTTCGTTAATTGGGAATCAACTGACCAAGAATTGAAATCCAGGGGGCGACAGACCTCTAGCTAATGTGAAATAGTATATGAGGAGAAACCTTGTGCATCACGAGCTACTAAGAACATATAGTATCAAGAAGAAGCGGTCAACTAGTGTCTTCTGTGGGATGAATACCGTGCAAGCAGACACATAAGATTTGCACGAATAAGGGAAGAGGAGTACCATTTCCGGTTGCCAGTGTTGTGTCCTTCATATGTCGCGACTTCGTTTTGCCGGGGGAACCGATGTTTTGGAGGAGGGTGCAGCCTTGGACGAACCCATGGCCAAATTGTTGATTGTGTTGCCGTGGTCGTATGTCGGTGGAGGGGAAGCAGATCCGAGGCGGCGAAGGACATCGTAGAAGGAACAACTACGGTGCAGTGGACGGTGGCGAAGTTGGAGCGGCAGCGGTGAGGCGCAGGACGGCGTGGTTGAACTGGCTCGAGTACGGACAGATCGGCTTCGGCTTCAACTACTAGCCGTGGAGGGTGTTGCAGTTGAGGTTGCGGTGGATGACGACATAGGGGTATCGGCTCCGGTGTGATGGAGGAGGGCGGCGGTTGATGGGTGGGATGGGGTGGCGGATGGAGGACGTCAGGGTTTCGCGGCTGGTGGAGAGGTAGTTATGGCGCCCACGGAGTATGAATGGGGAATCGGACGAGAGGGGGGGGGGCGGGGGGGGCTAAGGGAGAACGATGTTTCGGTCTGGGATGTGCTTGTTTCTGACTTTTCTGAACAGATGGGACGCACTTGTTTGAAATTTGGGGAAAGTACAAACTTTGCCCCCCTCTTAAATTTCGGACCTACTGTGGGTCGGGGGTAGGATGGTAATCCCAGGTGTCACAAATAGTGGGCGGGAGCAATTTCGGCCGCGCGCATGTGTGCTTAGGCGGCCATTATGTATGAATATTTTTCGGAGGCGGTTGCGTGGCGTCTAGAAGAAGCTACAAACCTACCCTGGTTTAGACCTTTGGACGTCGGGCTGGTAGGTTTCAAGGGTCGGAGTTAGAAAAGTAATTTCCTTCTACCAAACATTGGTCTCACGCGGTTTCGTACTAGTAGAGGCTCTTTTGGCACTTCGTTAGAAATTTTGAAACAGAAGCATTCACGTTTAGAGTACTCTTGAACTTTGAGGATTGACCTAAATAGACAACGTTAAATTTGACCTTGTATGTTTGAAAACCTCATTAAATTATCCACTTCTTTTTGAAATTTTGACACTTGAAAATTCTATAACTACGATTATTTTGGAATGGAGGAGCTAAATTTGAATCTATTTTGTACACGACTATATATGTTATTATGTACAAAAGCAGAGCAAAGATTGGTGCCCCCATAATTTAGGTATGATTTACAAATGCCATGATATCGAATTCAAATAATTGAATGGACTTCATGTTGAATTTGAATTTTTTAAACCACCTTAAGTTGAATTCAAATGTATGGTAGTTCATAGCTAGCTATTTATAATGTTCATTGTGTAACTTCCGTATGTATAATGTGCTTTACACACACAACATGAACTATACTCACATTTATATTTGATTTCTAAAGTGATGCATTGTCTGGAGTTCAAAATACTAACTATGTGGATCAATTATGTCGAATAATAACATAGGCATGCTCAAATTCGATAGAATCTAGATGTCTGATGGATCAATGACCGTTCCTTACGCGAACTGCAAATATCATGATCCCATCCTAATATTTGGATACACTTTATATCTTTAATCAATGTGTACATCAGTCTTTTACATGTAGTTTCACTCTCCATCGGTGGTCTCTCACACATGCTCACACACTCTCTCCCGAGGTGTCTTTCTCGCAGACATGCTCTCGATATAACCCTTCCTCCCTCTGCTAACCATTTACGACTTTTTTCATTAACCTTTATCACAAGCACTCTTCCTCTCACAAGCATACACACGCACAATACCCATCAACCCATTTCTATATACATAGACCTGCATACTTGTCTCCTGTACGCACATTATCTTTAGGCCTGTCTCTCACACATTGTCTCACACCTCTCTTCCTAATCGACGAGTATGATTCTAGCAGAGCATTATGTAGGATGCCCCTTAAAGTGAGGTTGGATAAATAGTAATATCAGAGATAAGGGGTTACCTTAGTATGAGGACCTAGGGTTACAAATCCTAGCTGGCTTTGTTAGTGGATACAGAGTCCTTCACGATTCTGCTATCTTTGTCTTGTACGACTAGTCATCCATGGGTCTCCCTAAATGCGTCACGGGCCGACCAATGTGGTGCAGGACGGAACCGAACCAAGGGCCTCACCTCGGCCCAATGGACCTCACACGGTGACGCACCCTCTGCCCCTAGGTCTCGTTATCTTCTGACACCCATACATACCAACACAGACACCACACACAAAAAAATCTCCTCGTGCCTCTATCCCCTCCCCCTTGCATATGCACACTCAAGGGAATCTCTCGCCATGATATCATATTCGTCTCTCTCTCTGGACCTCTCTCATTTGTCATGCTATCTCTCCCACGCCCCTCCCCCCGCCGGCCCCTCTATCCATGCCTCTCTCGAATACGTAATACACACACACACCTCTCTAGGCCCTGCCAAATACATCAACTACACATTCACACATGTTACATCACGTATCCCATTGATCCAAAAAGCCCTCTCTTCACGTTTATTTCGCATACAACATTCCTTTTGAATAAAGTGTGGCCAAAAAAATATTTTAGAATTTGTACATATATACAACATTACAAAGTTATATGGAGGAGTATGAACATTAATTTGCATTGCATGGTGCCCACAATGATATTTATTCCGCACTGTGAATTTTTAGATTTTTATACTATATATAAAGTTAGTCATAATAAAAAGAAACGAAGAGCATCTCTCTCAATCGCATACACCCCCTCTACGCCCCTTTCACACACGCACACAAACTATCTCCATGTCCTCTAAAAGTATGCCCCAGCACATTCATGCATGTTTCATCTTTCTCTCGCGATATATACAATGACGATCATTGTATTTGAAACGAAAGCATGATACGTACATTGGACTTCAGAATCCACTCATTATGGTCACCATTTATGTTTTGTGGTTATTATACAGTCACGCGCTCACCGTACAACTCTGTATTTGCTCAAGACATGACTAGTTGACCAGTTAAATGCTCCACGTGGTACCTCTAGTGTTGCATCACATTATGTCACTACCATTGGGCCCACCGGTCGGCTTGTATCTACTCTACACTCTTATAAAAACAGAGTTGGTGATGATGGTGTGCCTGCCATCCTGCAATATAGGTCGTCCGATTTATATCTGACAGATAGGAAGGAAACAATGGCAATTTTGCAAAGAGGTACCCACACACCTCTTCACATTTGCAAATAAGGCCTTCCCTCGTTCATTCTTTTCTCTCACAAGATAAACTAGTCATACAAATGCATCTTGATGTTACGTGCAACGCATGGGCATCTTGCTAGTAAGAATCAAAACAAACGACAAGAAAATATTGGACGGTGGTTTGAAGTCATGACCGCGGGCACATCGGACAAGGTGGCCTTGTATTGCTATGCCGAGCCATCAGTTTTAACACACAGGAGCTGGTGTGGTGATTATACACACACGCATGCATGCACACGAACTGCATGCACGCAACACTCACATGAACACATGCAATCACGCACGCATGCAACACTCACACGTAGACACGCAGCCACGCACGCACACAAAACTCACACGCACACACGCACGCATGCATGCACACACCACACGACCAACACACACTCTCACGCTCAAGTTCTCAACCTACACGTGCATGCACACACATCAGGCCCTGACAGACACATACACAACCAGGTGGTTCCCGCGCACAGGTTGGAGTCTTGTCGCGCCTGCGTAAATTTGTGTTTATCTGATCTTTTTCCTATGTGAACTAACAGGTGGGACCCACAAGGAACGTAGTCAATTTAACTAGTCAACATGGTGCCACACAGACTATTTGGCCGGTCAACAGAGTGCAATCCGATGCTGTACGGTGAGCAAGTGACCGTATAATCACCGTAAAACGTATAAAGTGACCGTAATGAGCGTATTTTGAAGTCTGGTGACCGTATTACACTTTTCTCTCTGTAGGCCCTCCAAAACTACATCTCTACACGTTCTCGCATGTTACATCTAACAACTATGCAATACAACACTACTACTACACTCTAACACAATAAATCATGCGTGTTTTTAGTTTTACTAGATATCATATTGTTACTTAATTATTTAGTTTGCATAAGTTAAAATTTCCTTTGAAATGTATGGCCAGTATCATTTACCGCACGGGAAAAATCCCGCCCTTTCCTGTTTAGTTGGGTTTGTATCGATGGATCGTGCAAAACAACAAAACTATAGTAGTACTATAGTACTATATACAGTACAAGTAGCAGTTCACTGGGCCGCCGTGTCGTGTCCTCCTCCGTCGTAAGAGTGGAGCGCTCACTTTCATAAATGTTCTAGTCCCTTCTGCCGACATGTGGGACATGAAGCTACTGGGTCCACATGCCATACTGAAATACAGTGCAGAGCAGCAGGGGTGAAGCACCCCAGTCATGGCGCTGGCGTAGTAATGAGCAATGAGGCGTCAAATCACAAGGCTACACCTTTCAGCAGTTAAGTTGGAGGGACGAAATAATAATGCTTAAAAAAGAAGTTGTAGGGACGAAGCAACCATCATTTCACTCGTTGTTGAATCGGCTTCTCCCTCATCTTTTAACAACGTGTTGCTTCTGTCGTTGTTCTGCCTCATGTGGGACGCGGATCAGCTTGGTAAAGCACTGAGACGTGGGACCGCATGTTAGCAAACCGCCAGGCCAATGTCCTCTAAAAATAAGAAACCTCCCCCGCCATCCGCAAGGCAAAATCACCTCCTTTTCAGTAATCTTGATTCTATAATTTTTTAGATCAATATAATTGAGATTTGTATAGATAGCACACAGGAGCAAAACCAAGTGGTACGGTTAAGGGCATCCACAATGTGTAGCCAAATGTGAAAATAGCTTTTGACATCGATGGGAACCATTGTGGACGGTGCTTCCAAAGCCAAAAAGATGGAACCGAAGCTCCCTGATTGATTGATTGAAGGAATAGAAAAATGCAACGTCTCTCGTCTTTCTCCCGTGCTTGGACGCATGTACAGTATAGAGCATAGATTCTACTCCCTGTCTCTTCTATCAGTGAGGCGTCAAATCACAAAGCACGGATGAAGCAACCATCATTTCACTCTTCGCTGACTCCGCTTCTCCATCGTCTTCTTCGAGAAACCACCTCACCGCACTAAGCTGAACGAACAACGCTATTGTGTACTAGTAGTACTAGTACATTTACGCGTCCTTTAGTTCAACGGACTTCCTAGATGCAAATAAGGCGGTTGTCTCGGCTTGCAAGCGGCACTTGCGGACGACTTACCATGGTCTCCCTCAATGGTGTTCTCCGTCGAACGCACTTCGCCAAACCACAATGTTCGAGATATCGTCGACGTCATAGCAATGGGGAAGGAAGTCAAATAGTTACTACCTCCATTTTCTTTGTACACAAGGCCAGTGATAACCCACAAGTATAGGGGATCGCAACAATTTTCGATAAGTAAGAGTGTCGAACCCAACGAGGAGCTAAAGGCAGAACAAATATTCCCTCAAGTTCTATCGACCACCGATACAACTCTACGCACGCTTGACGTTCGCTTTACCTAGAACAAGTATGAAACTAGAAGTACTTTGTAGGTGTTGTTGGATAGGTTTGCAAGATAATAAAGAGCAAGTAAATAAAAGGTAGGGGCTGTTGTAAGTAAAGAACCAATAAATTAAATATAGCGAGTGTGGAAAAGTGGTGGTAGGAGTTGTGAAATTGCCCTTAAGCAATTGACTAATTTACTAGACCGATAGCAAGTATTATGTGGGAGGCCACTGCTAGCATGTCATCCCTGACTTGGAATTCTATGCACTTATGATTAGAACTATTAGCAAGCATCTGCAACTACTAACGTTCATTAAGGTAAAACCCAACCATAGCATTAAGATATATTGGTCCCCCTTCAATCCCGTATGCATCAATTTCTATGCTAGGCTGAAGCTTCTGTCACCCTTGCCCTCCAATACATAGTCCTATCAACGTACAACTAACCCTATGGTGTGATCCACGTGCACACTCATATGATGGGCACCAAAGGACAGCAACATAACCACAAGCAAATCAAATCAATCAAAGCAATTCATCAACCACCGATAGGACAACAAAAATCTACTCAGACATCATAGGATGGCAACACATCATTGGATAATAATATGAAGCATAAAGCACCATGTTCAAGTAGAGGGTACAGCGAGTTGCGGGAGAGTGGACCGCTATAGATAGAGGGGGGAAGGTGATGGAGATGTTGGTGAAGATGGCGAAGGTGTTGGTGTAGATCGCAGTGATGATGATGATGGCCACGGCAGTTCCGGCGCCACTGGAAGAGAAGGGGAGAGGGGCCCCATTCGTCTTCCTTTTCCTTGACCTCCTCCCTAGACGGGAGAAGGGTTTCCCCTCTGGTCCTTGGCCTCCATGGCATGGGAGGGGCGAGAGTGTAACATCCCAAATTTTCAATTTGGAATGTTATACATTAGATCATCAATGCATACCATATTTCTTTTGCATTTTGGTTGATCCTAGAAATTCTACGTAACTCAATGACCCATGGAGAGAGTTGGGGATTTCGATATTTTCATATTTGAGTTCTCTCAAATTTTGAGAATAGGATCATTTGGTTTTATTTATTTTATCATCAAATATTTCTATTACAAAAATATGAGAGTGGGAATAAAATGACTTTCCCAAAATAAAGAAATATTGAGGACTTAATAATAAAATCAAATAAGATTTTATTTCGGAGTTTTTTTCGTGTTTTATTTGAATTAGGAAAAAAGTGTGTTTTTCAAAATTGCATTTAGGTCCCAAATAAATGTTCACCTTGTGAGGCTTGATTTTAGAAGCCCGTGAAAATTTATTTCAGAATTTTTGGAGTCCGTTTAGTATTTCTTTTTCTTTTTTTTCCGAGCGGAATTTAAAAAAAAACCCGCGCCCGACTGGGCCAAGGGCCCAGCCGAGCGAGGCCGGCCCAGCCGCCGCCGCCTCCCGCACGAGCGCGCCGCCGCCGCCGAGTCCGGCTCGGGCACGCCGCCTCGCCGCCTTGCCCCCTCCCCAAGGCAGCACCCCCCTTCTCTTAAATACCAGCCGCCCCGCCGCCCTCACCTCACCCCGCCCCGCCGCCCGCCAGCCGCAGCCGCCCCCGCCGCCTGCTGCTGCCGCCGCCGCCGTGTGCCGCACGCCGCCGCCGCCGCTGCCGCTGCCGAGCCGCCCCGCCGCGCCGCATAGCCGCCGCCCCCGCCAGAGCCCCGCCCCGCCCGCCAGAGTACCTCGCCAGAGGTATAGCCGCCGCCGTTCGCCGTTCGGTTTTTTTAGAAACCGCCTCGGTTTTTTTTGAAACCCTAGATCGGGTTTTTTCTCTGGATTACTTAATTAGTGAACGTTCACCGATACGTTCGTTTTAACGAATGTGTTCATCATTTAGTTTCAGATAACGAACGTTCGTTCGTTAATCTGTTCTTCGTTTTTCTTTTCTCGGATTAAATCCGCAATTTTTCTGATCGCGATTTCTGATTCGGTTTTCGTTTTAGTTTAACTTTTCGCTCATTTATCAGAATCAGGCGATTCAAGCGCCTAGAGTTTCGTCTCGAAACCCTCTATCCGTTTAACCAACTTAAACAAGATTTTTCTACTATAAAACTTGCCCTAGATCCAGATTACTAGAATGAAGTTGTTTTCTTTCGCCGTTTGACTTTCGTTGCTTCGTTCGATTTGATTCTTTTTGCCAACTGGAGTTCTTAAGTTGAACCTTCTGGTTAGATATCTTATTTGAGTTTTACCTGTGCATTAGATGAGTACTTATTGTATGCTCATTTGTTTGTTTGCGATAGAATATCTGGAGTGCGCCGCTTGTTACTTCGAATCGCTAGGTTTCCCGGATCATCAGCAAGGCAAGTAACACTTTGATCATACCTTTTCTACTACCCAGTTTTATTGCATTAGATCAATCCTCACACATTGTATGATTAGGATCTAATTAAATTGTGGGATGGGAAGTAGATGAGGTAGTACCTATTACCTGTTTATTTTCAAACCTTTGGGAGTTACTTCTACGTTTGCTTATCATGCCATGCTATGCTAGTAGACGTGGATTGGGTGAGTGAAATCCATTAACAGATGTGAGTTTGATAATTAATGGTTTATCTAAGGTGGCAACTTAAACACACATCTAGGTGGATTGAGGCACCTGGGTATTCCAGGACTTGCCTGTTTTCTTTTGGACCGCCACCCAGGCTCAAAGGGATCATAAGACTATTCATACTAGAAACTTCCGTGTGCAGCCACAAGCTATTATGGGCTCTAGCATAGTTGACTAAGTTGTGCGAACTCTTACAGTGGTAGACTAGCAGATGTAGGGGATGTAGGTGGTACGGTCTACCCGATCGTAAGGTGCTAGCGCTTCTGAAAGACTATGTCTCGGTCATCCGTCTTCTCAAACACCCTGTAGTGTGAGAAACCAAGCGGAGGCGATCGAGTCTTGTGGGGAAAAGTGCGCAAACCTCTGCAGAGTGTAATAAACTAATCATGATTAGCCGTGTCCCCGGTTATGGACATCTTGAGTATCTAGTACCTGGATTATCATGTGAATCTCAACATGTTACTCTAAATTAATTTTGTTGGGTTATGTTTAATGATGATGCTTAATTGGGATTGAGAATGCTGTCAACCGTTCTCAATGTTTAACAACTACCATGATAGTTAAATAAATTTATTCCTTTGAAGTAGGGAAAAATTGGCTTTACGCAAAAACTGTAACCATAGAGCTTTCCACGAGCCAAATATGCATATAGTATAGCTGTTGCATTCCATTACTCTCTATGTGTTACCTTGCCAGCATATTCCATGTGCTGACCCGTTTTCGGGCTGCAACGTTAATGTTGCAGACTTTTCAGACGATGATTAAGGAGTTTTTAGGTCGTGGTTCTATACTCAGTGATGCCATTGGAGTTGATGGACTCACTTATCTTCCAAGCCTTCCGCTGTTATCGTTATCAGATGGCCTTAAGCCATATTTATTGTAATAAGTTCTCTTTTGAGACACTCGATGTAATAAGTGTGTGATTGCTACTCTGCTATAAATCCTCCGAGTACTGTGTGGTGTCAGCATTACTGATCCAGGGATGACACCGGAGCACAGAGATCAGACTGTTTGAGGTCTGGTCGCTACAGAGAGCCCCTCCGAGATTGGATCTGTCTCTCTGTCTCTCTCTGTTTCTGCGTTCTGTTCTGCTGCCCTTTCACCGTTTCTTTTATATCCAGAGATCTGTAACCCCGATTGGATCGAAACTTTCGCCGTGATTTTCCCCCAAAAAATAGCTTTCTTGCGGCCGAAGAAGGGCATCAACCGCCTTATGGGTGGCCCACGAGGGTCAGGGGCGCGCCAGGGGGGCAGGCGTGCCCCCTGCCTCGTGGCCACCTCGGGCACCGTCTCGCGTGGAATTTTCTTCCGGAATTTTCCAAATATTCCAAAAATAAGCTCCGTCCATTTTTATCCCGTTTGGATTCCGTTTTATATGGATATTCTATGAAACATAAAACATGCAACAAATAGGAACTGGCACTGGGCACTGGATCAATATGTTAGTCCCAAAAATAGTATAAAAAGTTGCCAAAAGTGTATGAAAGTTGTATAATATTGGCATGGAACAATCACAAATTATAGATACGACGGAGACGTATCAGCATCCCCAAGCTTAGTTCCTGCTCGTCCTCGAGTAGGTAAATGATAAAAAAGATAATTTTTGATGTGGAATGCTACCTAGCATAATCTTGATCACATATCTAATCATGGCATGAATATTAAGACACGAGTGATTCAAAGCAATAGTCTATCATTTGACATAAAAACAATAATACTTCAAGCCCACTAATAAAGCAATCATGTCTTTTCAAAATAACAAGGCCAAAGAAAGCTACCCCTACAAAATCATATAGTCCGGTATGCTCCATCTTCAGCACACAAAATATTCACATCATGCACAACCCCGATGACAAGCCGAGCAATTGGTTCATACTTTTTAACGCGCTTCAGCATTTTCAACCCTCACGCAATACATGAGCGTGAGCCATGGACATAGCACTATAGGTGGAATAGAATGGTGGTTGTGGAGAAGACAAAAAGGAGAAGATAGTCTCACATCAACTAGGTGTATCAACGGGCTATGGAGATGCCCATCAATAGATATCAATGTGAGTGCGTAGGGATTGCCATGCAACGGATGCACTAGAGCTATAAGTATACGAAAGCTCAAACTGAAACTAAGTGGGTGTGCATCCAACTTGCTTTCTCATGAAGACCTAGGGCATTTGAGGAAGCCCATCGTTGGAATATACAAGCCAAGTTCTATAATGAAAATTCCCACTAGTATATGAAAGTGATAACTCAAGAGACTCTCTATATGAAGAACATGGTGCTACTTTGAAGCACAAGTGTGGTAAAAGGATAGTAACATTGCCCCTTTTATTTTTTATTTTTTTTCTATTTTTTTATTTGGCCTTTATTTTTTATTTGGCCTTTCTTTTTTTATTTGGCCTTTCCCCTTTTTTTGCCTTTCTCTTTTTTGGGGACAATGCTCTATTAATGATGATCATCACAATTTTATTTACTTACAACTCAATATTACAACTCGATTCTAGAACAAAGATATGACTCTATATGAATGCCTCCGGCGGTGTACCGGGATGTGCAATGATCTAGCGTAGCAATGACATCAAAAAACAGACAAGCCATGAAAACATCATGCTAGCTATCTTACGATCATGCAAAGCAATATGACAATGAATGCTCAAGTCATGTATATGATGATGATGGAAGTTGCATGGCAATATATATCAGAATGGCTATGGAAATGCCATAATAGGTAGGTATGGTGGCTGTTTTGAGGAAGGTATATGGTGGGTTTATGGTACCGGCGAAAGTTGCGCAATACTAGAGAGGCTAGCAATGATGGAAGGGTGAGAGTGCGTATAATCCATGGACTCAACATTAGTCATAAAGAACTCACATACTTATTGCAAAAGTTTATTAGCCCTCAAAGCAAAGTACTACTACGCATGCCCCTAGGGGGATAGATTGGTAGGAAAAGACCATCGCTCGTCCCCGACCACCACTCATAAGGAAGACAATCAATAAATACATCATGCGCCGACTTCGTTACATAACGGTTCACCATACGTGCATGCTACGGAAATCACAATCCTCAACACAAGTATTTCTACTAATCCACAACTACCCACTAGCATGACTCTAATATCACCATCTTTATATCGCAAAACTATTGCAAGGAATCAAACATATCATATTCAGTGATCTACACGTTTTATGTAGGATTTTATGACTAACCATGTGAATGACCAATTCCTGTCATCTCTTTAAATAGATATAAGTGAAGGAAGAGAGTTTAATTCTTTCTACAAAAGATATGCCCACGCTCTAACAAATCTAAGTGAAGTAAAAGAGCATTCTACAAATGGCGGTTGTCTAAGTGAAGAGAAACAGGCAATCCAAACTTCAAATGATATAAGTGAAGCACATGAAGCATTCTATAAAGCCATACTCAAAAGATATAAGTGAAGTGCATAGAGCATTCTATAAATCAACCAAGGACTACCTCATACCAGCATGGTGCATAAAAGAAAAATGAAAACTAAATGCAAAAGACGCTCCAAGATTGCACATACCACATGAACGAAACGAATCCGAAAACATACAGATACTTGTTGAAGAAAGAGCGGATACCTTCCGGGTCATCCCCAACCTTAGACGCTTGAGTCTCCTTGAATATTTACTTGGGGTGCCTTGGGCATCCCCAAGGTTGAGCTCTTGCCTCTCTTCCTTCTTCTCACATCGAGACCTTCTCGATCATCGAACACTTCATCCACACAAAACTTCAACAGAAAACTCGGTAAGATCCGTTAGTATAATAAAGAAAATCACTACTCTAAGTACTGTTGCAAACCAATTCATATTTTGTTTTTGCATTGTGTCTACTGTAATATAACTTTTTCATGGCTTAATCCACTGATATGAATCGATAGTTTCATCAAAACAAGCAAACTATGCATCAAAACAGAATCTGTCTAAAACAGAACAGTCTGTAATAATCTGAACATTCGCCATACTTATGATGCTTGAAAAATTCTTCCAAAATTAAGAAAATAAAAAATTTGTATAGGAAGACAGTTCAAAAAGAATCAGAACCATTTGACATTCCAGCTAAAAATGTAAAATCGCGCACTACAGCCAAAGTTTCTGTCCTGCCACGTACAAACCATCAAGCAAATGTAAACTTCCTAAAGGAAAATCTTGGCACATTATTTTTATTTTTAAACTTTATAAAAGCACACAACAGAAATAAATGACTCTCTAAAACTTCCGGGTTGTCTCCCTGGCAGCGCTTTCTTTAAAGCCATTAAGCTAGGCATATAGTGCTCAAGTAGTGAATCCACCCGGATCCCAAGGTATATCAAAGCCAATTTTAATTAGCAATGATTTGGCATTTAGTAGTGAGCACAAAGCAACATATATCAAGTAATGATGAAGTCTAACTCTCTTCCTATGCATTGGCATGTCATAAAAGAACAATTCATGCACACATAGTAAAGGCCAATGCATAGTATAAACAGTTTCTTGCAATTTTATCGTGTTGGAAACATAGAGAGGTGGAGATATAGTTCCTCTCTCATAATAATTGCAAGTAGGAGCAGCAAGCACATGCATATTATATTCATCAAAATAATCATGTGCAACGGTAAAAGGCAACCCATCAATATAATCCTTAATAAGGGCAAACTTCTCCGATATAGTTTAGTCGGGA